>NW_004524688.1:703995-715794 GCF_000260255.1 Octodon degus
TGAATTTCTATTATTTTATTTTATTTGGAGTTATTTACACATTAATGTTTTTCCTGTTTTCTGGAGTTTTCATCAAGGTTCAACTAAGGACAAATAGGAGACAAACAACAGGAGATAGAAGAAGATAGATAGATAGATAGATAGATAGATAGATAGATAGACAGACAGACAGACAAAGGGGAATTCATTAGGAATGGGTTTATAGGAAATGAAAAGCACAGGGTGCCCCCAAGCCACTTCCACCCAGCTGAGGCTCCACTGGGGTCTCTAAGGCCTCTCTCACTGAGCATCTGCACCATTGTGTCGAGAACAGTCTCCACTCATCCAAATTTCATGTTCTGCAGTTTTCAGTTTGAAGTAAGGATTATACTTTATTCTTAGTTCTGTGAATTAATGTCTTAGGGCAGCATTTTGTGGGTTGAAGAGAGAAGCCAAAAGAGTTTGTAAACATGCAATTTAGCTGACATCTCCTCCAGAAGTTCTTGTCACACTCCTATGAATTAACTCAGTGTGAGCAGATTAGAATCCATATGTAATTTGAATATATGTATGGCCATACTAATCACTTCTTTCCAGTGTCCTTTAATATAAATATATGACACCTTCTCTGAAGTCATTTTAGGTAGAGCTGGAGAAAGAATTCAACTGGTTGAAATTCTAATATTTAAACTGGTAAAAACAATAGGTTTTATTATTTTTTAAACATATGGTCATAGATGCTATTCTCCTGTTTATCAAATAATGTCTAACAATTATATTCACATTGTTGTATTTGCTTCAGGCACTTAGGTAAAAATTTTTGAAATTCTTAATGCGCTTAGGAAAATAATTGGAAATTTTTCAATTCAGGATTTAACTCTAATTATGCACATACATTGGCTTTATCTTTACTGTTGCTAGCAAGTCACGATCTTGTTACTTCCTACTATATGTAAAAATGCAGAACAAAACCTAGATTGGCCCCATATTTCACTCTGATCAAGGTAGTTATCACACTGACAGGAGATACAGCAGTTTGTGTTCTATGTAATCCTTACTACTTATTAATCTGAAGTATAGCTGTGCTTCTAAATGTCAGATAAGTGCCCAGCTATGCAAGGTATCAAAGAAATGCGTTTGCCTGATCTCACACACTATGAAACACACTTTCTCAAGGAGCCAACCAACCTTCCAAGCCATTTCTCCCATAGCTCCCTTTAATCCTCCCCACGTACAACTGACAAATTCAATACAACAAATTAATGCCATATTTCTGTCTCTAAATGTTAAGATTGAGATAGACAGACTTTAATAGCAACATTAATTGGGTATGCTCTGGGAAATTAACGTAAGTGAGCCCTCCTTCCCACGAACCATAGCGATTAGGCTACAGAGTATTATGGGTGAAACCATCCAAGCGAAAAAAACTTTGAAGAGCAGCACATTTCTATTGTCTCCTGAGAACAAAAATCAGGAGATACTGTCTCACTCTGCTTTAGAATTCAGATAGGGCACAAAGGTTTCTGAATACAGCTCAGTAGTATAGACTGGCATAGGTGAGACAGGTTCTATCCTCAGCACTGAAAAAAAAAATAATTAGTTGCTGAAGAGACAATATTTGTCACCTTTATATGTTGCTATTACACATCACGTGAACTACAGAAAATATGGTTAATGTATCAGATTAAGGCAGTTGCTCAGATTTAAAGTATATATAAATATACACATATACATACATATATAATATATATTTATAGATAAGAGTAAACCTGAAAGCATTTATGTTTAAGAGGTCATGTTTAAAACATTACATTACATTTCATTGCTTATATGATCAGGCCTGTGCTAATCATGTAGCCAACAGAGCAAACTGAAATTCAGGGAACTCAATCCATGGAACTCAACTACAGTTTGAATTTGGTACTCAACACATTTTGACATAAAAACTTTATCCCACTATTATGAATTTGTTTGGCACTCAACATGCATATTGAGCCTCCTGGAATCAATTAACAGTGAATATAGAGGCCACCACTAGACTGACCCCCACTAGACTGACCTTCTCCCTTGAGGCCTCCTTTGGAAAAGCTCCCCCTGCACAGGGGAACTGATGGCTACAGACCCAAGATCCTGCACATTTGGGCCTGCATCACTGTGGGTTTCCCTCGCATCTAATTTCCTGAGTAAGTGTAAAAGCAAGAAAACTGATATTCCAGACCAAGCAAAACAATCATTAGCATGTGCTGTCAAAGGGATTTTCTTAACAAGATCTAGTTTCATTTAATATAGATTATAAAACAATTTGATATAGATATATTGTTGTCTCAATCTATGTCTAATGTTACCCTTATTTAATCTAGTACTGGTTTGTGGCTGGCTTTCCCCCTGCACAGAGAGACAGGCACTTGTCACCAAGCAAACCTAGCAAGAGGCACAGCAAATGACCCCTGAAGATGTTTCTGCCCCATCATATCAGGCCACATGCTCTTCCCTGATTCCAGCATGCACATCTGAAAAGCCTCTCAAGGGCTTCTCAGTACTAAGAGGAGACTACGAAACCCAGTAGTCTCAGTTTGATCTCATCTAATTCTTTCCTTTAAATACTGAGTATTAGCTGATAAACCTTGTGGAAATGTGTAAGTAGATGAGCTGCTCTTCCACTGCATTACATGGGGGATTGGAATGGATTAAAATTTCATCGTTTATCTTCCCCATCCCCCAAATGCCAGTGTTATTTTTACCATTGTATGTAAGCCAGGCGGATGTGCTTATGCGACTTACACTTTTGCCTGGGAAATCCATTTGCTTTATCCATTCTATTTTCACCATTATTGATGTTGCACAAATGCATAATAAAAATAATTATACAAAAAACATTCTTGCTCAGTTAAGGCTAGCCGCAAAATTGCATGCACTGAACACATTTCAAGTAATATAATTTTTGATGAGTATTTTAGAACCCCCAGGGCTTTGCCAGGATAGAAATGTCACTTGACTGGTTTATGCAGTTATACACTCAGCCTTGAATTAAAGCCACCTGTGATTATGCTGCGCTCTGCATGGATTTGTCCTCTCCTCTGGCCTTTTATGGAAAAGTAATGTATCTGGTTGTAGTATCATTACCAGCCTTTCAGACAAAGGGGTTTTTCCAGTATGTCAGAGTATGGATAGTGTTTCCTTTGATGCCTCTATATGTACCTGTAGTTTTTTAGAAGTAATTTTCAGCTTTGAAGGTGGAGATAGAATAGACTTTACCTCTACCTTTCATGGCTTTCTTTAATATGCCAAATTTTCTTCTTTTAAGATACAATGAAAGTAGAGGATAGAAAATATTTACATGTGGGCTTTCTTATTTACTATTGATGAGAAAATAACATTTGCTGAGTTTGTCATTTTCAGACAATATTGCATACAGAAAGGAATCCCACCAAACATACCCTTAAAACATAGAGAAGGACTGTAAGAAGTCAGTTATGTAGACATGGGACTCCAAGTCTCTAACAACACAAAACCACACTTCAGTAAGAGGTACTTAAAAATAAATAAAATATACTGGCACTAATATTCTCGTATAACACCCTCTTTATCTGTCCTCTTGATTTAGAACTGAAGTTTCCTGATATCCTAAAACCTTTTGACCAAGAGCTCCCAGATTGGATGAAATCATCCAAAGCTACTTCCCTATAGAAAATTAACCCCTCTACCTTCTGTCCCATTTCTGCCTCTCGTGCTCATTCCACCTTGAGATGGGTTCTACGCTTAGATGCACATCATCTGATTTCTTCAGAGGCTGTCCTGAGTGTCCAGGAGAAAATCAGAAAACTTTTTAAAGGATGTGTTTCAGAGTCTGTATCTAACACCGAACTGATGAAGAGCTGTTCTGCCATGGAGGGACAAAGACAGGAGAGGACACCGTGGTCATACTGTACTTGCTCGCCAGCAGGGAAGGAAGCCAGGAGGGGGCAGGTAACAAAGTCTCTCTGGCTTTTGTACTGTTACATGTTATTTTACTTTACATTCATTTTAATTTAAGCTTTCCTTTTCTTAAGAAAATGACTTCCAATTTTTAAAATTCTACAGAAATACTCCCAAAGAAAAATAAAAAAGGCTTTCTTTCTTTCTTCTTAAGGGCAATTTACCCTCAAGTATTTATAATTTGGTAAACTGGACCCACCATCTGCAATCTACCTTTTTTTTATCCATGCTAATTTCAAGCGTTTCCAGAAGTTGTGTATTTGGGGAAGTGCTCATACATTTTTAAAGCTGCTGACAAGAACAGAAGGAAATCACCTGTGTCTATAAATATAGCTTCTGTCACTGTCATAGATTCAGTTACAGAAAAAGAAGAAAAATAATTCCTTTGTATTTCTACAAAGAGATTTCCAAGGCCTGAGCATTACTTTGTGAATGTTATAATGAGTGACAATTTCTGTCCTCGTGCCCAGACTTTGAGGCTCAAGGTCCCCGGATGTGAAAGGCCTGGAAAAGCAATCATACAGAATGAAGTCCTCTTGAAATTCCTAGTGCAGAAGACCCCTGTTGGTTTCCCACCTCTCACAACAACAGCTGGAAGGCAGAATGATGGGAAGAGCTGATGTTCTAGTAGAAGCCAGTGATCTCAGCTTCCATATCATTTGCTTTAATCGAAATACCAGGGGTGGAGCTACGCACTCACAAAAACTTTGCCTCGGGCCTTGGGTCTGCAAAGGCATTACAAGAAGTTACTATTTTACTGCCATCGATTCAGAACCCCGATGAGATTCCAAGTTATTACCAGATTTATTATAAGGGGGGAAACTCAACCAGTAGCTAAATTTAGAGAGCTCTCTTGCACTAATTTAGCATTTATGACCTGTCGCAATGTACTTTGTTCATGTTTTAATGCGTCACCCAGAAATACAACTTCTCATTAAAAAATTTATTAATCTCACAATATAGTAATGTAGCTGAAACAGTTAGTATAAATATGAAAGATGCACAAAATCCTTGTGAGATGTCTCCAATTAAATACCCCAGACATTAATATTGTTTTCCAAATTATCTATGTCTGCAATTAGCTAGGTTTGCTGGATCTGCTTTTAAAACTTGCTACCTTTATTCCCTTAGTCACATGACTTTTTAATTAATAAGTATTTAAGCTTTAATAAAACGGAAATTCCTACACATTCAGAGTCAATGCACAGGATGAGGGATGAAGTCACTGTTAAACAGAACACAAAAGTCTGCTTTAGGGCTGGGGAGATAGTTTGGTTGTCTAAGCATCTGCCTAGCAAGCACAAGGACCTGGGTTCAGTCGCTGTACCACATGCCATGGCAGCCCTCTGCTGAGCCAGCCACCAAAACTCAGCGTGGTGGTGCGCACCTATAATTCCACTGCTGAGGAGACTGACACAGGAGGATCACTACAAGTTTCTGAGCTATGTAGCAAGACCCTGCACCAAACAAATAAAAAAAAAAAAAAAAAAAAAAAAAAAAAAGTTGAACAGCACTTCCCCATCAAGGCCTATGCAAATGGCAAAAAAAAAAGTTAAATCAAAATGAAACACAGTGCCCAATAATAAGAAAATATACAAATATTGTTTAACTAGTCAAATAAATATACTTTACTAAAAGTCTATTCTTTAACTTGAAGAATTTTAAGATATTATTATCTAGAAAGACAAAGAAGATGCTGAGACCGAGACACAAAGCACTTGCTTTGAGTGAGAGGTCAGTCCTCACTCCAGATGTGCATTCATGCTTTGAATGTGGGCGAGTGAGTGGCAGCAAGACGAGCCTAGATAAACGCTCCACTACATGGTCCAGGCAGCTGCGCTGGGCAGGGAAGGAGACAGAGGAAGGAACCATAAGCGACCATGCAGAGGGAATCTAGCTGCTGACACAGGCAGCGATGCAGTGCCAAAGGAGTAAAACTGTGCCTTAGTGCACAAGCTGGAAGAGCGGGTGAAAACATTTGCCAAGTTGCTGGTGACAGTTGTCTAATGGCATAAAATGCTTAGGTATTGTCTCATTCTTATAGTTTTCTCTATATTTTAAATTAGTGTTATAGGGCCGGCCAGAAAGGTCGGATTAAAGCACCTGCAAGCAGGCACAGGGGCTGGTTGTTAGATCCCCGGCTTGCTGTGCCAGCCCCCAGCCCACCCTCCACCCCCAGGGTATACAGAGGCAGCAATTGAGACGGGTATGGTAGCTCCCGCCTGTAATCCCAGCTCTTGGGAGGCTGTAAACAGGCAGATCACTATGAGTCTGATCTAGTAGTGAGACCCTGAACACCCTGTAGACCCTTCCCTTCCCTAAAATACAAAATTAATAATAATAATAATAAATAAATAAATGTTATAGTTAAAGTCTAAACTATCTCCCCAAAAGTCTCACGTATTCAGAGCTGGGGCTTTTGGAAGGTCACTGGGTCACAAGGGAGCTTTGACTGAGCCTCTGAGTAATCACAGTAAATGTGCTGTCAGGAGCAGGGGCCTAGTTTTAGAGGCTGTGTCTCACTTTCAAGCCCTCCCTGTCTCTCTGCTTTCTGACAATAGTGGTGTGAGCAGTTTTTCTCCGCCAGGCTCGTCCACTTTTCCCTTTCTGACTTGGAGTCAGTAGACTATGGACAGAATCCTCTAAAAACTGTCAGCCAAAATAAACCTCTCCCTTCACTTATCGATCTAGCAATTGTGTCTCATGCACATGAAGGTGACTAAAACAATGAGTATACATGATGTAGTAAGAACAATTTAATAGCATGATATATTAAGTCCATGTTTTAATACATGATGTATTAAAATATAATAATTCTCTTGTAGCACAATTTTGCTGTACAAAATCTTTAGATATATAATGCATGATTAAATGCATAACAGAGAGTCAGTAAATAGCCAAAAATATTACTATCTTTTGTGCAAATATCTTGTAGTCTCCAAACATTTATTATAGTACAGAGGACATTTTATGAGTGCACGTGGAGTATATACTTAATGTTGAGTTATTTTAGTCATTAAGACCCAGTTACTCATTATCCAAAAGAAGCCTATACAAATCAGCACAGGGGTTTGTGCATAAACATGCTTTTCTGCAAAAGATACAATAAAATCAACACATAAAATAGATACACAAACATTCCTGCATGTTGACACACATGAAAAACGCTGGTTCAGAAATGAAGACCGCTGACTTGTAAATCCTGACTTCTCAAATGTGCTTCTGAGCTTTACTAGACCTCACTTACCTACTATGTAACTTGCTGGTGAGGGAAAACTCAGGGATTTTCAAACCTATAAGTTTTGCAGAAGTGTTTGAAAACTTTTTTAAATGTCCCACTTATAGAAATCTTGAATGTTTCTAAAAAAGGGAAATAATAAAAGCCATATATGCAAAAAAGGATTATCTGCTGCAATGTAACACACTTTAAACCCCTAAAATATCAAGTTACTCTGGCTGATGAGGTTTTTATAGGGTTCAGGAAGAGTTTGTCCAAATATTTTCCATCTAGTGTATCTGTGAAATTCTTATTAGATCATTGTTAGCAACCCTGTATCTGTGGATCTGTCCATTCTTTTTTTCCTGTTTGTTCTTACAGATAAATAAAATGCACAGCTGGGCACTACCTAGTCCATGGCGTGGGTGTTACTGGTTGCTGAGTTCGTTTCCTCTTGACATGTCACAGCAGTGATTGACAAGAACAACTATCTTGGTTACTTTTCTCATTGCTTGGGCAAAATAGGCAATATCCTCAAGTTAAAGGAGAAAGGTTTTATTTTACGGGTGTAGAGGCTTCAGTCCCTCGCCGGTTGGCTCCAAGGTAGAGCAGTATGGTAGAGGAGCAGATCAGCGGTGAGACAGTTTACAGCACAGCAGCAGGCAGACAGCGAGCAGCAGCAGCTGCCTTTCATCTCTTCCTTCCTATTCCATCCAGCCTACTGTCGCCCACACTCATGGTCGGTCTTTCCATTATGAATACCCAGAAGTATAGTAAACCAGTGAGCACACATCCTTAATCCTTCTATAAAAAACAAAACAAAACAAAACAAAACAAAAACAAACTTCTCAGCTTTAAGGGGGCTTGCGAGTTAGCTCAATTGTTTAAGCTCCAGCAAACCTAGTCAGGCACAGGGGATCGCGGTTCAATCCCCAGCTCCATATGCCTTACCAAAACTGCCCTTAAGGCAGCCTGAGCCAGCCAAAAAACAAAAACAAAAAACAAGCTTCTCTTAATGCTTCTAGGGCCGGCCAAATATCTCAGTGGATTAAAGCACCTGCAAGCAGGCACAGCGGCTGGGGGTTCTTTCCCCAGGCCTGCCATGCTGGCCCCGCCCCCAAGGCACCGCTGAGATAGCAATTGAGACTGAACGTGACGGTGCGCGCCTGTAATCCCAGCTCTTGGGAGGCTGTAAAGAGGCAGATCACTATGAGTTTGATCTAGTAGTGAGACCCTGAACTCCTTGTAGACATTTCCCAGCCCCCCACCACCACAAAAAAAAAAAAAAAAAAAAATCCTTCTATGGGACTCCCGCAATCCAGCCATCTTCCCAAAACTCCATGAGCATATGAGGCTTTGGAGAAAAATCAAGCACAAACCCTAAGAGCAGCAAATACAACCTGTGCCATGTTCAAATTTGTGAAATTTGAATATATGTGGGAGCTTCAAATTTAAGTTCTAACAATATAAACAGCATACATTATTTTTTTATTTTTTATTCATTTTATTGAGAAACAAAAAGCAATGAGACAGTTTCAAAACCGACTAGTAGGACAGTTTCAATAATTAATACCTTGTATGTTGTTGTCTTCATAGTGGTTATTCATAGTACAAGATGCAGACATGATGTCCTGTCCAAACGCTATTAGTACAAATGTTTCTTCTCAATGAATTAAGAGAAAGTAGCTGTATATCTATCCTAACTATTTTGTATATGCAGATACAAAATGGTCTTTCATGTGTATCACCTTTTTTTGTTTAGTTTTGTCAGAGGTGGGTATTCCATTGCCATTTAAATATTGTAGGTGTGTGAATTCAGAAAAATAATCCAATATAGTGCAATAATCCATAATAGTAGTGGGTTATCTGTGGGACTGGCAATATCAGAAGCATACATTACATTGATTAAATTATTATCACACTTGAAAATTTACCTCAATTGTTAATAATGGAACTGAAACTTACTGTTGCATAACAAATCAAATAAGTGTTAATGATTTGAACTTTTAATGGATATCAACCAATAGGCACTAAAGTATTTGTGATTCTAAAAAAATTAATAAACATCTCAAAATATTGTAAAACACTTTGAAAGCTACTTTTGCCAAGAAATATGAGTGTGTAAACTAGTTAAACAAATGAGTCTTTCACTTTCTCCAATCTGAATATTTTTGAGAAATGCAAAGATTTTTAAACTGACTGTCATTATTCTTACAGATATTTTTATTTTTCAAATCTGAAGATTTCTGTCACCAGAACATACTTCACCATGAATGTCTTGGTCCCTCACCTGCCAGGTGACATCTGTTGTGCCATAGCTTACTTACAAACTCACGTCCTGACAGCTGCTTACCCTACTTCCAGCATGCCTTGCTTCTCTGGACGTGGAGATGAAGTCAACTCAGCTGTTTCATTTAAGTTAGCAGTGACTATGAGTTGGCAGTGAAATGTGAAGGACAAGGTGGTAGCATTTTCAATGAGAACCTTAGGCTCCTGCTCCCTTGTGCAGAATTCTTTGCCCTGGGGCCACCATCACAAATGTAGAGAGCCAGGGCAAGGGACCTGGGCTACTTGGAACAGAAAATGACTTGCTGCAGTAACTCACTCTAAAATTCATTCTCTACCAACCTTCCAAATATAATCCACCGAATACTTAATTAATTTCAGTATTAGTTCATTTTACTGCTCTGAAAGCTGTTGATAACACAAATTAAATAGGGTTGTCCCGGAAGGAGGGGAAAGTTAAATGAAGGGAAGGAAGTTGAAATAGCCTCAGATTTTCAGAGTAAACTTAAACTTCGATGTTGTGCTATCTCCTTAGAGAAATAAAGGAGCTTCAAATGCAACACTTTTTTTTTAAAGTCTGTACTCTGCCAAGCATGGGACTGGGTAATAGGAAAGCAGTAGCGAGAGAAAAGCATGCAGGTTTCCTCCCAGGGCAGAGAGCCCTTCAGGAAAGATGGATGATCAGGCAATGACAGCAAGGGCATGTAGTTTCATGAGCATAGAACTGAGGAACAAGGCAGGGAAGAGAGCCAGCCTGGTAGGGAGAAGCAACAAGGAGTTTCAGTGGATGCCAAGCAGAACTTTGGAAAGAGTGTTCTGATACTAAATGGGAATAGAAACATTGCTTTCTTCAGAGGGAAGCGGCTATTGGGATGCCTAAGAGAAAGCCAGTAGCGTACGTTATAAAGCTAGATTGCAGGGGTTCAAGATACCTGAAAGACAATGGATGGATGTTAAGTGGCTCATCAAAGAATCTGCTTTAGATGCAAATGACACCGATACATTTAAGGTAATTTTTGTAACTATGCTAGAGTTGTGGATCTCAAAGGAAAAAGTTTGTGAATGAAGTATCAAAAGGAGAGACCAGGCATGGTGGTGCATGCCTATAATCCCAGCTCTAGGGAGGCTAAAAACAGGAGGATCACTACACATCAGAGCTGCACAGTGAGACCCTATACCAGATACAAAAAACAACAGACAAAACAAAAGAAACATCAAAAAGAGAAAAATGTATCCCTCTAGGGGATTCCTTGAAGATGAATGAAGAACTTCCTTATTATTATCATCAAAAATGAAAATATGTCATTTCCAAAGCTGAAGTTGGTAGTAAGGTTTTTAATAACTCTCAGTCAAATGTATGCCACAATGAAAAACAGAATTCTTCCCACTTGAATCTCAATTATCATAACTTTCCAGAAACAATTGGGTACAATTATTTAGGAAGCATTCAAGAAATAACATACGGCAACTAGACAGTAGAACCATAAGCTATGAAGCTGATTAAAACAATCAGCAACTGTGACACATTGCAAAATACCACCTGGATAATTGTGAGTTAACTTTATTATTGATAGTATAAAACATGAAAGATCTTTGTGTGTGTGTGTGTGTGTGTGTGTGTGTGTGTGTGTGTGTGTGTGTTTTACAGAAGGGTCTACAGGGTGTTCAGTGTCCGACTACTAGATTGGAGTTGTAGAGATCCACCTGTTTACAGCCTCCCAACAGCTAGGATTACAGGCATGCTTACAGGCATGCACCACCATGCCTTGTCTCCCTGGGGGTGGGGCCAGCAAGGCAGGCCCAGGGATTGAACTTCCGGCCCCTGCACCTGCTTCAGGTACTTTAATCCGCCAAGCTATTTGGCCAGCCCATGTGAGTTAACTTTAATCTTAAAAGTGCAAATCTCTTGCTTGTATGAGCATCCTAGCATCTGAGCATTATTTTCTAAAAAATAAGAAATACAACTTCTTGTTTGAATCTTCTGTGTCACTAAAAATCCTAAGTTACTAGAAAGTGTGAACAAACTGATTAATTCTTTCTATAGATTTTGACATGATACGAAACACTTAGGATTACTTTTTGAGAAGGATGATGGGATTAAGTTCTAAAATCATAACAAACCTGAACCATTGCTACTCAAAATGAGCTGCTTTCAGCAAATAGTAAGAAGTGTGAAAAGAGCCGGCATATATGTGAGAAGTTGGGTAATAACTTAATTAGCCACTGAGACTAACAATTGTCAGTTTCAAACTGTAGCCAACAGAAATGTAAATCAGTTCAACATTCAGTAGAACCACAGACTGTTTTGTTTACTTTTTCAAAACATTGTATTTTTTAAAAAA
>NW_004524688.1:716657-721867 GCF_000260255.1 Octodon degus
GACCCTGGAATGCTGGATAATCTATGGGTCTTACAGTCACTATGAAAGAAAGATAAGAATGCAAAGACAAAATGGTTTCTCAAGTAGAATTCCTGGAAAACTACATCAGGAATTTAAAGTGGAATCATACATATTCCCAAAGGAAGATGGTGGTATTGTAAAGTAATAATATACTTTATGTATTCATTTGGGAAAGTAATTGCTGTGAAAGTAAATCAAAGTTTGGATAGAGAATGTATTGATGGGCAAAGTGGAAGGCAGACAGGATCACGTATCAGCTAGAGAGCTGGAAAATCAGATAGAAAACTGTCTCTGGATACAGAACAAGAGACAAAAATGGGGTGCCAAGGAGGAAATGTAAGATAAAGGCATGCAGAAACAGATTTGCCACATCAAAAACACAGAGTCTGAAGGAAAAAATAATGAGGGAAGGAATGGAGACAGCAGCTGTTCCCAGAGTTAAAAATAAAATTTCATAGTTCAAAACCACTTGAGTCCCAGCACTGGGGAGGCTGAGACAGGAGGATTGGACTATGAGTCCAAGCTGTGTAGCAAGATCTTGTACCAAATATATACATAAATAAAAGATTTAAGAATTTTTTTAATTAAAAAAACTCTTGAGTTCCAAATACCATAGATAAGGTAAGCTCATACTGAGATATTGATGTGAAATTTAAGGACAATAGGGATTTTTAAAATCTTCAGCAATCCAGAAAAATAGATAGATGATTAGAAGACAGAGAGACAGACAGATATTATATATTTGTCTTTGTTAATAAATGCAAGATCTATCTATCTATCTATCTATCTATCTATCTATCTATCTATCTATCTATCTATCTAGAATAGGACATCAAGCTGCTCTTAGCCAGACTAGATGCAAGAAGATAATATACTATTAAAGAAAAACTTGCAGGAGGAGAAAGAAGAAAACCATGCAGCTGTGCTTCAAGCAGCGGGCAGGAGACGCCCTTCCAGAAGGAAATGCTGCGGGTCTTCACCCACCACTCTCTTCAGTGTCTTGTCAAATCTTTTGATTCCACTTCCTAGCACTCTCTGAAATGTAATTCCCTCTTCTATTCCCAGCGCTCAGACCCTAGTTTTTATGCTTATAGCACAACACCTCTGATGCTGAGTCAGTTGCAAGGATCTGCTTGCTGTTTCTCACGTACCCAGCTTCATGCCTGGAAGTTCTCCTTAGATGCATTTTCCTTCCTACCCGTTCTCACCTCTGCTGTATGCAAATCAGACCTCTTCCCATAATTTATCCCTTCCTATTCTTGTTATAACAGCCACTGCAATTAATCTCATATGCACTGCAATGCACTGCAATTAATCCCATATTTTGGCATCTATTTATATATCTGACAACTGACTAGATTGTGAGTTTCAGATGATCACTACAAAGCTTAATTCATTTTTTGATTTATTAAAGTGAATTCCTTCCTTAGTTTAGCAGAACAAGTGCTCAATCCAGCATGTTCAGGAAAGACACAGAAAAATGTCCCCCTGCGGTACACATCCTTCCTTCAGGCCCTATGCAAAGATAAGAGCAATGTGAGGAGCCCATGCAGTGGAAGCAGGGAAGTCTGCTGGTGTGGTCACTCATTTGCATGCAGGGGACATGAGAACATGGCAGAGTAGTTGCTGTAAATCACCCAAGAGCGAGGTGACAGGGCCTCTTGCAATGTCTGGTTCAGAATTATTAATTAACGCCTCCTCAAGGATGGCTTGTTTGCACATCAGTTGAGCTAAGCCGCACTGGTATCCCTGTACATAATAAGACAGCTCGATTAGGCCTAGTCATTAATTAAGTGTCTTTGCTGTGAATAAACAGTGAAATCTTTCAGTCTGAGAGGGCCTCTGGCACAGTGATAAATATGCAGCTGTTGACACTCCTATGACACAATTTGACATCTTCATCAGTTAGTGGGTCTCCCTCCCCAGGGACACCAGGCTCGTGTCATGAGAAGATGACACTTCTGCCTCACTTGGCCCTCGAATTATGTCATTGGTGAATTTACAAATAATCCAAACCATGTATAAACAAAAGAGAAAGTTATTCAAGCCCTTGTTGTGACCCTCAGCTGTCACATTTAATTGTCTGAGACACTAGTATGTTTTTCACACAAATTTGGGCCAAAATAATACACTGCTTTTATCTTTAGGAGACCATACAAATTTATTATTTAAAAAAATCTTTTGGGGTCCAATTATGGACTTTGCCAAAGCTGTGGGCCCTTTTCTAATCCTTTTCAGAGTTTTGACAAATGCCCTTAAACTAATGAACAAGGGACTAGACTGCATCACAGCTTTATATCATTTGAGAAATAGTTTTTCTCCACATCAAACCCTCTAAGTTTTCCTTTATTCTTCTGCCTGGAGAGGTGTTTTGTAAACTGTGAAATACACACAAAAAAGAAAAGATTGATTCTTTTCCTGTGCAATTTCCCCCATGAAGCCCAATTGCTAATAAGGGTTGGGTTATAGAATCAGTGAATCAAATACTTTCTAGAACTGAGGAATTCTTAAGTCTACTCAAGACAGTATCCACTGAGATTGTCCAGGCAGCTTAGGAGAGAGGAGCACAGGAGGTGTGGAGGAAGAGTCATGACTGCACTCGTTTTCAAGCGATTGCCTGGAACTCTAGCCAAGCCACTAAATTTCTTGGGAGGGCATATGGCTTGCTCCCAGTGAGGAGCATAGCTTTCTGTCCCAGTCCCCAGAGCTATGTTTCTATCTGGAGCTGCAGATGGAGAGGGTTGGCAGAGAGAAGTGAAAGGGCAAAGATCTGCCCAGCTGTTCTTGATGCAGCAGGGACCAGTGAGGTGAGCTTGGCCAGCCAGCCAGGCCTCGGGGGCTTTGTTCTCCAGAGGCACTAGACAGGCTAGAGCAGGACACAGGAGGGCCAGTGAGTGGAAGTGCTGTGACTGTGCTCAGCCTGGGATATGGCATTGCCTGCATTAGGAACAAGGGCACTTCTTCCAACAGAAGTGACTGAGGATATGCTAATAGCATTTAAGGGTTCTGACACATTAAGGAGAGGGCAGTGGAATTCTAAATAAAGAGATAAGCAGTAGCAATAATGTCAATGCCATAGGGAGTGAAGAGAGAGAGAAATAAAAAGTTATCAAGCTGTTGAGTGCATGGAAAAGGGTCAAAGAAAGGTATAGGAAGTATAAACTGAGGTCAGAATGGAGAGGGCATCAGACACCTGGCTACAGCATTTCGATGAATAAACACTTGCAAACTCAACACTGAAGAGCTTTTCCATAGAGAGTGATGGCATAGAAACCAACGGGATGTGCAAAAGGAACCAGAGGGGAAGTGACTGAGGTTAAGAACATGACTACAAAGTCACTTCATTTATCCAGATGTGAACTGATAAAAGGAAAAGAAAGTTCATAGAGTCAGGTCTAAGGACATTACAGCTGGAGGACTGAAGGCTCCCTGCATGGATGAATGCCTGACACAGGCAAAGTGGAAGAGGCCGGGTGTGCAGCCCCCTTAGCCAGCTTCAAGCTTTGCCCTGCTGAGGCTTTGTCTGGTCACCTTCAAATGCTAGTTTCAATAGCAGAAGGCTGAGGTGTTACACTTTTCTGATAGGTTTGGAGTGGAGCCCACGTGTATGCATTTTAACAAAAATTCCAGAGTGGCTCAGGAATTTCATGGAGAAAGTTGTTGCTTAAATTCTGAATAATAAGCAAATAATGTGTATCCTTAAAGACTCCTAAGACTGTCTCTGGCTGTCACTCGCAGGCAGAGATTTAGACTTGTGACTTTACTAAACCCTCAGCCTGAGCCAAACGCTTTCCTATCCATCGTGACTGAGGTCTTCCTTGGTCTGAGAAGAAGACCCAGGAGCTAGACTCCCCTAATAACTGTATCTGTACCCCTCACACAATCCTACATATCAGTCTTATCTTCCTCTTCACTGCTGGTTGAAGGACTCAGCTTTCTGCACAAAGAAACTGAAGAATAGTAATGGCACTTAATTGCTAGTATTCCTCACCCTTGCTGCTAGAATCTGTTGACTGCATGTGGCATAATTTCAGCAAGGCTTTCTGCTACCTTAGCAGTGGCAGGGAGCAGGTGCTTATGGGCATCATCCTTGCCCACTGGGCCCAGAAAGCCAGTTGTGCCCAAGTTGTGCATTATAACCATCTCCACTAACGAGAATACTGTGGGGCCCTGCTGTCACAGCTCTGCTATCCCTGAACTTGTCAGAGTAGAAATATGAAGCAGAGATAAAAAAACAAAAAGAAACACTCTCATAAAAGTAGATTTGAGAGGTTTATGGACTGGAGGAAGGATAAACTCTCTATTTCTCAACTTATCTTGCAAGGCCTCATTTGAAAACTTAAACTTCGTCCATATTCAAAACCCCACACTACTGAGGAAGCTACTCACAGGCACTGGCCACATCACCTAAATAATAAAAAGAGCCAATGATTCATGTTGCATAATAATAGAGCTTTTATTTCTTATTTGGAACTTTATAATTTCCAAGCCATCTGCTAAGCACTTGTAAGTCTCACCAAAAAACAAAATGTGTAAAACATAATGCTGGGAATTGTCTCAATCTCTCATGGCTGCTATAGCTAAAATAACAAAATGGCACCCAGGATTTAGAGGCAGATTTCTTGATAGGCATGGATTTTGATCATTCCCAGAATATCAGGCTTCGATCTCTGGTGGTCTAGGGCTTTTTGAGGAAAGGAAGAAGGAAGTACAAAGACAGAATGCCTTGTCAATATGGGATTGATTTATACAACGTGCATCATAATGACCAGTTGTGTGTGCATCACAGTGACCAGCCGTTGCTGAGAGACAGAAGCAACTGGAACAGAAACTGTTTCCTAGGCAACTAAGAAACTGAAGTGGGGGCCGGCAAGACAGCTCAGAGGACTAGAGCACCTGCTTAGGCAAGTTTAGGCAAGCCCAGGGACCACAGCTGGATCCCAGGAACCACATGCTGTGCAAGCTGATCCACCCAGAGAGTCCAGGCTTAGTGGCCCATGCCTATAATCCCAGCCCTGGGGAGGCTGAAAACAGGAGGATCATTAGGAGTCCAAGTTGTGTAGTGAGACCTGTAACAAACAAATACATTTAAGAAGGAGAGAAAGAGAGAGAGAGACAGAGAGAGAGAGAGAGAGAGAGAGAGAGAGAGAGAGAGAGAGAGAGAGAGAAAAGAAAAAGAAAGAAAGAAA
>NW_004524688.1:721967-739095 GCF_000260255.1 Octodon degus
AAAGGGAAGTTCACGGGCTTTCTGTTACAGTTCTACCCTTGGTGTTCTTTACTTTTCCTGTATTGCGTCACAGCTTCTCAGCAGGAGTCTATAATCACAGGACTCTCAAAACAGTTTTCCATCACTGTGAAACATTTGAGAGGATGAAAGTACCATTCCTTAAAGCAAGAATTCTCTAATTTCAAGCTGTATGACATTTCCATCTATCTGAACTTGCCACCTGAAGCATCAAGCTAAGAGAAGCTAACAAGAAGTTATCAGGAGGCTCTTCGCTGCCCAGGGTGTCTGCATGTTTTCTTCCAGTGCAGGTCTCAGAGGCTGCGCTGCCCCTGTACCATGAATCTGGAAAGAAAGCTCCAGCCAGTGGGATCCACACATGTAAAGGCCTCCTACCTGGGCAGAGAGGCAGAGGAGACCCAGGAGACACTCGCAGCTGCCTGCACTGAGGGTTTCCAGCACCACTTCCTCTGAATGGTCAGTAGCCCAGACATTAATTATATCTACTTGTCTAAACACTGAGATGTCAGGTTTTATTCTCAGCATCCCTGCAAAGTGATCACTGGCCTGTTACATTCTGTAAGATTTAATGTGCTGATTTTCCATTTACAGATGGCCCAGATGGAAGGGGATACCACAGCCAAGTGGGTGTATGAACTTTCCTCTTTAGAGACCCAGTTTCTCAGGCAGAGCCAGGGAGAAAAGACTGTGATGAACCGCACTTCTTCTGTCTCTTCGCTGGGGCTCACATCTCACATCTCAGGATGCAGAAGAAAGCGGACTTAGCAGTAGCTGACCTAGCGCTTTCTTCAATTCTCCTGCTATTTATCTCTCTTGTGTATGAAAAGCTTCTTTTGAAGTCAGAACTGCAGGCATGGAGCTAGAAGAAATTCGTCAAGAGAATTGAATTCAGAAAGATTAAAATGTAGAGTTTTAATATAGCTGTAGCTGACACATGTCAAGGAGATAAAAGGAATATTCTGGATTCTAGGAACCATGGCAGGACCATGAACCATTGCTTTAAAAATACATATTATTTTGATTGAAATTTGTAGAGAAAAAAATCAATATAATCAACCATTCTAGTAAATGGATGCATTGAGAGAATGCTTTCTTGGCCCTAAAGTGTTCATTTTTTTAAAGGAAAAGAAAAAGAAAATCTTTCACTGAACACATTTTTTATATTTTCTAACAGACAATTTTTCTAAGTGTACTTAACACCGAGAACTTTTCTTTCCCAATTTTATCTACACTATTCCCACAGAAACAACTTTATGAACTCTAAACAAAACTCAGAAAGCTGTCCCCACATTACTTAAATAGTTGAAATAGGATATCAGAGTCAAAAAGACTTTAACTTAAATAGTTGAAATAGGCTATCAGAGTCAAAAAGACTTTAAAAGGAATAAAAATTTGGAAATTACCAGTTAATGTTTTTCTGAAAAAAATGGAACAATTGCATTAAAAATTCACAGTTATATAAAAAACAGATGAAATTCTGAGAGTTTCAACAAAGAACCCTTTTCAGTAATATTTCTTCTTAGCCTCAACTCCCTAAGCTACCGGATGCATTTTTAACAGGTTTGACGCAAAGTATAATTCTTTCATAAATATCATGAGCAATGATTGCCAAAAACATAGATCAGTTTCTATCTTCCAGATCTAAAGTAATCCTGTGGTATTTTCATGTTTGCACTGAATTTTCTTTTTGTGTGATTATAAAGTTGGTTCAATATTAGAAAATAAAATACTTCTATAGTTGCAAGTAAAATGCTACATCATCATCACCATATTATTATTATTAACCATAAAAAAGCAGCCTGAAGCCTAAAGTTTAGGCTAAATAAATCTCTTTTCACTGTTTCATCAACTCATTCTTTCATAAATTATAATTCCCAGATAAAACCTCAACATTGGTATTTTCTTGATTTGCTTTCTGGAATGAAAACAGATGTTTAAATTATATTCTCTCAAGGCCAGTGAGGTAGCTTAGCAGGCTAAGTGCCTTCTTTGGCAAGTGCAGGCACTGGGTTTCCAATCCCCAGTCATGCATGCCACCCTGGTCCCCCTCGCCCAGGGAGTGCTGAGCAAGTGAATGGCATACACCTGTAATCCCAGCGCTGGGGAGGCTGAAAACAGGATAACCAGTACAAGTCCAAGCTGGGTGGTAAGACCCCCATACAAATACATAAAATGAAAATAAAATTACATTATCTCCTTCCTTCAGTAAACAAGCATACAAAGGACACCAGGCATTTAGGGAGAGGAAATGTATTTACCTTCCCGGTTAGAGTCAGCACCGCCGCGTAGGAACCCCTGACCATTCACTAGTTTGTCCGTACCTGAAAGGAGCAGTGCAGGTTCTGTCCATGTACTCTGGGATTCTGGGCACAAAGACAGCTGAAGCCATTAAGAACAGACATGTTCATCTAGCAAGCAGGAGTAAATAGGGAAGACTTAAGGATCCTGGGAAAGCCGCCCTATGTATTCCAGGGAGCAACTGAGAATGCGTCTAGGAAGGGAGTAGCCAGGTAGCCCATAAGGGAAGGAAAAGCTCATTGTGAGTGAAGATCTCATTGCATTCAAGCTACTGCAAAGTCAAATAGCACGAGAACTGGTAATTAGCTGCAGAAAGTAGGGCAAGCTTACTGTGGCCCATGATTGGGTGAAAGCAGAGCCAAACTGAGAGGGAAGGAAGTAGAGTCAGTCAGTCAGTACAAACTGCCCTTTTGTCACATCTAGCTGTGAAGAGGGAGAGATTGGGGAGACATTTGTGTGGTATGGCAAGCAAAAGAGGCTCAATGCTATTTCAGAAAGAAAGAAAGAAAGAAAGAAAGAAAGAAAGAAAGAAAGAAAGAAAGAAAGAAAGAAAGAAAGAAAGAGAGAGTGAACCTACTAGATAAACAGGCAGATAAGGATCCAGGGATTTGAGTTCTTTCCGAAAAAGAATACAAGGAAATAAAACCCATAGGGGGAAGATTTGGCCATATAATTTGTAAAATGATAGCAGAATGCTGACCTCAAATTTTACAAGGAAAGTAAAGAATAACCGCCACAGAATCTGATAGTCCCCCAAGGCACACTCATTTCCTACTACTACCTCCCACCAGCTATGTCTCTGAACGAGTTTCTTCTTCTAGAGTGGAGATGGTTCTCCCTATTCCAAGGAGGTAGAGGGGACTTGCAGTGGCAGGTGTGCAATGCCAATAGCACAGCATTTGCACAGACAAGACTAGCACTCAAGAGGTGGCCATGGTGCTGGTGGGACACCGGCTATGGGGTGGCTGTGCTCTTTGTGGTACTACTGTGTCTGTTAGGGCTAGTCAAACTAAATGAAGGCATAAACAGTATACCCAGTAGGCCTCAAAAGCGATGCTTGACAGTCATTTACAGTGCTACTGAACGCATATACTAGTTCATGTTCCATTGCTTCAGAAAAATACTTTGTTCTGGGTACTTTGTAAGTAAAAGATGCCTTTATAGTTCTTCCATTTAGAGATCCACGAGCATGATAGCAACATTTTCTGGGCTCTGGTACACAGCTTGTGGCTCAGTGACAGGCTGACAGATGTCATCATAGCAGGAGAAGGAGGTGAGAGGTAGGGAGGCTGAGAGAACATGCAGCCAGTCTGAGGGAGAAGTTCAGGGTTCCACTTGCTTTTCTTGGCAACCTGTTCCAAGGAGAAATAACAGCTACATTAATACCTTCTAATGACCCCCTCCAGTGAGCTAACCACTGATCACTAAACCCCACCTTCCAAAAATTCCACAACCTTTTATTATTGCTTCTAACACTGTCTTAGAGGGCACTTCCAAGCCATATTCAAACAACATTAATGTATGTGCTATAACAAGCCATGAAATTAAAAACAATAGCAAAATCAAAGAAATCAAAGGCTAGTTCTCTAGCATGACCAGTAAAATTTATAAACTTCTAGCCAGTTGACAAAGGGGAAAAACACTGAAGAAAAAAATTGTTGAAACCAGGATGAGATGGAAGAGGGACCATCACTACCAGTCCCATGGACAATAAAAGAATGATTAATAAGTATTAACCATCATATGTGTACACACTCAATAACCGAGTGATGTGGACAGCTATCTTTAAGATGCCACACTTCATCCAGTACAGCAATATCATATTCATGTCCCCCCTCCCGTTAGTCACTAACTCCTCACTGGATCCTCTTCCTTACTCTGTGTAAGTTTCTCCTACCATGTGGAGAGATATGGCCCACTCTCTCTCTAAACTCACATCTTATTTATCTCATGTTCAAAACCTGAAATCAAATCTATGGAGATTATGGTTCAATATCTCATTTTTATTCAAACTGCTGGCTCATCTTTCCAACTTTCTGAAAGATTTTTTTCTACCAGGATGATCTGCAGCCATGGCAGCCAAAGAGACTAGAAACTGAATTCATTATCTTTCCCTGAGCTAGTTTTACTACTTGTAGTAACTTTCCCATTATTAAACAAAATGCAGTGGTACTTCAGTTCATGGATTTAATTCATGCCACAGTTCTGGGCCTTGGTTGTTTTCATCACCCAATTTGAAGTTTGCTAATGAAAGCAAAACATTGTTGCACTCTGCTGTGTGCAAACTGAATTGAAAACTCACAATTTAATGGGAGAGAGATTCATCTTGGCTCACAGTTCTGTGTAATTCAGTCCATGGTTGGCCAGCTGCAAGACAGAATGTTATAGTGGAAAGGCCTGATGGAGCAAAACCACTCTGTTCATGGCACCCCACAAGCATAGGAGGGGAAGGGTGCCAGAGATGCAGGGGCCAGACACAACCATGGTTGAGTCTGGACACAACCATGCTTCCAGGACCTACTCAGACACAAACAAGAGCCTGCACTGGCAATCTGCTAGGTGTTTCTTAACCTCAAAAAGTTCAGATATCAGGATTAACTGTCACATTATTAATGCCTAAATTCTTTTCAATGTGGCATTGCTCTCCATCATGAAAACCTACTATGTTATATGATGTATAATGTCACGTTTATGTCTCATTTAGCTTTTAAGACCTACACATTATTTCTTTCTGATACTCCTCGAATCTAAACCATTTTGTCCTTATCACCCCAGGTTCAGGATTTCACCTCTTACTGGAATAATGCAATGGTCTCATAAAACATCATTCTGCTTCGTATTGCTCCTTGTATGCAGTCATCCTGCACACAGAGCAACAGAGAAGTGAAGTCTCCAGAAACTAAAATGAGGCTATATCACTCCATCTCTTTTCCCTAAACCATACCCATACTCCAGAACCTACCATATGTGGTTCTCAGATTTTTAATCTGAGAATAAACTTCAGTATTTCTTTGAGTCCCAGTTTTTCATACCTCTCATATGTAGTGGAGGTTGGTGTAAGGCATTTTTTTCTGAAGAGTTAGGTGGAAGGAACATGGCCCAACTCTTGTGTTATACCCAGCACATCAGGGCAGCATGTCCCACTGCCTTTGACACCAGTCTGCAAGTAGCCAGTTGATTCACCCCTTGTTTGTCTTTTCTTGACAAATTGTGCTACTGATCAGATAATTTTACTTATCTTAATGAATTTCATTGGTCTCTTCTTCCTTCTTCACAACTTTGAGAGCCTGGTAAGTCTTATTTTTCTCAAAAGTCATAAGGTAAATTTAAAACTTTATTGTATTTTAGTACAGGGCTTACAGGGTGTCACTACACAGATCAGACTCATAGTGATCCTCCTGTTTTCAGCCTCACAAGCACTGGGATTACAGGTGCATGCCACCACACACAGTCTCAGTTGCCCATTTCAGCATGCCCCAGGGGCAGGGCCAGCATGGCAGGGCATGCTGGGAATAAAAACCCAGTGCCTGCATCTGCCTAAGCAGGCTCTTTCATCTGTGGGACTAGCTGGCCAGCCCAATCTCATATAATATTTTGATCCTACTTCAACACTAAAATGCTACTTTTATTGTCACAATGTCCTATCAGTTGAATCACCATGTTGTTTCCCTATGTTCTCTTTATAACTAACTCTAGGCTCAATCTCTACCCTGGTCCAGGCTCTGGGAAATGGATTACTATGCAAACTTCAGTGGCTTCTTGGACCCTTGAATTACTGGGCATTATTGAGTAGAAACTGTAGGGAAGAAAGGCTGCCTGCCCGTCCATGATGTCACTGAAAGATATACTGAATGTTTAAATGTAGAAATATTATTGTGGCAAATGACACACTGCTACTAATTCTCCTTAACATATTCCCTTTCACATTAGACACTTATCCCATCATTCTTGCCACTTTCAGAAGCAGTGCTCAAAGCTTTCTTTCATCAATAACTTTAGTTGCCCTGTCATAGAAGCTTAGATCCAGAAGATCTACCATTCCTGGGCACATCCACTATGCAGAAGAGTCAGAAGTCATGTCGTACAAATCCAGTGAACAGGCTGCACAAAGACACACTGGGATTTTTTTTTCTCCACTGAACAGCAGTTGGCAGAACCACTCACCATATTTTTAATCAAACTTCATAACGACACTCATGAAAAAGGACTTCCAGGACTGCTTCAGAAAATGGCAAGAGGGCTGAGGAAATAGCTTGGTGGTTTAATTTCCTGCCTGTCAAGCACAAGGTCCCGAGTTTGGTCCCTGGTACCGTATGTAATGCTGGCCACCAAAACCAGGCATGGTGGCACGCTCCTGTAATCCCAGCATTGTGGAGGCTGAGACAGGAGGACCACTACAAGTGTAAACTGTGCAGCAAGACCTTTTACCAAATAAATATTATTTAGAACATGGCAAGAAAGACTGAGTGTGTTTGAGTAGTATTTTTAAGAGTGACTAAAGACAATGTATCTGTTTCTGTAGTGAACTCCTTATATACAAACATTCACCCTGTATTTTCCTCATGCAACACAGGTCAACTTTATCATTCTCACTGCTCATTGGCAGGATATGAATCATACTACTCTATCCTTCCAAAGCTGATGTGAAAAAGAGAGGAGGACAGACATTCTTTCCAGAAAGAGAAAGCACCAATTTTGTATAATCAAAGTCTGATAAATGTAATACTATAAAAGCAACTATCTGCCAAGAAAAAAATGGAAAGAATAAAAGACCAACTGGGGAACATTCTTGAGAAAAGATCAATGACATATACAGAGAAAAATCTTCCCCGTGTGTAGTGAGCTCTTATTAATCAATGTAAGAACTAGAAAATGAATATAATAAAAAATATCTAAACAGTGTGTTAAAAGAAAAAAATACAAAAAATTTTGTAATTTTAAAAAGATGCTCAGAAGTGTAAATGAAAGCCACAAGGAAATTTTTTGTAAGGGCCGGCCTGATAGCTCAGCGGACTAATGTGCCTGCTAAGGCAGAGCGCAGGGTCTGGGGTTTGATCCCCCACGTGCCACGGGCCCCGCCCCTGGGGAGTGCTGAGAAGGTGATTGACACTGGGCGTGGTGGCGCGTGTCTGTAATCCCAGCACTTCCGAGGTTGAAAACAGGAGACACTACAAGTCTCATCTGTGTAGTGAGACCCTGTAGATCCCGTACTAAATACAGAGAAAAAAAAAAAAAAGAAGAAAAAATGTTTTTAACGACCGAGTCAAAAAGGATCCAAGAGGAAGATGAGAGGTCCTGTTGGTGAGTATGTCAGGTAATCTGAACTCTCTGACATCATTGCCAGAAATAGGAATTGATACAGCTTTTTGGAATAAAATTTAACACTATATAATAAATTTAGAATGAACTTATTTTCTGGCCTAGCAAGTCCCCTGTCAAGAATTAATTTTCCAGCTATCTATGTGCAAGTGTACAGAGAAGCGTGCACAAACTATTTGTTACGCACTGCTTGCTGCCCTCCAGCTCAGTCAGGGTGAGGCTAGGGTGAAGCTTGGCCCCCACAGCCCTGATCAGCAGGATCTGGGTGTCCTAGAAACTCCTTATAGGTGTGGATTGAGGACTCGGGCTACAAGATGTGGAGTGAGTGTGAAGCTCTCCCCGAGTCTGACGTCGGGTGGGCGGCGGCGTTGGAGTATCACAGGAGCCAACTTGTGGTGTTGGGTAGCAACCAGGTGTGCAGTCAGCTAGAGCAGGACCTCTAAATCCTAGTCAGGCAGAAGTCTGGCTTCGTGGTAAAGGTATCTTCCTAATAGCGTGTGTGTTTCCTGAATATTCCCAATAAGGATGGTGAGAGAAATGTGGTCTCACTGCACCCTCATAGGTCCGATTCAATTTGCCCTTGCCCCTGACTTTACGTCAACTGCTGATCCTGCCATGTGCACGCGGAACACTGGATTGGAGCTGATGCATTCCCAAAAGCCACGGGTTTTCACAGCTCCTAGACTGCTTCATCTCTCATGTCTTGAGTGCCTTGTGATATAGGGGAAAGAAACTCCCAACCTGAAAGATGGCCGGGACGTGTTCATGTTCTCTAAAACTGAAGAGTGGATTTTAGGAACAAAGGAGACTAAAAACAGATTATATTTACTGGAGGAAAGAGAGCTTCTGTCCAAGAGAGGGGTAGAAGAAGACCCAAAAGGGTTGCCAAGGAATCTGCCTTTTCTAGAGATTTTTGTAGAGCAAAACCAGGAGGTGAGATGGATCCAAGGTGAAAACATGAGAACTCACAAGACACACATGACACATGAGGTGGGACAAAACTATGGTCAACCAATAAGATAAGTGCAATTGTTCAGGTAAAATTGATTAAATCTGGGACCAAATGGGGCAGGGCATCACTTAGCAAGTGGGCATGAATACAGAGCAGGGCTTTTCTGTAGGGGTTGGGTTAGTGACTCTTTCGGGCTTTTTTCAAGGTGATTGCTACCTATTTAGAATATCAATCCCTGATGGCTATCCTATGGGAAGTAGGTGGCCACGTTCCTTTAACTTTTATCTTGAGGTCTGACCCATAGCAGAGGTGCCTGTCTCTCCCACAGTTTCAAGGTATCTTGCCTTCCATATTGGGTCCTTTGAGGGCCTACCTCTATCTGACTGCCTATAATATTTCTATCTAACCCAGCTCTCTATGACACTTGGAGTAGTCTTCTTCTCTGATTAACTTCCCAACTGGTACAATTACTTAAAAATAGTACTTACTCAATGTAGCCATCTAAACAATGAGGTTATACACAGACAAAAGCAATGTTCATGACCACATTAAGTAGGGAAAAGTGAGGTTTAAAAAATGTATGACGTATACTACATTTTAGGTTTAAAAAAGTGCAGGAGTATATAATCTATACTATATAATCTATTGAATACATAATCTATACACATGCTCACCTCTTCTGTATAATTGTTATAAGACTACTTGGAAGACTGGTAAATCTTTTTTTGGAGAAAGGAACTTGAATGCCTGAAAGACAGTTCACTGTACAACTTTTGTATCCTTTGTTTTTTACCGTGGACTTGTATTCATTTTTAAATAACAACAATAATGATGACATCATACAAGTGAAATAACTCACTGAAATCTTTGTGTATAACCCCTAAGTATCAGAGATGGTCAGAAAAAATAACCCCTTCCCAGTTCTCACATCAAAATCTATGCAAAACTGTTAGGGATACTTTACCTCCACAAGCCTGCACATTCTGTTGTCAGTGTGGGGACATAAGGAACAAACCATGGAGGGGAAGGTGGGATAGGTAGCTACATATTCTAATCAACTTGATGACACATGAAGAGCGGGGTCAGGGAGTTCATTCAATAGAAGGAGAAGGAAAGAGTGATCTGATGGCCCATTGTGAACACAAAGACCAGAAGTGTTCTTGGCAAAAAGACTTGTATTCCATGCTGATCAGCTTTCTGTATATGATTGGCATTTATCTGGAGAAAGGCAGGTATGGACTCACATATTCTGAGAGCTTGAAATACTAAACAGTTTAAGACCATATTGGCATTTGTATATACTCTGAACATACAGCATGTGCACTGTTTTGAATGCGTCCCCTGAAGTTCGTGTTGCAGAAACCTAATCCCCGCACAACAGTGTGCGAAGGGAACCTATCTGGGGCAAGTAGGCCATGATGTGAGGGTGAATGTTATCCTGTGAGAGTGTTCATCAGCTGGAGAGTAGACTTGTAATAAAGGGGAACTTGGCCCTCTCACACACCCTCTCATAAGTACCCCTCTGTCATGGGATGGTATAGACAGACAACACTCTCCAGATGTGCCCCTCATTCCTGGAATTTCCAACCTCAGAACTGTGAGCTTACAAGACCTCTAATATTCATCAACTGTCCAGTCTTATATATTGTGATGGTAGCACAAGGCAGACTAAGACTCTGTGTGTGTGTGTGCGTGCACATGTGTGTGTGTGTACTTGTGTACTTTACAGCTTTAGCAATATATTTTCAATATGTTAGAATAGAAAGAGGTTCCTCTGAAGTTGCAGGGAAGATGTGCAATCTGGCTTAATACACACTGGCAAAAATATTTATGGAAGACTACAAACTTTATAAAATATTCACAGACAAGTATAAAGTCTTCTGGTAAAAATACAACTTAAACTCATTGCCTTGAAAGGGCATATTTTTGGCTAACTGGTTGTGGGAGTAAAAGTCATATTTTCTAAGCCACAGGCAGAGCAAAACTAAGCTTTGTCCTAAGCACTTTCTGCACTGGAATGAGATGTATTCTATGAATCACTTCCTTGGAGTTACTCTCCTGGGCTTTCAGCAACACGACCTCAGGACTGCAGCAGCCTTCTTCCTCCCCGCAGTAGCTGGCACCCACTGCGCAGAGGGCAATTAAATTTGAAGGAACAATGTAGGGTAGGTGAACCCCAATGATTGCACTGGAAGAGGAAAGCTGGATGTAAGGGAGGGAGAGATATATGCAGGTGCCAGTTAACACCCAGAAAATCACCCAGAGGTCACAAAAGGCCCCTCCTAGCCTCACTCTCAAGTTTCAATGTCTCTCCATCCATTTCTTGACCACAGCTGTAAATTGATGCAAAGTGACCAAGAGAAGAGGGACTTTTCAAGACAAAAGGATTTAAGAGCCATGTAACATTGTAACTCTTCTCTGTAAGAAGTGGGTGACATCAGAGGAGACATTCCTGAGTGTCTGCAAGGACCACATGCTACTCTTTTGATGAACTGTGATGTCACAGTAAATATGAATGGAAAACAAGCAGCCAAAGCACACTCCTATTGGCCGAGTGGTTTTTCAGTGCTGTCTAAGATGGGCAATCAGACAAGTTTAAATGCCAGTTGGCCAGGAAGCCTTTGAAAACAGAGAAAGGCATTTCAAGAGATCTGCTTCTGCCCCTACCGTGAAGCCTAGTTATCCTCTATCACTACTCATGAGCTCCACAATAGTTTTTATCACCTGGCACTTATAGACCACCTTTCCTTTTCAGTCAGTTTATGAATGATTTTACAAATGGAGTAGAAATAGCACAGGTACAGATTGTTTCACACAGCCCAGTATTATAGTCCCCTCAAGGAGGTTGGGAAACTTGTGTGTAAATTGAGACAGCATTATGCTAAGGATAAAGACCTGCCATGAAGAATGGCTTATTTGCTTGAGGCCACAGGGAATATTAGGTAAGTCAGGATGTGTCCTTTCTGGGTTACAGAGTCAGCGCTGCCCCACTGGCCAAGGTCTGAGGCTAATGATGACTGTAGCATCCAGATGGCAGAGGTGCAGTGAGGACGCGAAACCAAGTCTGTGTGCTGCAGGGAGAGAAGCAGGCTGCAGCAGGTCCTCCAGAGGTCTCTGCAGGCTGCTGTTGCTGCCCGGGAGGTGGCTGCTGGCATTTCCCTGAAGCACAATGTCATGTGCTTCTGTGCGGAACCTTCTCAAACCACAGCTGCCTCATATGGCCTGTGGCAGCTGTCCCTTGGAAAGTCTCTGGGGTTCGTCTTCAACTCACCCACCCAGGCTTGTCAGGAGATACTCTGCTGGCCTTCCCTAAGTACTGGGAACCCCCTAACACCTGGGCAACAGGGTCTGAGGACTAAGACCTGCTATCAGCCTTGCTTTGTTGAGACAGAGTCAATCTCCTGTATGTAGTCCATGGCTTTAGAAGTGGATTTTTTCAGGGCAGTTATGAGAGATGCCAATTTTATTTTATTTATTTATTTTCATTTTATGTATTTGGTACAGTGTCTCATTACATAGCTTGGACTTGTGGTGATCTTCCTGTTTTCATCATCCCCGCACTGGGATTACAGGCATGGTCCACCACACTTAGTGCTCCCCAGGGCAGGGCCAGCACAGCATGCAGGGAGACACCAGTTTTAAAATTAGAATTCTAATTGATATTTACTATATTTAGAAAAATAGCCAGAGTGCTTTCCTCTATGGTACTGGATAAATTCTGTAGTTAACCTTATGGTTTTTCAAAACATGTCTACAGTGATAGCAACCGTTAATGGGACACACATATGTCACGTTGCTACAAATGACCTCTGTACCTGTGGGTTCCACATCCACAGATTCAACCAACTATGGATCAAACTTACTCAGAAAAAATTGGGTCTGTGCTGAATATTTAGAGTTATTTTAATCCACAGCATTCCAAAAATAATCCAATTTAATAACTGTATCACACTTATATTTCTTTAGGTATTATAAGTAATTTACTTTTTTTTTTTCAGCACTGAGGATCAAACTTGGGGCCTTGCTCTTGCCAGGCAGGCACTTATGCCTGCCCCATTATAAGTAATCTAGACATGATGTAAAGTATACAAGAGGATGTGAGTAGGCTATATACAAATATTATGCCATTTTTATATGAGACTTGACCAGATTATCCTACAGGGTTTTTGAACTAATTTCTTGAGGATACTGAGAAATGACTATAATTCAGAAAATATTCTGATCGCTTCAAATGTGACTGTTCCTCTGCAGCTACCAGTGAAATATAACACGAACATTGTTAAGTGCAGCATGCATCTCGTCACCACATAGACTCTGACTCAGTCCATCTGGAGAGAGATCAAATATTGAGACTTTTTCTAAGCAGCACCAAGGTGCTGCCTAAGCTGCAGGTGAGTGGACGACACCTGCGGTGACCTGTACCTTTCAAATCTCAGTGCTGAGGACTTTTCCAGGCAACACGCTTGAAATGAAATTTCTGCTGACCAAATTTCCTCACATTCCAGATACAGACACAAGGACTGCAGAAGCTCCCTAGGACGCCTGGCAATAGGGAAAGAGTCTCCCTGGAAAAGTGAATTAATGAACAAAAAAGATGTCTCGTGGCACTCTTTTCCCTCCCCACTTCTGTTTTTTGCATCTACTTTACTCCAACCAAATGCAAAGGTAGAGCTTGTTGTTAAAATCTAAGAGTTTGTTCTCCTAGACGCATGACAGTTATGAAGCAAAACAAAAGAAGCTAGTTCTTCCCAGAGAATGGGCATCATGATTAAGGTGATAAGCTGGGCTCACTGAAGAGGCAAGCTTTGGGCCAGGAACCTAGGACACTGTTAGCTGAGGTGCAGACATCCACTGGCCTGGGGAGGGAGGGACCAACTGAAAAGGGTCACAGGCCACGATTCCATCTGCCAAAATGGATCGTATAGTATGGTAGAGGAATACTCCATTGCCTTTTTCTGGAGAGGAAATTCTGACATTTCAGTCAACCACGTTTTGTAGGGAAAGAATAGGAAAAGGAGACAGAGGCAGCAATAAAGCCCCAGCACGTAAGAGTGGAGGGCTGCACCAGTTAGTTCACAGCTGACAACTGCTCCAACATAGTCTATGATGATGAAGAAAACTAGAACGCTGCATTTGAAGCTGGGACAAGCCACAGCTATGATGAAGTTATTGTTCACCATGTGCCTTGTGCCAGGTACTGTACTCAAATATTTTGTGCACATTGTCCAAGGGGAAAAGAGGTGAATACAAAGGAAACACAGTAATTCTCCCTAGAGATTATTGACCTATGGACCAGAAGAGCCAATTACAAAATCTCTTGTTGAACTCTTTCTGGCAGTCAGAGCATGGAGGACAACATGGGCTTTTCCGACAGACAGGAGAGGGATTTCCAAATGTGTGTGGTGTTTCCCGAGCATCTTCCTGCAAGGTCTTGATTCCACAGCTGTCCAGAAGCCGTGGACAGGATGTTTGTTTCAGTGCCTGAGGATCATGTTCCCTGAGCAAACAAGCACAGAGCTGTGGTATTCCTGGCTGTTTTGAAATTATGCTTTGTGGTTATGTCTTTACTAAGTTAGAAAGGGAAGAAGCAGAGTTGCCTGGTAGACATTCCTAACAACTCCATGTAGCTGGAGAGGTTGCATTGGTCTTCCTCTCCAAAAAGGTACACAGAGGTTCAAGTGTGTGTGCTAAAACTCTTAAACCTGAGACCAACTCTCAAAAACACACTCTCAAAATAAAGTTACTTTGGCTTGCAGTGGCAGCTTTAGAGCAGAGTTTGTTACAATTCTCCTTCGCTCTTGCTCTGCTGTTCCACTATAGGAGGTTTTCACTGGTGTACAGACCAACAAGAGGAGTCAGAGAAAGACTTGTGTACTCCAGGTGCTCCTGAACCTATCTGCCTCCAAAACCTAAAGAGAGAGCTAAACAGCCATGCAGCTTACATGGAAGAATGAAATTAGTTCAATTATATTCTTAATGGGGACGAGATGGAGAAGTTTAAGTTATTTCCTGCAGTCGCAAACTCAAGTGTGAGACGATAAACAGCTTTCTCCCATAATTTACTTTGCTTAAATCAAAATTGTTTTGCGAGAGGATTCGCCCAGGGGAGTTCTGTAGTTTTGTAGCAATCATCATTTACATTTGCTTCTTGAGTCACTTTCCTGCAGGAGAGCTTCCAGAGATCCTTGCATGGGGCAGGACTAATGATTGCCCTCTCCAGGAATCTCTGCTCAGAAACGCTTTCTCTATAATGATGTACAAAAGCTCTTGCCGCCTAGCTCTTGGAAGAGTCTCACTGTGATCATTACAGCAAGAAGTATTTTCTTATGCTAAAGAGATCTCCTCCACTCTGTGATGAATGGTCCAACTTCCTGGATTTTAGTGTTCAGGGAAGAGTGAACTCATAGCGAAACACTCAGCTTCCTAACATAAGGCCATGTTCAGATTTAAGGCAGTAGGGAGAGGAGGTCAGAGGGCTTCCTAGAGTCATCACAGGCAGCTTGGAAGTTTAAAAGTTTAAGATAACAGTTTAAAAGTGTTTAAAAGTGTTCAGATAACAGTTCTTGCTTTGGTGGCAGAAGCAGCACATGGCCGTAGAAATCTATGACCGTGTTGCAATCAGTATCAGAGTTTGAAATTATTCTCATCTGTCATTTGCTAACATTGTGTGTCTTTACAAATCTGAGCCTCTGGAACTTTATCTGTACAATAGGGATAATATTATCTATCAATCATATCTGTTTTGCTGACATGACTAAGTGGGATAATAAATAAAAATTTGGGAAATTGGGTAAACTTAGAAGTTCCACTAGCTCTTCACTTGGGGATTTTCCAAGTGAAAGTAGGTAAACACTTTCCATTCAGAAAACAGGAAGGTGAAGCATCATAATTAAGCAGAAACATGAACATATTAATCTAGAGGTAATGGACGCATGAGAGAGAAAAGAATTTGCATTTGCTTTGTGATCTAAATAATGAAAACTTATAGAGCCCAGAAATGACCATTGTGCAGAGCTTGTAACTTCTTTTTTGTTTTTGCAACAATCTGAGTTATTTATTTATGGAAGTGACTGAATGTAAATGTCTCATTTTTCCATCTGAAAACAAATTTTGAGATTAACCCTGGGTAGTCACACTTGTCAAGTAGTGGCAGACAATGCGGTAATGTCCAGTTGTTCCTGATTCTTACTTGGTGCTGTTTCTACTCTAACTCCTTCTAATAACTTCCTGGCCTAGAAGACCGCCATGAGACCCTGTGATTCTGTGATTCCCGTGAAATCCTGCACAGATCTAAGGTCTTGACCTTACTCTACTGCTAAATTATGTTGCAATTTAGGCAGTTTTCTTACTCTCTGAATCAGCTTTCTTGTCAAATTTCCGTTTAGATTATTCAACCCCTTAAATTAACAGAAAGGAAAAGGAAGGAGGGATAGAAGGAGGGAGGGACAGAGAGATGGCATGAGGGAAGCAGAGACAGACTGAGACTGAGACTGAGATGAGCATTCCAGTACTAGATTAGTTTAGGGGCCGGAGAGATGACTCAGTAGAATAAACGTTTGCCTGGCAAGCTCAAGGGCCTGAGTTCAATCCCTAGTTCCGAAAAAAAAAAAAAAGTATGGATTAGTTTAGATAAAATCCGCCATTGACAGGCATTGTTAATTCACTACTGTCCTGTTCTATTGAAAAAACACTTGATTTCAGGGTATTTTTCAACAGAGGTGGACAGGTACTAGTAATAAGATACTAAAATGAAACCTACTTGCCATCTATATGGTTAAATGACTTCAAAATCTCAAATTATCAGATTCATTCGCATGATTGATATTGTAAAATGGACTGCAGCTGATCCTCATGCCTTGTGCTCTGTTTGGAGCCATGGTTACATTCAGGTGTCACCCATGCATGGAGATTCGGTGACCATGTGTGTCTTCTTATCTCTGATTCAATTCCTTTGAGTCAGTATTGCCCCAAGACTTAAAATAATTTTCTAATTTGTTCATGTATTGTTTTTTTCAGGTAAATGTATGATGTCCATCATAATTTTTGGATATCAGAAGTGGCTTGAAGTCTTCTACTACTTGGTGCCGAGTTCCTCAGAGATCTGGTATTCAAACTGAGAATCTGCATTCCTAGAAAACATTCTAGAAGAAATTTTCAAACAAAGAACATGGTTGGGATTGGTGAAATACACAGTGCTAGGATACAGCTAATAACATATCAAGTGGAGACCTGCAAAATAGCACCAACAGGACAACACACCAGGTAAAGGTTTCCTCTTCAGAGGAGCGATGCCCAAGAGAAAACAGTGACATGTGACCCCACATTTTGGCTCTGGATCTTGTGCCATTGATGATACTGACCACTGCTTCTGCTTGCGATCAGCATTTCTCCTACCACTGTGATGCCCCTTTGCCCTGCCGCCCTGCCTGGAGCCAGCCAACTATGAACTTAAACTTGTGCAAACTGAGCCAAATAAACATTTTCCTCCTTTAACTTTGGGTGTCAGGCACTTTGTCTTAGCAATGAGCAAAATAACTAAGA
>NW_004524688.1:739490-744803 GCF_000260255.1 Octodon degus
CTCTCTCTCTCTCTCTCTCTCTCTCTCTCTCTCTCCCTCTCTCTCTCTCTCTCTCATACAGGGTCTCACTATGCAGCTCCAACCCTTAGTGATCCTCCTGTCTCAGCCTCCCCACCACTGGAATTACAGGCATGTGCCACCATGCCTGATTTCGGTGATCAGCATGGCGCACCTAGCATGTGGTACAGGAGATTCAAAACTGGGTCCTTATGCTTGCCAGGCAGGCGTTTAGACTGCCGAGCTAGCTCCTCAACCCCAAAATATTGGTTTTAAGTTATAATTTTAAACTTCCTTTTGAACCCAAATCATTTTAATCCATTCATATTAACAATCCTATTCATCACTTTAAAGATAATGTTTTTCGGTTTTAACTGCTAGCATGTGATATTCCTAGAAAACACCGTAGCCTCAAATGCCAATGAGCATAGGAAACTACAATTAAGAAAACACCAAGAAGTTCTCTTGCCGTGAGTAGGAAGTGCGCAAGACTCACACGAGAACTTGCACTGAGATTTCCTCTGCACTTTCCAAAATGCTGCAAAATGCTAGTCTGCAGAAGAAAGGGGAAAAAATGGAGTGATATAATTTCTATTCAAATGAATAACAAATAAAGACTATTTCTACAGAGATTGCACTTTTACTTCAAAATCTGTAATAAAAATAGCAAGGGGAGAAAGGGGTGGGAAGTTACAGGCAGCAGAGTTTGAGATTCAGAGCAAGACAGGACTTGCAAGTGTCGCTGACAGCTTCAAACACCATATTTATCCTCTGTGACACAACTGCAGCTTTCACTGAAAATGTGAGGCCAGTAATCGATGGCGAAATGTTAAATTATGGCTTGGTCTAACAGGATCTCTTTACCAATTTTATTACTTGGAGAAATATATACACATTAATATTCTTCTGGCCCCTTTCCAATGCGGAATAGAAAAGGTAACAAAACAAAACAAAAAACTTTGACACAAAGGTGTTCTAGGGCAATAGAAGCAACCTCATCTTTTTCACCTGCCTTTAAGGTCTAGGTTACCTACCGTGTCCATCAGAAATCTGAGCATGTGTAATGAAACGCTCCCACAATGAAAAGTGAACCGAGTAAATCTCATTCAAGTTCTAATTTGAATTTCATGTCTTGTCCCTAAAATAAACAAAGCATCATAAAAACTTTAATGATGCACAGTGAATCAAGAAAATGTAAACAGCTCCAAAGTTGATTGAATGCCAGCGGGACTCTTTCCCCACGTACTGCAGTGCCGTGTCAGGACAGCTGAGCTCCTGCAGGGGCTGCTGTGTGGCTCGCACATGGGCTTTTCTGGACCACTCTGTAGAATGTTTTGTCAGTTTTTTAATCATTTTACCAAACACTCCTGTTTGAAATGGTGCGCGCTGCCATACTTGAGCTATCTGTCTCCTCTCCTCACAAGGTTTAGGGCTGTACACACAATTTTGCAATCCGACACAGAATCTTGACAGACAAGTCTAGTGCTCCATTTAGATGAAAATAGTTTTCTCCATGGGTTAGGGGACTGGCTACGGAGACATCTTGATTTCTGTTGCAGTGGCATCTACAAAAGAAGCATTGGGACTTTTAAAATAGATACATCTCAAATGAAGAAGTACAGATAGCCCAAAAATATTGTACCTTAAAAAAGTGTTCAGCATCTTTTACCATCAAGGAAACACAAATCAAAACAATACAGAGATTTCCATCTTACTCCACAAAGCATGATTATTATTAAGAACTCCACAAAATAGAAAATGCTTCAAAATTGTGGGGGGAAAAGGGCATTTCTCTATCATTGGTGGAATGTAAACTAGTACAACCACTGTGGGAATCAGTATGCAGATTCCTCAAAAAAACTGAAACTAGAAATTCCACTTCACTCAGCCACACCTCTCCTGGTTACCTTCCTAAAAGATCTAACAATATCACACTACAGCGACGCATGCATAGCCGCATTTCTAGCCATACAAATAACCATAGCCAGTTTATGAAAACCGCCTATATGCCCATAAACTGATAAACATACAAAGGAAAATGGTACACTGCCACAGTGGAGCACCACTCAGCCACAGAGAAGGATAAAGAAATTTGTGGAAAATGGATGGACTTTGAAACAATAAGGCTAAGTGAAGTAAATCAGACACAGAAGGGTAAATACGACATAGTTTCTTTTATATGAGCACCCCAAACTATAAGTAACCTAAGAAGCTAAATTGAGGAGGAGAAGGACTTTTTTTTTGGCTAGTTCAGGCTGCATTGAGGGAGGGTCTGGTGTGGTTTGTGGAGCAGGGATTAAACCGTGGTCCCCTACGCCTGACTAAGTTTGCCCAGGCATGTCCATGGAGTTACATATTTTGGAGATGGGAAGGGTTCTGGGGAAAGGGTGTGAAGGAGAGTAGGGGAAAACAGCAAAATGATCAAGATGTCACATGCGTATGTACTATTTCCCCAAAATGAATGTAATTGTTATATCTTATAAATGTATAATAATAAAATTAAATTCATAAATGAATAAAATTGCCCCTGCTGCAACAGGCCTCTCTCTGTCCCTTATAGAGGCAGGCATGCTTACTCTGAGGACCAGTTAGGTTCAGGAGAGTTTTCATTGCATGGGCAATGTCCTGAGTGAGTGGGCAAGTGTAGAGTCCTAGGATTTGAATACCAGGACCACCACTTCTGGTGCAGACCGGAACAAGCTATAGCAATGTCTAGGGTTTTTTTTATTTTCCCACATACAAAATTATGATTATAAAACCTCCCTCAAGGAATTGCTAAATAGGTGAAAAGAGATAACACAATTAAATCACTTAGTACTGTCCCTAAAACATAATACTTATGAAATGGTCAATAATTATTACATACAGATGGGGAAAATTTATATATTTTTAATCCTAACTTGCAAGCCAAGTATGTGAGTGAATATAGAGGCTTTTAAAGGTGTTTTCTTTTGCAATGTAAAGATGGTTTTAAAAAATCATTAAATATTACTTATCTTTAGAAGGAAGTGTTTGTCCGTTTTCTTCTACAGATGAAAAGACTGAAGCACACATAAAAAAGATTTTTCCAACATCACAAAGGAAAGTTTTAAAGTATTCAGGAGTGCAATCCAGGGTTGAGATTGGACAAACTGTCACTCCTGTCAGAGCAGAGGCCCATGGGGGAAGGTTCAGCCTCCTCTGGGCACACAGCGCTGCTCCTGCTATGTGGAGACCCAGAGCAGGGGGAGGGTGACACTGTGGGGGGAGGGCAAGTCAGGTACTGCCTGCTAGATGTGAGGACAGTGGAGAAAGTTCACCTGGTGCAGACTTGGCTGGTCAGATGGTGGCACACACGCACTAGGGCTTAGGTGAGAAAGTGAGTCTCTCCTGCCAAGTGTGTTCATATCGGGGCTTAATTACAGTCTCCCTTTTCCGCAAATACAAGTGGTTATAAAGAATGTCTTCGGTATTTGTAAGAATGACTTCTATGGGCCTGTGTGCTTTTTCTCATGCTCCTCTCTAGTGGCAGAGACCCAGGACAGTGGGGTTGGGGGTTCTGGCTGCTTCCCACTTTTTTCTCTGATCCTTCAATGTTTCTGCTGAAATATTTCTGTTTAAAGGTGAGATAATCAGCTTTTATTCCCTTGGCTTGGATCAAAGACAGGCTCTGAGCTAAAATCAAAGACAGCCCCAGGCTGGGGGCAGTCAGCTTGTTTATTGCCAGCAAAGCAAAGGACCATTTTTGTGTGTGTTTTGTTTTTTGTTTTTTTTAATTCTTTTGACAGGACTGGATATTCTCATGCCCTGGAAACCCCAGTGGTAGAACTCAAAGTGTTTTCCAAAGACAAACATCCCTATTATGAGGGGGACAGGACTTTGGCAGTCATTTGAAAACTGTGGCAATTTGGCAGAAGTGGCCATCCTGCCCTGTGAAGGGAGGGTACTGTCCCTTTGTCCTAGGGTTGGGTCTGGCAGGAAGCTCTGCTTCAGCCTTGCCCTCTCAGCTCCCTTGACTGTGCCATCTGACTGCTCTGCTCTCTGACTGTGGGATTCTGTGCCGTGATGGAGACCCTTGTATCTTTTGTACTGGAAAAGAGAAGGGCCACACCTGAACAGGACTGCCCATGATGGTCATGTGCAGACATGAGGGTACCTTGGGGAAGGTAGCTAATAATACACCCAGGAACGTGGTCAACAGTGAGAACCAGCACCAAGCAGATCTAACTTTACACAGTGCCACTGCAAATGTCACGACTGTAAAATCTCAGTGCTATTTCTACACTCACTAAAAATATCAAAGGAAGAAACTCCTGAAATGACTGGACTCTTTCTGCTATTCCTGTTCATTGATCGCTTGTTGTCTCTCTTCACATTTGACTTCTGTTCAATTCCTTTCTCTTCAGTTAGAAGCCTGGAGATCTTTTTAAATGTTTGTTTATTGATCGATCCATTGACTGATTGTTATACTGAGAATTGAACTGAAGGCCTCCACACTGAGCTACGTCCTTGGCCCTTTTCATTTGGGGACAAGGTCTCATGAAGTTGCCCAGGCTGGATTTATCGGTAATCTTCCAGTCTCAGCATCCTAGAATGTTGAGATGACAGTCTTATGCCACCACACCTGATTCTACTGACTCTTCCAGGGCCAAAGTTACAAGTTTCCCAGGTGGTGCGTCAGGCAGACTGTCTCAGGTCACCTGCCCTGGAAGGCAACTGGAAGCTGAAAATTCAAAAGCTTGAATTCTCTGAATCACATCAAAGAGGGAGAAATGTCCAAAACTTTCTGAAGGAAGGAAGTATGCCAACGTTTCCACTGCATAAACAGTGCCCTGCAAGTGTACTTGGTGCTGAACAGCACTTGAGACAAAGCGGCTTTCTGCAGTCCTTTCTGCTGTTGTCTTCCTTACCCAGGAAAACAGCCTTGATAAAAGCATGGCAGGTTGGGACTCAGAAAGATAGAGCAGACCCAGAGCCCAGGCCCGGCGAGTGAGTGAGACGACCCAGGCCGCGGGATCCTGAACAGACCCAGAGCACAGGCCTGGTGAGTGAATGAGGTGACCCGGGCCCGGGGATCCTCATTTGACCCAGGCTGCAGGCCCAGCATGGAACCCTTCAGCAGAACTCCCTGCAAAGAGGCTAGAGGCATGACCCACCCAGCTGATTCAGGAGCAGAACATCTTGCCAGAGTGACACAAAGGGTTCAACTCTAATGCCTGCAGCAGAAAGAAGTGGAGCACGGCAGCCAGATCCAAACAACACCCACCTGGAGGAATCCGAACTTCATAGATCCGGACCTGGTGCTAAGGTAATAACTCTATCTAAGCTCTACACCAA
>NW_004524688.1:746680-754691 GCF_000260255.1 Octodon degus
ATATTAAAAAAATAAAAAAGAAAGATAGAGCAGGATCAATGCTTACAGCTGCTGCTGCCACCAACCCTGCCTACCTGGCCATGAGGGGAGGGAGGCAACCAGCTCCCATTCCAGGATCTACCTCTTCCACAAAACAATGGAGTAACCCCCAGCAGGAAAGAAGGATGAATTTGAGTCATTCTTAGGAAAATGGATGGATCTGGAGACCATGATGCTAAGTGAAATTAATCAGATATAGGTGGTTAAATATTAGGTGGTTTCTCTAATATTAGAGACACAAATTATAAATAATATAAAGAGTGAACTATAAAAGCTATGTTAAGGTACAGGGAAGTAGACACTACAGAGATCTGAAGGAAGGGGTGGGGAGCAAATGGCGTGAGAGGAATGGCAAGATGAGAGATAGACAGACAGACAGACAGACAGACAGACAGACAGACAGATAATAGAAATAGAGAGACAGAAAGATAGAAACACACAGAGAGACAGGTATCTCAGACCTTCACGTTGACTATAATTATTACAATCTCAAACAAATACTAATATAAGTTTTTAAAAGACTTCCTCTTGCTTGGTATGCTCTCCATTCAGTACCCTGCTGCCCCTCACTGATGCAGACAGGAACCCAGCATCCCCTTAGTCCTTTTCCTTAATTCAAAAGCCTGGAGAAAGTGCCACACACTCACCTGGAATGCAGCACACACTCACTCATGCTCATATGTGCTTAAAAACTATGATAAATGTTTCAAAGAAAAAAAATGCTATTTTTAAAGTCTTTTTATTTTTTGCTGCTTTAGATAGTTTAACACTATTAGAAATTTTTTTTATAAAACATATGCATTACAAACTAAGTTTCTATTGTATTCACAAGATAGGGTAGATATACAGCTACTTCCTTTTAGTTCATTGAGAAGCAAGGTTGGTACTAATATTTTTTTGACAAGATATGATGTCTACATCTTGTCCTCTGAATAACTGCTATGAAGACAACAATATGCAATGTATTAATTATTATAACTGTCCTACTAACCTATTTTGAAACTGTTCTATTGCTGTTTTATGTTCTTTCTCATTAAAATGAATAAATAAAATAAAAAAACTATTATAGTAAAAGACATAAGAGACACATTGCCATTAATTGCCCCTCAACACTCCCCGGCTCTGAACACATTTATGCTAGGATTCTTGCCACTTCGTGAAGCAGTGCTGGAAGTCCTCTTTTAAACCATCTCTAATTGCGCTGTTATAGCTATGTCAGTGTCCTGAATTGAACCTAAACTTTTACCTTTCATAGTCACTGTGACTTAGGGGACAATCTAGAAGTCACCTGGTTCCAGATCCAGTGAAAAACGTAGATGAGCATACACCATAATGTTTTATTTCACAGAAATTTTGTAATCGTTTTAAATTAATTCAGGACATTGAGGCAGCCATGAAAAGACACTCAGGAAAGAGGACTTCTAGAGCTGCTTTGGGAAGTGGCAAGAAACATAGGAGAAATGCATTTGAACCACAGGGGAATGTTTTGAGAAGGATTGGTGGCAATGTGTCTTTCACTGTTATAAGCTTCTATTAATTTAAAGATATACAATAGATTTTGATCATTTTGTAGGTATACATGAGCAGGGAGAGAGGGAAGGAGAGAAAAGAAGAGTTGGAGAAAAACAGAAAGAGCAGAGAGATACTCTTTCCTTGGAACATGTTTCTGTTAAACCATGCATTACATATTCCTAGCAGCACATCTTCCTTCCTGCTTTACAAATTGATCATTTTTTTTGGCCCAATGATCATGGCCACTACATTTAATTAAACTACCTAATTAAATCTAATCAACAAGCCCATGGGCTGTACAATATCAATTCTTCAGCCTTAAACTTTTAAAATATACCTAAATTGATTTATTAAAATGCCATTTCAGGGCCACATAAGCAGTGCCCATGCCTTCCATGACTGCCTCATTCTAAGGCTCGGGGGGAAACGCCACACTTTCTTATCAGCAGTGTGTTTGCATCATTTTGATTCCAGTGAACTACATGATTAGCAGAACTTTCACCAGCATCACTGAGTTGAGAGTAATATTTTGGAAGAAATTTAGAACCCTTTCAATATCTAAAGTAAGAGATGGTGAGGAAATCAAAGTGGCATTTTCCCAATAGCAAACTGCCTCTGGCTGCTCTGTTTTGTTCACCCTACTGTCATCAGGGCTTTGAAGAAATTTAACTAAGGTGTATGTCTATCGGATACTGCTATCATCCATCAGGTTATCAAAACCACAGGAGAAACCAATGAGGATCAGCCCTGGTCACAGCCCTCCCACACGACACAAGCATCCCACTCAGCAGACATACATACCTGCACCTATGCAGAGACAGCCTTTCTGCTATACAGTGTGTTGTCAGTTCTAACCCTGACACTAGATTCTTAGGAATTAAAATCAGTAACATCGCTCAAGCCAAAACTCTCCACATTTCCTTAGAATGTGCAAAGTACCACCCACAAACCTTACATTGAATGCTACCTCTTCTCAGGCCTAGAAAACTTCTCCCACTCCACAACCCCTTCCTTGTGCAAAGAGTGGAAGAACCACCAAGAGAAATTCATCTTTAATAAAGAAAGGAAAAGACAAGCAAAGGGGTCAGTATAGCGGAAGAGCCTGAATGAAAGGGCACATGGGCATTGGATTTTCAACAAGGCATCTTGTGGCATGGGGGAAAGGAGCAGCTTCTGCCTCTGGATGAGAGCTGGGTCGATGGGCTGTCCTCATGGGAAATACTGTGTGTTTGAACATCATACAAAAAATTCATTTCTGATAGATTTCTAGATCTAATTGGGAAAGGCACACAATAAAGCTTTCAGAGGAAAATATAAGGGAAGGATTTTAGACCTTCATGTAGGGGAAAAATTCTTAAGTGGAACATAAATAGGTGCTTACAAGACAAGAAGAGTTAATAGATTCTGTGTCAACATTAAATTTCTGTTAGTCGGGCTGGCCAGATACCTCAGTCAACTAAAGTGCCTGCTTAGGCAGACACAAAAACTGGGTTCTATCCCTGGCATGCCGTGCTGGCCCCACCCCCAGGGTGCCCTGAGAAGGCAACTGAGGCTGGCGTAGTGGTGCACACCTGTAATCCCAGTGTTTGGGAGGCTAAAAACAGGAGAATCACTATGGGTCCAATCTGTGTAGTGAGACCCTGTAGACCTGTACTAAATACACTAAAAATAAATAAATAAATAAATTTCAGTTAGTCAAAAGATATCATTCAGACAATGAAAATACAAAGAACAGAGTAGGAAAAGAGAATTAGGGTACATGGTTGGCAAGATTCATTAGCACAGAATTCCTGGAAGATATAGAGAACCCAATAATATAAAGAAATGCTTTAGACAAATATTTCAGAAATGAGTTTCCAAATTAACAATGAGCAAATGAGATGATCAATTCATATCAGTCAAATTGAAAATGCAAATGAAAGCAATGATGTGATACCATTGCATATCCACCAGGATGATGAAAATGGAAGAGATGTAGGTATAAGGGTGACAAGGAAATGGAGGATTGGGCTGGCATATTCTGCCGGTGAGAAAGGAAATTGTAATTACTCCTTTTCGCCACAACCAGCAGTTCATTTGCAGTCCTCTTTTTTTTTAAAGTATGTGTACACCCAATCACCAAAGATCATGAAGCTCAGTGTGCATAGCAACACTCACAGCAGTCCTAGCAAGGCAACTGCCCAAACAACTATCAGCCATAAAACAAGCAAATAAAGAGTGGAGCAAATACTTATTGGCACATCATGCAAAGAGAAAATAAACGTTCAACTATAGAAGTAAGCCAAACCCAAAAAGCACATAATGTGGTCTCTAAGTAACAAATCAAGACAATTAATCAGTGCAACTAGAAATAAGAAGAATGAGTAGTGGGTCTTGGAGGGAGGATGGTTGGGGCCTGGGTGGGAAGACAAGGACTCTACAAAACGCAGTTCCTGGTGAGCTTCCTCAGCAGTGTGCTCTTCATACGGGTGTGTTTAATTTGTAGAAACCCTCTGATACACACTCTTTGTGAAGATGACACCTTTTTAAAAAGCCAGATGTGCATGTTAGGCAAGCCAGTAAAAAGAAAAGCATAAGGAGTACCACTTCCTTCAGAGGCTTCAGCATAGTTATAAGTGTATTTAATTGTACTCTATGGAACTCAATACTATGCAATCAAAAACTAAAGATCAACTTGTTTGCACTCTCAAACTGCCCATGTGTCAAAACAGCAGAAATCTCCCCATCTCTTGCAGCATTTCCAGCTTAATGAGGGAATTTCTACATGGTTATTCCTGGGAACTCACTCATTAAGTATGCATAGTTCAAAAGAAAATTGACCTCTAGTTTTATACAGAGACTGCTCCATTTTTGTGTTTTCAATTTTTATATGTTTTGCTTGGTTACTTGAAGTTTATCTTCCACAGATCACTGAGGATGGCATATTTATTGAATATTTTCAGAGCCATGCATATCTGAAGTTAAGGTTTCTGTTGCCTTCCCTTGAGAATGTAAAAAGTGCATACAAAATTTCAAGAACTTTTGCCCACAGAGCTCTGTGCAGCGTGCTTGGAAATCTGTTCTTATATTCGTGTGGTAAAGAGTGAAGCCGTCCTGGTTTGTTTTCCATGTATAGGAAGCTCATTGTTTTCTTCTTGAGTGTCTGTAATACTTTCTTCTTCATACCTATAAATCATAAGATCTTCTAGAAGAGAAAGAGGCAATGCTGATAAAAATTGACTCTTTCCAATGTTCATAAGAAAATTGTACCCATCTCTCTTTCTCTTGCCGTTTTCTACCTCTGGAGCATTCCCCTCAATCATTCATGGAAGTTATTGCTTTTGTTCATGTTCCCTTGCATTTTTTTTAAAAAAAATTAATAGTATATGTTTGAGATATACATTAAATATATTCATCAAGGGGAATCAGTACGTATACATTTTTCATCATGATACTATTTATTCTCTCTTACTCCCCTCTTTCCTCCCTCTTCCTTGCCTTTTTATCTCTTTCTTCTGAATTTTGAGAGACCCTAGAGTTCTCCCTTGACAGCTGAATGTTTCCAAGTCTATTATGTCTTAATTGCCTTTGACTTGGATCGTAATTCACATTTTTGGTTTCCTTATCTCATCTGTTTTCCTGTCATGTCAGATGCCAATGTGGCACATGCAGCTGCTGGGAATCTCGTCAGCTCTTTTTCTACCTGCAGACTGAATCTGTAGGATAGATCTTCAAGGTAAGATTTGCCATATGCGCACCTCCCTGCTGTCTGTCCAGCTGTTACTTGGAAGTAAAGCTTCTTAACAGATACTGGAGACTCTTGGGACAGAGAATGAGAAAAGGACCCTGACTGGCCCATGAATATTCTCTCTGGATTAGGGGGCAATCAGACTATAGAAAGCAGTAGATCAAAATTAGCCTGACATCAATGGTTTAAAGGGTGACCTTCTACCCCCAATTTCTGAGACCGTGGAAAAAAATCATGCAACCATTTAAACAACTGCTTCATCCACAAATATGACATTTTGAACTCTGTGGCCATATTGTTATAAGCATTTCTTGGGAAGACTCATTTAAAACACCAGCCTAGCTATTGTTAGAACCCAGCGATATCATTGGCTGTTTGGAGCTATTATAACTTTTCTATGAGACACTTGCTCAGAGGAAAACTTGAATTCTCTCAGAATGTTCTTAATGGGCATGACAGCTCGGTGCTATTTTGAATAATTGCCATCATCCCTTAATCCCTGCAATCACCACCACCACCGTGCCTGTTCTGTCCAGCCTACTGACTGTAGGCCACAGTTTCAGCACCACAGTAGGTTGTTCTCCCATAATTTCATGTACATTTTCAAAGACATGGCGAATTGAGGCTGTCCAGGAATCATTTTAAACCACCCAAAAGAGAAAAGGCAAACAGAGATACAAAACCAAAATCAGGAGAAAAAGGTAAAAACAGGAGAAAAAGGAAGTATTCAGAAATGTAGATTGCTATAAGACATAGCCACAAAACGTGAAAAATATTTCTGAATCGTAATCCAAGGAAAAATAAGATTATTATCATTTGACAAGGAATTGATGAAGATATTATTTTGCTAACATTTTGTGAAACTTCAACAGACTGTGACAGAATCTATTTCTAATAAGCAAATGCCAGAGCCACAATTTTAAATTAAAATATATTATTAAGGGAGAAGGGCTAAGGAAAATAAAACAATGTATATATCAGAAAAGGATGGGGCAATTTAGTCTAAATGGATATATGAATAGATTTCAAGAAGAAAATTTTGGAAATCTCAAAACACATTTTTTTGTTTTATTTTATTTGGTACACAGCTCGGACTCGTAGTGATCCTCCTGTCTCAGCCTCCCCAGTGTTACAGTTGTGCAGCACCATGCCTGGTTTCGATGGATGGCTGAGCGTGGGGTTGGTACAGCATGCAGTACTGGGGATTGAACCCAGGTCCTTTCCAGGCAGGCGCTCAAACCAATGAGTTATCTCTCTGGCCCTCAAAACACTTTTTAACTTTATTATCCAAGCTAGAATTCTGAACAATCAAATGTATTATAATTTTAGGCTAAATTTATTTTGAAATACTCAGTCATACCAAACATGCATGAAATATTACCCAATGATATTGTAACATCAGTAACCTGATGAAATCTGGTAGTTTAATATCAAACTCTACATGATGTAACTTAATTTTCCTTAATATATTAATTTCATAGCAATACTGCATGCCTTTGGGATGAGTTATTTTATAGTACATCTCTTTTAATGATTTGTGAGCCCTTATAAGTATCATTCAACTTATAATTAAATGGAGTTATTCATTCATAATTTTTACAAACTGTCATGATGAAAATACTGTAATTAAGTCAGGTTCAAGTGTATAAGTATATTGTTTTAAAATTTCTCTTAAAATGAGGATACAGAATAGAGACACTCTCTTTTCATCTCCCTAAGTGCCCTTTAAAGGGCTTGCCAATTAAGAGTGACCCAGGCAAGGTTGCTGAGTTTAAGGGCAGCATGGGTAATTCAGCAACGCTCAAGGTCACAAAGTTAAGAGGCTTCCGAATGAACTGGTTTGTGAAATTCTCATAAATAGGACTATTGATACAAAGATGAGCATCATCACAGTGGCAACAGTGATGTTGTATGTTTGGAAGTGAAGAAATTTTTATTTATCTTGTGTTATTTTCCAACTTTATTCACATTCAGTGATATATGTTATCATTTTTTTAAACGTATTTAGTACAGGGTCTACAGGGTCTCACTACACAAATAGGACTTGTAGTGATCCTTCTGTTTTCAGCCTCTTAAGCGTGTCACCAGGCCCAGTCTCAATCGCAGTCTCAGCGCTCCCTGGGGGTGGGGGGGTGGGGGTGGGGCCAGCATGCAGGCCGGGGATCGAACCCTGGTCCCTGCATCTGCCTAAGCAGACACTTTAATCTGCTGAGCTATCTGGCCGGCCCTATATGTTACCATTTCTTTATAAAACATAGAGCTGGGAAACAAATCTGAGGGAGACTGAAAGAGATGATAGACATTTAAGGACCACTGAGACAGAATCTAAAGTTATTCTTCAAATGTTTCCAAATTAAAGCAAATTCTGCAATTTTTTTAAAAATACTTAATTACCTTAGTTTTGCAAAAGGAAGGAATCTAGGCTGTATTCTTTTCCTGTGAACGGAAATGTCTAGCAAGGCAACAGATGAAGCACCCTTCTGGACCACAGTCCACTGGCCTCAGGCTCGCGACACCTGCTCCTCATCCACCCGCTGTCTTCCGAGGCTTTCCTTACAAAGAACCTCCTGAGGCAGTTTGTAGGCCATTTTTCCTTTCAGAGGTGTTCCATCTTCTTCAAAGCCAGACTAGACCAGAGAAGTGCCCTCTTACAGCCAGACTTACTGAAGTCTCTTATTGTGGCATTATGGTATTATTACATATAGGAGAGATGGTATTTATTATTATTATTAT
>NW_004524688.1:764522-770224 GCF_000260255.1 Octodon degus
GGAGAAAAAAAAAAAAAAAAAGAATTCCACAAGAGAAGAGGCCATGGGACACAACAGTTAAGAATAAAGAATCTAAAATTAGACTACCCAGATTACAAATGTTGAGTCTATACAAAAGACGCTTCTCAGTGTCTCAGTTTCCTTTCCTGTGAAGTGGTGATGGTACTGTGATCAGCCTCCTGGGTCTGAAGGGGGCTCAAGCAAGCTGATGTATTGAAGGCACTGTGAATGGTATCAGATGGCACACAGTAAGGACCAGATGAAGTCCTGGCCATTACTACTACTTTAATATGTGGGTACCAGCATCAAAAACATTATGTCTTGGAATGCATTGTAGATAAGTGAAAATTCATCTAATTTTGGAAACAATATTATTAAAACTGAGGAACCTGTTGACTCTGTATTGAAATCCTTGTTTTGTGTATGTCATAGTAATAATTCAAGTAATTTATTACTTGCGATAATTGGGAACTGTATTATTTTATATTAGTGAGTTTTACTTTAATTCCACTATCATCAGGACAAATATTCCTTACATGGCTGATTTTGATACCTACTTCTTTAAACATTTTCTATGACAGAAACATACACACAGTTAATTTTTTTATATTAATGTCATTTTAACTTATAAAAAAAAGTTGTTAGAAACTTTGACCTTTCTTATTCTCATGATTTTAATTTTTGCTTCATTATCTCCTTTCACTGTCTAGGATCTTCAGTATAATTTTAAGTACATTTGGGCCTGGAGATTGCTTTATAAGAAATTTTAAAATTAATTTTAGAAAGCCTAATTATTATTTTTTGTCATTCTTGACGTTTATTATGTACCCCATCACATCTCATTCACTCTCTACCACTTCTTATATAAATTAGTATTTTTTTCTCTTTTGTTTTTTTTTGCCATAATTTTATTGATAAACAAATAGCAATGAGACAGTTTCAAATCAAATCAGTAGGACAGTTTCAATAATTAAAACACTGCATACATTCCTCCCAGTGGGTAATTGCTGTACAAGATGTGGACATGATATCCTATTTACAAACACCATTAGAACAAATCATTCTATTCATTAAGAGAATGTAGCTATATATCTATCCTAACCACTTTGAATACACAGATACAAAATGGACATTCATCTCTACACCCTTTTTTTTGTTAAGTTCTGTTATTTGAATATTATAGTTGTGTAAACTCAGCAAAATATTCTAAAAGAGTCCAGTAACCAAAATAGTATTGGGTCTTCCGCTTAACTGGCAATGACCCTAGATCCCAACAGCTCAACATAACAGCATGGCTTTACTTCTTATATTTCATTTTTATACTTTTCTGCTGGATGGTTAAGACCAAGGTAAAGCAAGACCTATGCAACAAGAGTTGTAGCTTTTGAGTCTGATAAGGTCAGTGAAATCCCCTCAGGATTTATCCTGAGATCCTGTACCTCAGGTTGTAGAACCTTTGTCAGTGCAGCCATGTGGATGAGTCACGGCCATTAAGCCTAATTATTTTTAAAAAATAAGGTCTGGATTCAGCCTTGGTTATAGTATCCTAGAAATTTGTTCTTATCAAAATTTTTCAGTTTATTAACATAAAATTTTTTGTATCCTCTTAGAATTCCTTAAAACTGAAGTATCTTTAATGTTATAGCTAGATTTTATTCCTTACATTGCTGATTTTGATACCTATTTCTTGTGTTATTTCTTTAAACCAGACAAGTGCCAAGTAATTTGAGTAATTTAAGACCTAATTCCTAAAGTTTAGTGGGTGATTTTCTCTATTGTACACCTATGAGTCAGATGCTGCTTGCCCTTTGCTATTTTTACCTTTGTTTTTATTTACTATCCTTTTCTTAACTCCTGAAAATGACTTCAGTATAAATATTAAGTCTTTAAAATTTAAATGCTTTTATGATTCCTTTAGCAACATTCCACTGTTTTCATATGTAGTATTATTTAGCACTCCTTTCAAAATACTTTGAGGTTTCCATTGTGCATATTTTGCCCATCACTTAGTTAGCAATTTATTACTTGAGATAATTAAGAACTATAAGGGCTGGGGAGATGCCTCAGGGGAATAAGCGCTTCCCTGGCAAGTGCAAGGGCCTGAGTTCAATCCCCAGTTCTGCAAAAAAAAAAAAAAAAAAAAGAATTAAGAACTATATTATTTTATACTAGTTAGTTCTACTTTAATTCCACTATCATCAGAACACATATTCAGAACAAATTCCATAATTTGATGTATGCTTTATGACACAGTCATGGGTCAGTTTTGATGAACATCCTGTACAGAAAATCATATACTTTGTTACACAGGACTTAGTTTTACTGAAATGCTGATCTGTTGTTTGTTAATTATGCCAAGCAGATGTTCCACATCATTGCTGTTTTTGTCAGTTTTTATTACCCGTTAGTTATTGTGACTTGTATCTCTCTCTCTCTCTCTCTCTCTCTCTCTCTCTCTCTCTCTCTCTCTCATTCTCTCTCCCTCTCTCTCAGTTCTATTACTTTTTACTCTGTGCATTTAAATGTAAGTTTTTGAGAAAACAATTTTTTTTTTCAGTTCTGGGGATTAAATAGGGTTTTATGGTTTTTTTCAGTTCAGGGCCTTGAACAATCTAGAAAAGCATTCTACAAGGGATCTACATGTCCACCACTGACTCTGAGAATACATATTTAAAATGTCATTCTTATTTAATAATTTTTCACTTTAATTATGATAAAAATACAATTATAAGTTGGCAGTGATTAATTTTAGCATTTAATAGATAGCTCTCAATTGTTTTATCACAACCATCATCTTTATTAAAAAGTCAGTTGTGAAGCATTAAGCTTTATTTCTTTAAGGTCTGATAAACCCCTGATGGCTATGTTTAAACCTTTTAACACACTCTCTCTCTCTCTCTCTCCCTCTCTCTCTATCTATCTATCTCTGTCTCTCTCTCTCCTTTAGCATTAAAATACATTAAAAATGTGTTTTAATGCTAAAATGAAAAAGAGCTGAAGTATGGGTAGCATTAATATAGTGTTTATCTCCCTCTCTCTCATTTTCATTAGTCCTTATAATTATTTAGATTGGAAAACACAGTTTCTTAAATCTATGAATTTATTAGTTTTACAATTTTGTCAACTGTTACAATATTATATCTTCTGCTTTATTCTACTTTTGACACACACACACACACACACACACACACACACTACAGTGGCATATGATCATGTTTTCCTCTACATAACTCCTACCTCTTCCTCTAGGCAGAGCAGGTAATAATCTGAGTAAGGTTGAATTGACATCAGATAGTTCTAATTTTTGCAAAGTCTTCCATCTCTGACAATTTCCAGGTCTAGGGTACAGCACTGCAGGATCCTCTGCAAGATCTGGGCAGGGTTCTTCCTCTATGGTGAGTCCTGGCTTTGGACTTCTATATTACAAGCACAGTGAGTGTACAGAAAACTCTACTCATGGTTTAGACATCTTCTGCTAATATGGTTATTTCTTGTGTGGTCTTACTTTGGTCAAGGAGAAAACAGGCAGGGTGTCAGCTCAATCCTTCTATAATTTGAAGGCTCTGATCGTTGGATCTCTATTTGCCTGACATTTAAAAAAGCACCTCAAACACCACAGGTTGTAAAATCTTCCGCTGGTTTGTCTCTTATTTTCTATCTTTAACCAAAATAGACCAGAAACATACTTTGGCCTATAGAAGGCAAATGCCCTGGGGAAACAAGGCTTATGAAAACTAGTGTGCTCCTGGGAGGCCGCCTCTCAAGACCTGGATACTCAAAAACTCTTCAACCCTTTCAGTCAGATGGTTTGGCATATTTTTTGATTTTTCTACTCGTCAGTGGATATCATGCCTCTTGTGTGAGTCAGGAGTAGAAGTCCCCAACCCCAATTTATTATTATTTTTGAAATCTCAGCACTTAAAGTGGGCCACTGAAAAAGAATATTATATCATCTCTACATGGGGGATATCAACCACTGTAAATCCACTTTACAAATCCATAAAATTTCATATTTAGTCACAGTTTTTAGCTTTTAAAAAATGTGTTTTAATGCTAAAATGAAAAAGAGCTGAAGTATGGGTAGCGTTAAAGTAGTGTTTATCTCTTGTAATCCTCTTTTCTCCATACAAACGGTATATATAGTTTTGCATTCATTAAGCTGGCTTTATTTTAAATTTTATAATTTATTTTATAAAATATATTGCTTTCAGGAAATAAACATATAACATTGCACAAAATTCCCAAAAGTTAGCTAAATGAACATAAAACTCCAGAGAATGTTCTAAGAATCAATGAATGTTAAATAAATTGAAAGGTTTGGACTTAAAATGTGCATTAGCTACACTGTAGCTAATTTGGAAAATGTGTGATTTAAACAGTCTATCACTTAGTTAAAACTGAATACTTCTGAGGATAAAGACGGAATGGGTTCAATGCTGAAGATACTGCTGTTCATAAAGTTGGTTGTTTTCCCAAGATGCTGTCTAGACTCTGAAAAAAGTAGATGTATGGGGCTGTCTTTTTATGGGAGAACCCAGAAGGATCATAATTAATAAACATAGCATGCAGTAACACGTGACTAATTTCCGATGTGCTGTTGTTAGATACTCCAGCTATGCCAGGAACGTTCCCCCCGTGAGCCAAAGTGAGACTTTCTTCTGTCCCTGTTCTGCAATCTCTCATGACTGTTGGCTTTCCCATAAGCACAGGAGACTTAATTAAAACTACAGATTGTAATAATTGCGAGCTGAAATATGATTGGAATTAAACCACATGAATTATCTGAGTATGCTCACTTTTATTAAATGTAAATCAACACTAAACACAAACTCACTGTAAATGTGCATGTGGCAATTTTTCCACCAGACTGGCTCTCTCTAGCCATGGCTGCCAATCACCGATGGTCCATTTTCTTATATGATGGTACAGGAGAGGCCAGCCAGCCAGGTGCGTACCACTATCATCATGAATCATTTGAATGCACAACATAGTAGCAGCCAATTTCATGACTGGCAGATACTCACCAGGAAGGGGAAACACCAATCCTTATGTTAGAGTAGAATGCAGAAGAAGAGCAGAAGCCAAGAAAAACGCCACCAGCCAGGAATATAATGTGAGGTGCAGCTGGCATCTAAACATTTCAGAACCATGTTAAAAATTGTTATAGTTAAATCAATGTATTGTATTCAACCAAATATATCAGAATAGTTATCATTTTAATTTTTAACCAATAGAAAATTATTGATGTATTTTGTATTGTTTCATTATAATAAGTTTTTAAAATCAATGTAGAAAAATATAATTAATTACATTTTCTATTTAGATGACATGTCATTTTGGATTAGGCAAATTTCAAGAAACTAATCTTCAAAGCCACAGAAAGTGTCTCTTAAGGATTATAGATGAAGTGGCTGGTGAGATAGTTGGGGCCAGCAAGATAGCTCAGTGGACTAAAGCGCCTGCTGAGACAAGCTTAGGCAAGCACATGGACCTTGATTTGAACACACCAGACCCTCTCACGGGGCAGGCTGAGGTAGCCAGAGTCTCGGCATGGTGGAATACTCCTGTAATCCCAGCTCTGGGAAGGCTGAAAGCAGGAGGATCACCAGGAGTCCAAGCTGTGGAGTGGGACCCTGCAACAACCAAATGCATGGAAGGAAGGAAGGAAGGAAGGAAGGAAGGAAGGAAGGAAGGAAGGAAGG
>NW_004524688.1:770394-774896 GCF_000260255.1 Octodon degus
TATATATTTTAGGACAAAGTCTACAGGGTCTCACTGCATAAATTGAACTTGTAGTGATCCTCCTGTTTATAGCTTCCCAAGTGCTGGGATTACAGGTGCGTGCCACCATACTCAGTCTCCATCACCATCTCATTGCACCCCAGGACCAGGGCTGGCATAGTAGACCTGGGGATCAAACTCCCAGCCCCTGCATCTGCCGAAGCAAGTGCTTTAGTCCACTGAGGTATTTGGCCAGCCCTAGTGTTCTTAAAAGAAAAGCCTAGTACATATTATGGGAAGAATATAAAATTATATTCCTTGTAATTAGTTTTTGATAGATGTTTTTCAGAAGAAATTGTGATGTCTTTCATAGTTCTTAATGTTACAAGTCTTCCATTAGATTCTAAGTAACAAAGTTTAGTGTGTACCTTTTCTTTTCCTGGAAAAAAAAGTCTCTATCAAAGCTTAAAACAAATCATTAAAAAATTATGTTAGTAAAAAGGAAAAAAAAGTCAAAAAAAAAAAACCAAAAAATCCTATTCGGCTGTTAGCCAAATATATGGATTATCTTGTAACTGTGAAGAGGTTGATTATTGTGCATGCAGGTGTGACCAGCAAGTGCTTAGCAGTCATAGCTATGACACTGCAGTGCCCCACAGCCCTGATGGTGAGCCATACAGAGTCTTCAGTGACACAGACAGCCCACTGGAGCACATGGGCCACAGGTTTGCTACCACTGCTTCACAAGCTCCAGAGAACTGGAGCTTCCTGGGCTTCCCTTGACACCCATCAATATAGCCCTGAGTCGTTTCTGCACTAAGGCCCAAACACCATCAGCGGCAACCCTGGAAGCACTTGGCAGTTTCATAAATTTTAATTAGTCTTAACTTTCTGAATTTGTTGGTGCTTTCCCTGGTATTCAAAATTTGTCCTCTGATGAGATATATTTTAATAGAGTAGAGTTTCTTTGCAATAGGACCACCAGTTACCAGTTTGCTGTTGGATGGTGAAGAAAGGACAGAGAATGAAAAAAACAAAAAGAAAAGATGGAGAGAGGATCTTAGGGTCCCTCCTAATGGGAAAAACTGAACTTAGTGTCCACTGCTTTTGCCCTTGTTCACAAAGTTACATACATTAAGTTGCCTTTGCAAATAGTCACACAGGCAAGCATTTTTCACCATCCTGGGGAGACTCTGGTGGAAATTAGTCATGACTGCTTGCTTGGAATCTTCCTAGCTCCGCCTGCATGGGGTACCGGCATAGGCTCAGGCTCTTTTCCTTAACGTCACCTAAGAGTATGGTCAAGATCTTCAATACATAAAAATTCCATAAATCTTTGAAAATTAATAAGGAGAGCAGTGAGAAGAGGATATTAGCATTAGCTGTTTTGTGAATTCAGGACTAAAATAATTCTGATTAATTTAGACATTCAGTTAGGTGCATTCAAATACAATGGATAGGTGCGGTACCAAAATGATTAAATCATAGTAATCATAGCTTTCATACATCAAGTAGATAATTTCTGCTTTTTTAAGGCTTTCAGCATCATAGACCACCTTCCCCAGTAACAATTTATCACGTAAATGATTACTGTGTTAACTCTGCTCATAGTGACCATTCATCAGAGGGAGCTAGATTAATCATCAGAAGAGGAAACCGAACGGCATGCTCTCTCCTGCCACTCTCCAGGAGATGTGAATAAGTCCATAGCAGCCACACAAAGCGAGACTCTGCTTCTCCTCACAGAAGTCCTGACTTCCCCAAATTAAACACATGAGTCCTAATTCTAAACTCATTCTAAAGGCAGAAAGAAGCGAGCTTGGAAGTGAACATAGTCTTACCAGCTGCTTTCTCTTGAGACATTCGGTAAACATAGGATAAACAAACCAAATGGGCACAAAGTAGATCGAGCAAGGTCAGCGGGAGCTCTGTCAACCACAGAATCAAAGATGACCCAAGAGGAGAAGAGCAGTCTGGTTGCTAGGTGTGGAAGAAAGAACTTTAAAATTCCTATTAAGAAACTCAATTCCAGGTGATAAATGGGGCTCCTGGTGAAGACCTTTCCCAAGCAAGAAATTGGGTGAGCATTCTGCTGTGGAGCAGAGGCATTGCTAAACCCAAGCTACACAGCAAGTGTGGCAGACGGGGGGCTTCTCACTTTCCCCTCCTCTTCTTCCTCCAGGGAATCTGCAGAAAGGATAGAGGCAAAATCACACTGAAATGCATCTTATACTCACAGCCAATCCGGGCTTTTTTCCCCCTAAACATCAGTGAACGTCTCCTTTATCTTTTCAGCACTTACCACAAGCATGGCAGACTTCAGAATGACCTCTCATTTGTGTTAGGTCCTTTTTATCCCATTCGTGTTAGCCTAAATAAATAAGAAGCAGTGTTTCTTTTATTTCCTTTTATTGCATTGAAAAAGTCCTTTTCAATTAAGAAAATGGCACCACAGAGGAGGGTTAGTCTCAACTGAATGTCAGTTAACATTCCTATTTCACAAGATTGTACAATATTTTAAAAGAAATCAAACCTAGTATCATTAGTAATAAGATAAAAAACAATTAGCTCATGCTCTAACAACCAATAGTCACAGTAAATTGCTTTTGTAGAAAAATCACAAGAATAAATGATTTAAGGAAACACAACTACTAAAAGTAAAACCATGTGATTATTTTGTCAGGACTTCCAGCTGAAAAACAATTTATATCAACAAACTAATTTTGTTTTCCTTCAAGTTTATCTATTAATTCTTGGTCATGTGCAAAAGCACTAAATGGAAACTTGTGTAAAGCATAAATATTAGCTCTGTTTTGAAGATGGCAAGTGCATTCTGGGAATTGACACTGGAAACAGGACAGAGGCATAAAAATGCATGATCCCAAAGGTCAGGGTCAGGGCAGCAGCTCCAAGCTGCCACCTGTGAGAGGTTCCCACTTAGATGAGGTAAGAGTGACTATGGGCTCTCAAAGCTGTGGTGTCTTTTTAAAGACCCCTCTCTAGCTCCCTATCCCTACCAAGTGCAGATATTTTGCAGAGAAAAAAGAGATAGTGGAATAGCTGGACTTGAGAGGCATCTATTCTGAAACAAAAACATCCTGGAATTGTTGACATCCAGATATGCGCGTGCAATGTGTATTTCAAATTAAGCACTTCTGGGTGCAGTGGTTGAACAATCAATGACTAAAATGAACTAACTGCGCAGCTTCCAACTTTCTCCCTTTTTTTCAAGTCAGAAAGGCAATGACGGGTGATAGAGACTTGAGAAGTCTGCGTGGGCTGGGCTTGGGGGTGGCACTCAAGTCCTGGGTACCCTGAGAGACTGACGTATGATCAGTTTGCTAAATTTTCCAAGATCCTGGCTTAGGGGTGAAGCATTATTTTCCAATATTTCATGCTGAGCTATCCATCAAATCCTTAAATTTCTGTCTTAAAATTTATAATGGCCATCAATTTATAGATGGGGAAATTCCCCAATGGTAAGGCAAAGGTCCCATATATTGAACCAACCAGAAGCAAAGTGGGGTCTGAACTCAGGTGCCCTTCCTTGTCTCAGGATCTCTGTCAACAGCACCGCTGGCTTGAAGGAAGCTGCCTGTCAAATACCTCTCTCTCTCTCTCTCTCTCTCTCTCTCTCTCTCTCTCTCTCTCTCCTCTCTCTTTCTGATTCAGAACAAGGTTAAAGATAGGGGAAACCCAGAAAATTAGAGTAGGGCCAACACTGGATGAGTCCCACAGTACAGCTTTTCAAGGGGCAGCCAGTGTCCCCTGAGGACTGGTGAAATCATCATGCAAAGTAAAAATGAAGAAAACCTGGAAAGAAGATGCTGGGAGCAGCTGTAAAGTATACCTCTGTGATGCATTGCCCTCTCAAATAGCGTTGGGGTTATTTTGTCTTTAATGAATGCATAAATACATATTAAAAAGTTGCAATTTACCATTCATGTTTATGCTATATGGTGCCAGTTTTGAATGAAACTCTGAGACCTTTTAACTTACATTCAAAGTCAATGAAATTATACGTGGCATTTGCTAGCACATACGTGTGCCTACATTTATAGTTAATCTGGTTGGTTACAAATTTGCTTTTTTATGTATTTTGTACAGGGTCTCACTGCACAGCTTAGACTCATAGTATCCTCTTGTTTTCAGCCTCCCCAGTGCTGAGATTATGTGCAACACCATGCCCGGTCTCGGTGGCCAGCTCAGCACACACGGAGGCAGGGCCTGCATAGCATGTGGTGCCAGGGATTGAATCCTGGTCCCTGAGCTTGCCTAAGCAGATGCTTAGTCCATTGAGCCATCTCCCCAGCCCTCATGTTGTATTTCTGGAATGCTTTTGCAGTCTTCTGCATTCAAAGCAAGTGCTAGTTCTTTTGAAGCATGTCCCCAGAGGTTGTCCAGGCCTTTCATTTTTAAGTAGAATGAACATTAAAGAGAAAATTAGGGGATGGGGAGATAGGTCAGTAGAATCAGTGCTTGCCTGACAAAGACAGGGTCTTGAATTCAATCCCTGGTACAAA
>NW_004524688.1:775031-793372 GCF_000260255.1 Octodon degus
AAGAAAGAAAGAAAGTTGAAGGTGTGGTTAAGAAACAAACTTCACACACATCTGAATTCCCACAAATCTGAGAGGCTGAGGCAGCAGGATTGCAAGTTGTAGCCTAGTTTGGATATCTTAAAGCTCTAGTGTGATCCTGTCTCAAAAATATAAAAGAAAGGCTGTGAATATAGCTCATTGTGAAGGCCCTAGATTTAACACCCAGTACCATAAAAAGTAAACAAGGAGAGAAAAAAAAAAACATTTTGCAGAAATTTTCTATTGCTAGTGGCTATAGAAAGAAAAGAATATGGCATTTTTGTTTTTGCTAACATAACCTTATAGGCTGAGGTCAGGAGAAGAATCTTAACAGTTAAATAGCATAGAGGAAAAAAAGCACAGGTTGTGTGAGCAAATACCAATGCAAGCAAAGGTATTATCTAGATATTTCTGATAATTCAAAATTCAGAAGACACTCATAAAATTCTAAACATGTGAAAAGTGTCATTTTCTTTTAAAGTCACAATCTGCAGGTGCCAGCTTGGCCATCACTGATGCCTGACGTCACAGTTCTTGCCACTTCCATGAAGCCCCCACCTCAACTCTGAGTTCATCCTTCTGGGCTGTTGAGGGCCCACACCAGCTCCACCAGGGTCAGACACTCCCTGAGTGTCTTGGCCCCCATGATGTCTGAGTCAATGACAGAAAGTGGTCTCAGGGGGCCTAACAGAGAAGGCCATTTGGTTGGCAGAGGTTAGAAGGAATTCGCGGCAGAGGTTGTTCAGGTAGACTCTGACAGTCCCACAAGAAGGCAAGGTCCAGGCAGCAGTCCTATGCCTCCCTGGGGCTTCCTTTAAGCCAGGCTCTGCTGGCACCCATAGCTCCAACTATGGAAACTAGGCAGCTCCCACAGGTCCTCGGCCAAGGACACCTTCTGATTCTCTAGAAGCCTACATGAAGGAAAGGGAAGCCGTGCTCATAACCAAAGGTGAGAGGGAGGAGACTGCAAGTCTAGGAGAGGATCAGGTTTGCAGATGGGTGCTATCAAGGGAACTTTAATTCACAGCAGAGGATTTAAAAGCCCATGATCCCATCCAAAGGAGATCAAAGGAGCAATTGCCTCTTCCATTTCAGGTGCTAAGTATCTCCATGACTTTCTTTTGTTGTTGTTGTTGTTGTTGTTTCTGAAAAGACAAGCAAAGGGTCCCTTTGTTTGGCTGCTTTTCCTGTCCTGTAGGTACAGCCAGTACCTCCCACCATGCACCACACCATGTCTACTCTGGGCTCCCAGCGAGGATCTACCTTCAAAGGGAGAACAACTCCACTCTGCCTGCAGCCTGAAAGCTATGGTATGAGATCCAGAATCAAGCAGTGTGACTCTGTGGGGCTATGACAGTGAGACAAAAAGAGCAAAGGGCCTCAGCCCTCTTCCCATAGCTTTAAATTACTTCCAGTATTTTTCAGGAAAGCATAGAGACTTAAGAAATGGAAAGGAGTGTTTCCCTGAGATGCTTGACCCAGGGGTGAACAGAGATATGTGGAATAGAAACCACAGTCTTTTTTTTTTTTTTTGCTTCAATTGTTGCTATTATTGTTTTATAAAGGAGACCGAATAAGCTTGAAGAAAATGTGTCATTTCCAGGTGACAGTGAGAACTGCTGTCAGACCCATAAAAAAACAAAAGAAAAGAAAACATGGAAAAGAGAAGGTGATTGTGGTTACAAAGCCATAGCTGAGAAACTGGTGTTGAACAAGAAGAGGCACATTTGGGCACAATTAAGATGAGAAGTTACCCAGGCCTAGTGTCACATGCCTATAGTCCCAGCACTTTGAGAGCCTAAGGCAGAAGGATCTCAAATTTGAGACTAACGGGCAATTTAGCAAGACTGTGTCTCAAAACAAAAAGGGACTGGGGGTGTAGCTCAGTGGAAGGACCTGGGTTTAATCAGAGAAAGAGAACAACAGACACAGACAGATACAGAGATAGACAGGGACAATGACAGAAATGGCGACAGAGATAGAGGAAGCACCATGGCAAGCAGAAACATCGAAATGACACTCAAGATTTGGAGGCAGATTTATTTTCCTTGACCAGCACAGATCAATATTAGCCCTTGATCTCTGGTGGCCTAGGGTTTATTCGAGATAAGCAAGAAGGAAGTGGAGAAGCAGAATGCCTTGTCAACTGAGTATTGCTTTATACAATGTGCGTCACAATGTCACCAGCATTTTCTAAGAGACAGGAGCAATCAAATCTAGAACAGGAACTATTATTTGGGCAACTAAGAAAATGAAGTACAGTGGTTGGGGTGAGGGGGCACTTTCTGCTACCTTTTGTCCCTCTTTTAGTTTCCAGGAAAATAATTACTGGGCATAGGACATGTGATCTTCTGAGATAAGGCCCAACTAGAATTTAGGCCTGTCTGTTCTGTAACATTACTCTGGCAAGGTAGTGAGGAGTTAATCTGGTCTAGGAGAGTGTCTAGTCTGTCTTGGGTACTCAGCAAATCTTGGTCAAGTGTTTAACTGATTGATGATTTTGTTTTCTTGGGACAAATTTCATAGAGTTTAAGGTGAAATACAAAGCTAGTAGTGGGTGGGGCAAGGACTAGGATAAGCAGAATCCAGATCAGTTAACAAGAACCACAGCTAGCAGGGCTTAAAAGATGCAAATGTCCAGAGGAACAAGTATGGAGCAGTTCTGTAAATGGTGTTCTCAGGCTTCAGCCACCCATGATGCTGTCCTTCTAGACTGAGCCTCCAAAGACCTATGTATGTAAATTTTTCAGTGGATCTAAGGCTGGATTTCTGAAATTTGTAGAAGTAGTTAATATGTACCTGGGTTATACGTGTGTCCAGGAACATCTACAGATATAGCTGATCGTTAAACTGATTAACAAGCTTTATCTGTAAATTTACGTTTTATTTCTGTATAATCTATCTATCTTTTTTTTGATGGGTTCCAAGAATCAAATTCAGGAGTTTACACTTGAGGCCCTGCACCACTGAGCTAAACCTCCAGTCCCTATCTATCTTTAAATGAGGAGAGTCCACCAAAGCACATGAGGTCAGGGCCAATGACACAGACCCTGAAGCTTGAGCTGGCTGCAGGGGTGCAGGAACCAGCACTGAGGCTTGAGCTTGTAGAATAAGTGTTGGGGGAAGATCTGGCTCTGATCTTCCAGGACTACTGGGAAAAGTTTTTCTGGCTAGGACTGATGTTTCACTCAACTGGATCCCCAGAAGGGGATTATCCCAACTGGAGAATTTCGGCTGAAATAGTTTTGTCCATGGTGATCACAGCATATCTAGCCTGTAGGACTTCATTCCTAATGGAGCTACTTCCATCCATAAGCAGAGTGTACTCAGCATCTGTCAGGGCATCTGTTGTTTAGAATGGTTCATCCCAGTAAAACCTGTGGCACTTGGGCAGCTAGATCTCGACTTAGGGTGAACTTGTCAGCTTTCTTGATCAGAAGGACAGTGGCTATTAGAGCACAGAGGCAAAGGGGAGAGGCAGCCCTTGCAGACCTTTGGGCACTCCCAGGGACTGACAGCCTGAGGAAGCATACAGAAGCCAGCAGCTCCAAGAAATTTATGACATTTCTTTCTTGTAACTAGTTTCTTCCAGATATTACAGGAGAGCCTTTTTGTCTCTCCTATAATACACATACGGAGGGAAAGCAAATTAGAGATCTTGAACTGGCTCAATAGGCAAGAGAAGTATGCTATTTGATGCAGGTTGGGGTTGTCTTGGGACAGAGCTTGATCTCCAGAAGGCCATGGTTGATAGCAAGTCCCAAGGGTGAGTCTTTGGTCCATAATTCTGGCAATGGGTCTCTCAAAATTTCAGAGTTGTGATTATCAGATATTTCAGGCTGATACAAGTGCTATTCTTCCTCCTGACATATAATTAGAGTCAATATCAAGTTCAGGACAGTGGGCTCAAGTGTGAGGGAGGCTGGTTATAGCCCAGGACAGGTATAGGGCACTCAAGTGTGTCCAGAAATTCATGTTTGATGGAGTGTCCATCAGTCTCACAGGACCTGCTTTGAGAGGGGCTCCATAGGTAACTTCAGTAACTTTAGACATGTTTATTGGCTTCTTGCCTCTGTCTCTGAGGTCTGCAAGGAGAGTGGTTTGGTACTGATCGAAGTCCCAAGCCTGGTTAAATTCAGACCCAAAAACTGTGGTCAATTCTCATATTTGAATTTAACCAGACTTGGGCCCATTTAAAATATAGCGCCATCCCTCAGTATTAAATAGCGTCAGAAGGAGTTTCTGACAGAAGATCTGGAGGCTGTGGGGAAGGAGACAGAACTGCCTGTGGCAGCAGTGCAACTGGCTGAGCATATTGGGGTTGATGAGTTCAAGGAGGAGGCAGGTGAGACTTGGGGTTCTCAGGCAGAACGGGGTAAAGCTTTTCTCACTTGGGCTATATCTAAGAGCTTCTCAGGTGACCTTGTGGGTTGGTTTTGATGACTAGCATGGCTTTCTTACATAAGACACAGGTGGGGAGCCAAGGTGGGAGAGTTTTGAACCCCTAATAGCAAAGGAGTCCAAGTGAGATGGCCTTTTATATAAGGATTTTCCCAGTTGAAGGGGATTATGGGAGCAACTCACATGCAGAGGAAGGCACATTTTCAATCCTAAACAGTAAAAAAGAAAATCTAGAACAGTCCATTAAGTGTGTGTGGGTCGGGAACAACAGAGTGTGAGGTGATGGCTGCAGTGTGGATGGCCCCAGCATATCCACGGTCTATCAGGCTGATGTGTGGTCAGATGCCTGTTTATGCTTCCAACGCTGTCTGACAGCAGCAGGGGTCACAGAGGGTGGCATATTACACCTCAGGCCAGAAAGTTTTCAGAACTTTGTAATTTTGGTTACGTGTCTCGGGTGTGTCTGTCTGATACAGATACCACGTTTTTTCTTGGGGAACAGTCAGTGTTGAAAGTGTAGGGTAAAAAAATAAAATAAAAAAAGAAAGTGTAGAGTTAAACAAGAGGGAGGTTGGCTGGCTTGGGGAGATGTTCTCTCAGGCTGCAAGTTCTGCCTGGCTGAAGGGGTGAGAGGCAAGAGTCCCAGTATCCCTGGTGATGGTAAGTTTTGACAGAAGGAACTTTTGAAGGCAGAGAGTTCTGTTCCATTGTCTACCAAGAAAGTCGCAGGTTTGCTCCCAACTTTCATAATGACTGGAGTTTCTCAGGGATCCAGTTTCAGAGAACTCAGTCTTCCCTATCTACTCAGACCCAACAGGGTGCAACTCATTGGTCAGGATTGACAGTCCAATTTTTCCTCATCCAAAATATGGAACTGAGAAGGAGCTGTTGACAGTCATCTTGAGCGGGCCTCAGCTGACACCATCTGACTAAGACAGTCATACAAACAGAAGGCTGTGGAGGGAGGGCCTCTGTGGCCAAATGCAGGCAATGGCTATCTGGAGCCAGTTCAACTGTCTGGAAGTAGATGAGTTGGTAGTAGGGAGTGAAGCTGTAGGGGGTAGCAGCAAGTCAGCAGCTGACCAGGGGGCCAAGGCAGAATTCTCAGGACAAATGGGCCTCTTGTTTCCACTCTATCTCCCTACAGTGTTTATTATATACCCTTGAATAATGGCACAACAGGCAAAGGGTGGGCGCCCCTCAGAGAAAGACCATTCAGATGCCCACATAGCTGTGCCTGTCTCGGAGGCTTAGGTGTCACTGAGCTAAGGAGGGTACAATGCCTCCGTCATGCCGTATGCCAGTCACCAAGGAACCATAGGTGAGGACTCAGTCAGCCACATGACCAGGGCTTCTCAGTCTTGGTGCACAGAGGGAGCATCCTATGGCTTGCACTCTCTGTGCCACTCACTTACACATTCATTCGGCAGCCACTGAGGTTAAATATTCCAATCCTCACTTCCCTTGAACGTAGCCTTCAGTAACAAGAATTGATAAAACTCTGCTGCTTAAACAGAAGACTGACAGGTTAACTAGCTGGCGTACCCCCCTAAGGGTCTTACTAGAATCAGGTAGGCAACCAGACAGACAGACAGACAGACAGACAGACAGACAGACAGACAGACAGACAGACAGACAGACATATGAGCAGCTTGAGCAGGGAGCCTAGAACTCTCTTTCAGACCCCTGAGGGGATTCAAGAAATCTCAAGGGCACACCTTCCCATCAGGACCTAGAGAGGTCTTTGCTCTGTATGTGAAGGCCAGGAGCAGTGAACAAAGAGGTCAGCACACACTATATGCAACTGCAAGCAGAAACAACAAAGTGACACTCAGGATTTGGACGAGGTGTCTTTACCTTGACCAGCACTGATCAGGATCATTCCCAGAATATCAGGCCCAATCTCTGGTGGTCGAGCACTTATATGAATAAGCAAGCAGGAAGTTCCGAGGCAGAGTGATCTGTCAATTGGGGATTAGTTTATACCATGTGCATCACAGTGACCAGATCTTTCTAGGAGACAGAAGCAACTGGAACTTAAACAAGAACTATTCCCTGGGCAACTAAGTAAACAAAGTATACTGACTGGGAAGGAGGACATGTTCTGCTATGAGAGAGAGAACACAGTTCATTTGTTCTTGTGGGACAGGGTGGTTCAGAGAGGAAAGTAGACCTTCGTTTTCCTATTACCTCTGTGGCCCCATAGGACCAGCTACACAAAGTGGATCTGCTGTCTAATGGTCTGCTGTCCAGAACTTGAAACCCTTGACAATTTTACCTTTCAAACTTGTGTTCTGTAAGTGAAATCTACTGCTATAAGGGCACATACTCATGAGCAAAGGAGGCCTGAACAACGTACATGTCCAGCAGCAGCACCTCCTTGGTATCCCTCATTTTATGCATCATCTATGCCTCAGGATAGCACAGATTTCTAGCAACCCTGTGAGACAGAGAATCAAAGCACAATGTTCTGTCATTTCACACTTGCAAGCCCTAGAAGCCATGGTTCACTTTCCAGACAGAACATGTGCTATGCTTTGTGTCTAGCTGTCCCCTCAAAGCCTTACGGGGTGACCTTTGGACTTTGTATTAGATACTGTGGGTGTGGGTGCTATGCCCATGCTGGGGCAGATAATCTACAGTACAAAGTAAGAAGGGGAGAGAGGTTAGCTGGCTGCCTGAGCTGCTGCCCCTCCCTTTGCTCTTTGCTGTCACCATCAACAGCTTCTCTGTGCCATGTGTCAATCTGTCTTGGAGCCAGCTAAATACAGACTAACACCTCCACTAACTGTGAGCTAGATAATGCCTTCCTTCCTTAATTCTTGGTGTTAGATATTTGGTCCCAGCAACAAAAAAGCATAACTGAGACAACATGCTCTAACACAGAAAGAAGAAAGAAGGCCAAGCAGTGCAACGTCCAGGTGGAGCTCAGATCTTTTCCCACTGATGTCACCTCCTCTGATCAGCCATGGGCCCACTGTGAAAATGATGCCAAGTGGCAAGGGAAAATGGAGCAACTATAGCCCCTTCCTTTCCATTCTCCTTTGCTCCCCAGGAAACCAAAGGTAAAGTGTTGGTAGTGCACACATGTATCATGAGTGACTTGAGTTAGATTTGTGTAGCTTCCACACTTGTGCTAAGAACAAAATACATGTGTAGGGGGCTACGAAATACACACATAGGGCACTACAGACTGAATGCTCTGTCTCCTTAAATTTATATTGCAAAATCTGACACCTGCAATGATGGTGTTAGAACATGGAGACTTTTGAAGATGATTACAGGTACAGAGCTTCATAAATGTGGTTAGTAACTTATAAAGTTAATTCAAGAAAGTCCACTCTCCCTTCCACTGTATGAAGTTAGCAGAAAATGATACCGCATATGAACCAGAACTTAGATCCTGACCAGACTCCAAATTTACCAGTGCTTTCATCTTGAATTTGCAGCATGCAGAACTGTGAGGTATACATTTTTCTTGTTTATAAAAAACCTAGTTAGTGATATCTTGTTATAGAAGCATAAACAGACTGAGCATTTATTTTCAATAAATGTGCACAAAACCCAGATTCTCTTACCAATCACATTGTGCTTAAGTATTTGATGGTACAAAATTGACCCCAAAGCAGGTTGTGAGGCTGAAGTGAGCTGTAGTATGTGGGATGCCAAGGAAGGTCCTGGCCAGCCAGCAGTCCCTTCTACTTCCGGAAGACTCTTCCTCTTCCCCTCCTTCCAGGACTTTCCTTGCTGTCCTGCCTAGTCTTTGTCTGTCTTGGCTCAGCTCTGCTACATACCAAGATGGTGCACAGCTTTTGGAATGCTTGGGTTTATTGCCACTCACCCAGTGCCGGGGGCTGGGGGCAGGAGGTCACAGTTGGATGAGGAGAAGCTCTAAACCAAGCAGCAACCTTTGCAGTCAGTCTTGCTTCCTTTCTAACCATCCATGGATATTTAGCCTTTGTGTGTTGCCTTGGGGAAGTAGAGCACATATTCTTGAAATTGCTTCTATTATTAGCATCCTGTGATTGTAAAATTTTAGAAAGCTTGGATTAGTTCTTGCTATTAATAACAGCAAAGGTGGGCTGGGGACCAAAAAGAGGAGGAAGGTTTATTTCTGATTTCATCAGAACAAACAGCTTCCCACAGATTGCCTTGGCTCTACACTTGGCAAGACACACTGATAGGTCAGTGCATGTGAACAGCAATTGCTTATGCTTCCTGACTGATGCTGTAGCTCCCAGGACTCTGGGACTCCTGGCAATGTCCATCAGAACCCTCCCTCCACCTTCAGTCCCATCCTCCTCCAATTGGGAGCAGGGCTTCTCTTCAGTGGTCGGCGGACTGCCCCAGAAAGCACAGCCTCTCAGTGGTGCAGCCGTGCTCATCCCTGCAAACCACAAAGGCAGCTGCCTTCCCAAGTCCTCTCAGGCAACCCAGTTCTACACCAGTGAGGCCCAGCTCACAGCTCACGACCTGCACAGCACACCAGTTCTCACTTTGTCTTCTCATTCTTCATTCTTTTTGCCCTTCCATAAACACCTTTATATTACTTGAATTCCTTCTGTAAGGAAGAGTGTAGAATGGATTTAGAGGCTATAGCTATACAGTCTGAGAAGTGAAGGAACTCTTCAGTCTGAAAACAACTTAGATCCATAATATAAATTAATTTACAGGGCTGGTGAGATAGCTCAGTGGTCTAAGCACCTGCCTGGCAAGAACAAGGACCCGGGTCCAATCCCCAGTACTGCACGCTGTGCTGGCCCCCAAATCCTGGCACACCATGCAGGCCAACAAAACTGGGCATAGTGGCACATGTTTATAATCCCAGCTCTGGGGAGGCTAAAATAGGAGGATCAGTATGAGTCCGAGCTGCATAGTGAGATCTTGTGCCAAATAAATAAGGGATTTTTATTTTTTCTAAAAATGTAAGTAATAATTAATTAATGTACAACCTCCTTAATACATACATACTTATTTATTTATTTTTTTATTTATTGAACATTTCTAGTAAAATTTATTTTAAGGAAAATAACCTGATTATATGACTTCTCTGGCCCAATGTGTGACAATGTAAAGTACATTAACTAAACCCTGTCCTCAAGAAAATGAGTCAAGTGATAGAGAAATGCCACTATAGCATGGTAGATTAGGACCGGTGTCAGAATGTCCCCATCATCTCCAGTCTTAATATTAACTTTCCTCAAAAGAAAGAAGCTCTTAGCCACGGTAACACTTTTGTTTCCACACATACATTTTGGTGCCTCCGCAGGACAAACACAATACCACTGAGCATAAATCAACAAAAAGAACTTCATTTTTACCTTAAAAAATAACAACCTGAAAACCAACCACTAATGTAAGAAAGACACAATCACAATAATACAATGAGCTACAGAGTTCAAGATTATTTTTAATTTCTTAAGAGAGAAATGAAGGTAGAGTTGAGCACTTGAGCATTGGCTGGTAACTAGATTTGCTCAAGTCAGCCACAGTTCTCATTAAGGCCATGTGAGGTGGTCCATTCAGTCACTGGGCAGCTTTAATTGTTGGAACACTCTTCTCCCCCATAATGAATCGAAAGAATTTTCTGTAATTTTCCCCACTGAAACAAGCCCTGCCCTTTGGAGATCTTGGAATGATTCCCATCCATCTTCCTCATGGTGGTCCTTTCAGCCTTTCAGAACAACTGTCATCTCTGCTTAGTGGTCTTCTCTGCAGACTGAGAGTTCCAGTCATTGCTACTTGCCCCATGTTTATGACACTTAGTTCCCTGATCAAGCAGCAGCACACCTCTAAATGTACTTGTATTAGAAAATTTGTTCATCACTAGAACAAAATACCCACAACATAAAAGAGGAAAGGTTATTTTTAGCATGGTGTTTTTGAGGGTTTTAGTACAGAGTAGGCTGGCTTCAAAGCAGGAAGGGTGTGGTAGAGGGGACTGGCAAAAGTGTGCTGCTCACACCATGGCAGCAACCAAGAAGCAGCCAGAAAAGGAAGATGGCAGAGAGGAGGCTGCGCCCCCTCCAGGCTGCGCTCTCCGGGCAATGTTCCCTCTTCTAGCTAGACCACACCTCCTAAGAACACATTCAGTTCCGAACTACTAAGTGTATTAAGCCATAGATGAGTGTAGTGTTCCATGATCAACTCATCTTGCACATGCATGAGAATTCTGGGGGATTTTCTAGGTCTAAGCCACAGGAGCACTCAACACTTCTCACACCTCTTATGTATACAGAGCCTTATCCTTGGACCACACCCTGTCACCATGGAAGACAAGGGGCTGCCAAAGCCTCACACATTGGTATAGTTAGCCATATCTCTTCTCCTCTGTGGTTTTGCAGATGAATTTTTTCTTAATACAAGGACAAACTTTAGCATTCATTCTATTCAATTCACTTTCTTAGATTTAGTACATTTTTCCACATTTTGTAGCTGTTGGACAACTCTGACTTGTAATATGTTCATGCTGTACTCAGTAGTATCCATATTCATCTAAAACTTTATCCAACTGATTGAACCTTTAAAGTCAGATATGAGGGTATGTATATGAAACCCCTCTCAATATGTCCAAGGTACAGAGCATTTGTCCTTGCAAACCTCCTTTATTCACTCTAGCTATCAGATTCTCACTTGTGACCTTACCCTCTGTCCCTTTGTTTCTTTTCCTATGTAACATACACTCCCACACCCAACCTCAACCCTTCACCAGAGGTATCCTATCTAATACTCCATTAGACTTGGGATGCTGTCATGTAAATTTGAGTAAGGGAAACTCTGGGGCTAGAAACATCTTGTTACAAGTTCCAGCTCTGAAACTGGCTCTGAGAACCATCTAACTCCCTCAGTCTCTTTCCTTGACTCTAAAATAAAGTTCACACCATTCAGAAGAATCACTGAGAGAGAAAATTTGTACAAAAATCCTAAGCCATATGTAGTCACTGTTGGTGATGGTAAAGATAGAGGTGGGACTAATGACAGCAGTTGTTTTATCCAATAGTCACAATCAACCCATTTTAATTTTTTTTCTGAGTACTAAGGATTAAATCCAGTCATCAAGCATGCTAGGCAAGAGGTCTCTCCTTGAGCTACTGCCATGACCCACATGGGTTCTTTAGTTCTAAGCTTTCTACAGACTCTTTATATTCATGTTTTCTTGCCCTTTCCTCTTTGAAAGTCTAGGTTAGGAGCTAGAACTACAATTTAACCTATATTATCCTTAATATGTTAGTTTTTCATGTGGGAAAAGAGTGGGGATTAACTAGAGGGAGAAAACCCTCTACATCTTTTCCAAGCAACTGCTACAATGCTGGGCACAATTATAGCACTGAACAAATGTTTCTTGAATTAAAAAGGAGGAATTCGAATGGAAGTAGAAGAATGCGTTGAAAACCTCAAATGTATGCAAATAGTAAAGAGTATCACCAATGCAGCGTATTACAATTATGCACTATTGAAGTCCCATGTCTGTCAGGTAGAGATAAGACACTAGAGTAAATACACAGTCTTCCACTTTTAGCCCTACTGCTATCATCTTTTATAATAACCATCTGTTTATACATCTGTCTTTTGCAATAGGTCATGATATTCTCTTAGGCAAGTCAAATGCATTTTAAATATTTTGTCTTTAGCAGTTACCATTATGCCTGGCATATCAAAGGCACTTACAAATGCAAATAAAAGTTGTTAAAAATAATGAAATAATGATAACCAGAGGAAAGTAATTTTTAACGAGTAAATGTGCATTTGTAACAGCTTTGCAGAATAATTTGTCTATAAATTGGCTATAATAGTAGTGAAAATAATAATGTTAAGACTGGAATATCTATTGCACTTACAATTTGGTTTTGTGTGCCCCAGTTGCTTCGATTTGCATGATGTCTAGGTGAGCAGATACTAAGCTTCCAGTGCACAGCTGAGCACATGAGACTGTTTTAGTCACTTTCTTTGTTGCAGAAACAAAATACCTGATACCCCCCACACACACTTAAAGGTGGAAAGGTTTATTTTTGGCTCAAATTTTAGAAGTTTCAGTCTTTGAATGGTCACTTGGCTCCAGGCAACATGGCAGAAGGGTGGGGTGGAGGAAGCTGCTCATGTCATGGCTTGCAGGAGGAAGAGAGAGGGAATGGCAAGCCAGGGAGGGAGGTAAGCCTTTCAGGTCATGCTCACCTGCCTCTACCAAGGAGACCCTAAGAACATCAAGCCAGTTTTAGAGCCCCATCGTTCAATCATCTTCCACAAGCTTTACCTCTGAGTGCATGAGGCATTGGGGAAACATTGGGGAAACATTTAGCATGAGGCATTGGGGAAACATTTAGCCATAGCCATAGAGGCTATGGGTAAATTAATCATGGCTTTGTGTCTTGTGAGTGGCAGAGCCTAGATTTGAAGCAGCTTCTTCAGTGGTTTGTCAGTGTTGGCCAATGTTCACGTGTTGGAAATTGCATCTCCATTACAACAACATGGAGGTGGGAGCTTGTTTTGTTGTTTTGTTTTTAGTACCAAGGATCAAACTCAGGAACTTACACTTGCCAGGCAGGTGCTTATGCCATTGAGCTATCTTCCTGGCTCCAAGAGATTAGACCTTTAAGAGTCACCAATTCATGCAAGTTCTGCCTTCACTCATGGGTTCATGCCATTACCAAAACAAGGAGTGAATTATTATGCAAGAAGACTTGTTATAAAAGTGAATTTATCTCTCTCTTTCTCTCACTCTCACGTTTCTTGATTCTTCTGTTTTCTACCATCGGATGACTGCATAAAGGCCATGCACAATGCGGCATTTTGACACTGGATTTATAGTCCTGAGAACCTGAGAAAAAAAAAATTTCCCTTATAAATTACTCATAGAATTCTGTTATTGCCATGCAAAACAGACTGAGTCTTTCTGCTTCAAAATTATAAGCAAAATAAGATAATCAAGAGAGGGACCGACCAGATAGCTCAGCAGACTAAAGTGCCTGCATCGGCAGACACAGGAGCTGCGGGCTCAATCCCTGGGGTGCCATGTTGGCCCAGCCCACAGGGTGTGCTGAGACACTGAGGCTGGGCGTGGTGATGTGCGCCTGTAATCCCAACGCTTGGGAGGCTGAAAACTGGAGAATCACTAAGAGTCTGATCTACATAGTGAGACCCTATACCAAATACATTTTTTTAAAAGGTAAGAATAAATTCGCTTAAATTCCTGATTTAAGATTTTTCTTAAAATGTAGAGTTCCCTGGCCATCCAAATAGCTCAGCAGATTAAAGTACCTACTTAGGCAGACGTAGGGGCCAGGAGTTTGATTCTCAGGCCTACTGTGCCAGCCCCACCCCCAGGGCACACTGAGATGGCGAATGAGACTGGGCGTGGTGGCACACACCTGTAATCCTAACACTTGGGAGGCTATAAACAGGAGGATCACTACGAGTCCGATCTATGCAGAGACCCTGTACACCCTGTATACCCTGTCCTAAGTACAAAAAAAAAAAAAAAAAAAAAAAGCAGAGTTTAACCTCACTCCTTCAGCTTCTGGGATTGTCCTGTCATCACCTACTCTGCCCACTTTCAAATTAGACATAGAAGCAGGGAAGTTCTAAAGAGAAAAGTTATATTTGGCCATGACATACGGAATCAATAAACCATACATGATCTCAACTTGGAATTTCTCTAGACTCAGATAAAATGAACACATACATATTCAATAAGAAGGGCAGTTTTCAGTGTGGAAAGGATGTGACATTTCTGAGCAAAGTTCATCTGTGAAAACACATAACAAAGTGATGCTGGCAAACAATCCTATGGTTCTTCTCACAATCAGGATTCCTGCCTGGTGGCAGAAATGGAGCAGGGTTGCCTGAGGTGAGAAAGCTCTCCAGCAGAAGGCTAATGCTCCAAAGTGAATGGAAAATCAAGAAATAGGAGGAGGCTCAGGCGAGAGCTATAGGAAAAGGTCATCCAGTCTCCACACAGGGACTCTAGTGTCCTAAGCTCAAACCGTTAGTATCAAGAGGCAAGTGAAATTCCTTGGGAACATTTTCTCCCAATTTATCCATCTTTTATGTAATGAACTGTGGAGCATGGAGAGAAGAGCAACTTAAGTAAATTTTTTGGAGACAAATAAAAAAGAATATCTGATCATTTGGTTTACTTTTTGGCCTAGGGAAAAAAATTATGTTCTCACAAGTTAAAATGTAGACAAATCTCAGGGTACCAATACAAGCAAGAAAATAACAGAAAAGTTCCAAGGCTTAGAAAAGCAAAGCTTATGGAAAAACCAAAGAATGTGTAAATCACATGTGAATTTTTTTTGTACACACTCTTTAATTTTAAGAGTCTCTATAGCGTAATATCTTTGCAAGAATCAAATACATAATATAGGCTATTAATGGTGCCTTGGGGCGATCATATGATTTCAGATTCTCCTTTCAACTTCCAAGCAAATACAAAGTAGCTTTGCACTGACTTTTCTTTTTCTGAATTGTATCCATCCTTATAATTTGATGATTTTTCTTCAACAAATTCTGTTCCGCAATTCATCTTTCCATGGCACACAAACCATTCTAATGTTAAATTCATCAGTAATAGGGATATTTTTATGAGTGCTTAGAAAATACTGAATCTCTGGACCAGCTGTGGGACAATCCATCACATTATCCAGACAGGCCCCTGAGCAGTAGCAACAGAGTGCCAACTTCCATAGGGGTCTCAAAATTTAAAAATGAAGAGAGTTAAAGTCTTTGCCCTACAGCACATCTTAAAGAGAGGTTGAGCATGAAGCTAGGACAGTATGTATGCCTCAGATTACCTGTGAGTATGCAAAGCTTCCAGAAGGCATGAAGGGAAGGCTCACAGTGCTGCCCTCACAGGGACTGACCACTTTTTTCTGATACCTGCATTTGGAGACTAGATTCAAACACAATTCACAAATGCCAATAGAAGGCTGACTGTACCACAGAGCAGAGACAAGGGTAAGAAAAGAAATAAAGAATAAGCCTCCTCTTGGGGATGATGTTGAGTCTATAATTAAGTGGAGGCTGGAGAATGAAAAGACAGCTGAAGTACCCCTGCGGAAGTATCTTGGGGAAATGTGGCAAAATATCTAAATGCTATAATATGTTTTTAAAATATTGTTTAAAGGACAAATACTGTGTGAATCAACTGTATTCATTGTCTTAAGTAGTCAGTCCCACAGAATTGTGTATGTTTGGGCTGAGGCAAGGGGTAAGTGGAGGATTGTTGCTCGGCAGGCATGAAGTTTCCATTTGGTAAGACCAGTAAGTTCTTGAGTCCTACCACACGGCATAGGGCCTGCATGTACAATACTGTACTGTGCACTTAGAAGGGTTAAGAGGCTGGATCCCATGAAGAATGTTCTCTACAATGGCAAGGCACAAAGGAAAACATGGCTTTTTAGAGGCGATGGGCATGGTTCATGTTTTGATCTTGAAGATAACATCACTGATACATGAAGATGTCCAAGCTCATTGGGGTGTACATACTACATGTGTGCAGTGCACATGTGTATATCAACTGTATCTCAGCAAAGCTAAGATAGAAATTAATGAGTAAACCACGTATGTCAGAGGGTGTAAGGGCCCATCAACATCTATTTAACTATTTAAATAGTTAGAGTCTATTTCAAAAGAAAATATTCATTGATGTTATAGCACATGAACAATTGACTTCAAAATTGAAATAGAGTCTATTTCAAAAGAAAATATTCATTGATGTTATAGCACATGAACAATTGACTTCAAAATTGAAATAGAGTCTATTTCAAAAGAAAATATTCATTGATGTTATAGCACATGAACAATTAACTTCAAAAACTGGAAAAAGGGAGGGCAAATCCAAGATATAGAAATAATAAGAAAAAGATGAGAAAAGGACCCTGCTCTCTCATCTGTATTTTTAGAATATAGTTCTTATTTCATGCCATTGGGAGCAATGATCAAAATTAAAGAAATTCTATGTTTTTCTGTGATTTTGCAAGACAGACACGTTTCGTGTTTCATGGCCACCACCCTGGTAATGGGGTCTGCATTCACTTTTTCTCATCATAAGAATATATTTATCTTTTGGTATAGTTTAATTTTGTAAAGTGAGAAAAACTGAAAGAAATTTCTACAGTCAGGGACAATAGTAATAAATAGAAGCGGCATTTTAAAGTTTAAAGTCAGACCAAATCAAGAAGTTTCCAGAATAATTCCCTATGTGGCATGAAAATTTGTTGACCTGGAGCAACATGTATGTCAGCAGAGTAAATAAACATATATGATTTAACCCAGAAGCAAAAGTGTCTCACAGATGTAAATTAGACTACTGTCCTTAGATTTGGCAAAAGGTAACTGGGCAGGACATTCTGAGCGTTAGGAAGAGGAGATGGCTGTGGAAAGCCCAGGACTTCTTTAGGCCTGATGTGTTCCCTCAAGGAGCTCTTCTGCCAGGCTCCTCAGGGCAGGTAAGGAGTGGGTCCCCACCACTCCTTCCCTGCCTTGCCCTCTGTAGCCTCCAGCCCAAAAGCAGCACCACCGTGCACTACTTCATTGCCTTCCATTTAACCCAGTGTGCAGGCATGAAGTTCAACATAACATCACACTAGACGAATACATATAAGAAAGGTAAGAGCTATTCCAGGCCAAAAAATGCCATCATCTGAGGTGACAAGCAGCATAGTTCCATGAAGAAAGCCAGGGTGTGCTCACAGCGATGCACACACAGGGCAAAGGGTGGGTGAACGGTTGCCTCAGCATAGTCGCCCCAGTTCTGTGCCCAGCAGCCACTGTAAGTGCCTGTGCTCACCCCGCCGCAGTGGAGTCCCAGCCTGCACATTAGGATGAGCCTCTTCTGCAGCTGTCACAAGCAGGTGATGTTGCAGGTGCTTGTCTGGCACATAGGAGGTACTGAGAGCTTCTCATGAAGGCTACCAAGAGGGCATAAGGAGAGGCCACGAGGCAGCACTGGGAGCTAAATTGTGCATACCCCCAAGTTGTGTGCAGAAGGCCTAACCCTAGGGCCTCAGAATGTGACCCTGTTTGAGGCAAGGTCTCAAAACATGTAAAAGGACTGATCAAAATACATAGTGGGTTTATAGCTTTTTAAAAATATATAATTACAGTACAAGACACATAGTCATCAGTACCACTCAGAATATTCTCTCCCACTTCAAGCACTTCAAATTGGTTCCCTGTTTCTTGACACTTTCTGATGTAGCCCTGGAGTCCTCTTAGTGTCTCTATGAGATGCAATCAAAATAGGGCAAATGGTGAGGCCAGTGCACCCAACAGACAGGCAGGCTTGCACAAACATTATGGGGTGTCCTCGCTGGCCTAATTCACCAGATTTGACACCGCAATCTGGAGCTTTTGTTCAACATCAAAATGGCCATGAAAAGGAACTATTTTGAAACAATTAAAGATATCAAGGCAACCATGACAGTGCAACTAAAGATATTGACTTAAGAGGTCTTCTAGGATTACTTTTAGAAAGTGACAAGAAGGATGGGTCAAGTGTGTTCATAGAGAGGAGTAGTTTCAGGGGAATTAATGAATTCTCTTATTATAATATACATTTTAAAATTTAAACATTCAGAGACACAGAGATAGCTCAGCAATCTAAGAGCCTGTGTGCCAAATGCCAGGACTGGGTTCGATCCCCAGCACTGCATAGGGTGGCAGCCCAACCCTGGGAGTGCCATGCTGGCTACCAAGACCAGGCATGGTGGGGCATGCCTGTAATCCCAGCATTGGGGAGGCTGAAACAGGAGGATCACTATGAGTCTGAGTTGCAGAGTGAGACTCTGTACCAAATACAGAAAGAGAGAGAGGGTGGGGACAGAGAAAGAGACAGAGAGTGTTATGGTTTGTGTATAGGTGTCCCCCCAAAGCCTCATGCAGTCTTGGGGCAGCTTCTGGAGTTTGTGATTGATCACTGTGGG
>NW_004524688.1:797237-800026 GCF_000260255.1 Octodon degus
GCAGTTTTTGACGTTTCCTGAACACAGACTAAGTGATGCAAAAAATGTCTTAAGAAAACTTCATCAAGGTTCTAGTGTGGCCCTGTTGGGATTTTAACATGTTAAAAAATGAAATTAAAGAGAAAAAAAAACCTGCCAATTTCTCTCCCTCTCCCCACTCATCCTCAAATTCATAACTAACACTTTTCACTCCAGATACGAAAAGGAATAGACGAACATGGGTAAATGTTTAAAATGTCCCAGTTTTAAATTCTCTTCTGAGCACAAGAGGGCGCTGCTGCACCCAGGAGCTGAAAGCCCAGTCCACAGTAGGGCTTTCAGAAGGGCAGCCCTGAGGTCATGCTTGGGAGTGGCTTCCCACTCACCAGGAAGAGGAGGCAGTCGCTGGCGTTTGCTTTGCTCCGCAGTAATGCCCTCATAACCTACGATCGAGGAAGGTGGTGGGCTCTTATCAAACCTACTTTCAGATTTAGTAGTTTCAATTCAGGATAGGACCTTGTTCTTCTGTGTGGACAGCCTGTGTGGAGTTGATCCCAGTGTGCCTTAGGTCCCCATGCCTTCCTCCTGCGAGCTCTGCTGGGCCAGGGAGTCATGTGCCATTTCCCAACATTTCCCAGCTAGAGTGTAGATTAGCTGAGATTAAAAATAGGATGTTGCTTCAGAGTCCTGGGCCCATTGGCAAAGGACACAGGAACCTGGGGAGACCTGGGCAGTCTCAACCTGTGCCGCCGGGCAGGGAGGAAAAAAGAGGCTCCAGAATCCTTGCCAGGACAGAGCCACAGAAATGGCTTTCCTCTGAATCAAGAATAGACAGCTGTCACCACTTGAGGAGAAGAGTGGAAAATGGGATCTCATTCCCTGCCTGGCGGAGTCCAAAGAGACTCTCCAAAGCATGAGGCCCCGGCAACTCCAGGAGCCCTTGCGACATCAAGGCCATGATTAACACAGCTTCCTGGCTGTCTCTCTCTGGATATGTATGTCACACTGCAAATTTTAGTGCTGTTTTCCTAAGGTGTTTCGGCAGCCACAGTGCCTTATTTGGGTGACACAGTGACTAAGAAGTACCACAGTTCTTGGGCACCCCATCTCCAGCAGTGTGCCAAGCCAGCAACAGTCACAAGGACAACAAGCTCCCAAAACAGAAGTCAGAGAGAGTGTGCCAGCAGCCCTGCCAGACAGCAGGCAGGAAATCCTTCTTGAGGAAGAGCAGCTCCTCTCTGTGCTGAGAGGGATGGGATGCTGGGCAGCGGGGCAGCCCCGAAGGGCTGATCTCTTGTGGAGGACATAGGCCAACTTGGACATTCTCACTGACAGCCTTCTGTTTTGTGCTTTTGCAGTCGGTGATGGGGATTGTTCCTCACGCTCTGCAGCTCACAGCCCTGCCTCCAAACCGGCTTACCTTCAAATATATGGAGGTCCAGGTCAGTATCAGTGGTAGAGAAGGAAGGAGTCACTGGGATATTTCTCATTCCTCTCTGTGAGTGTCTTCTTCTGAGCCAGGTACAGGGATGACAAGAAGGAACCTTTTAGGAAACAACTGTAACATTCCACCTCCTATCAAGTAGACAAGATGCTCTTCCCCCTCAGACAAATTTAGCAACAATTTCCTCCCAGTCTGACTTCTCTGTACAATACTCTCCTTGAAAGAGACAAGTCAGTGTGTTTATGCCATGGGAAGCGTATAAAATCCTGAACCTTCAGGTGAGTCCAAGGGCGAAAGCCTGGAACAGGCAAAAGGAAGAGGGAGCATGCAGCCTTTGCTGGTCTTTGAGCACAGGAACTCAGGAAGATCAGTGTCCCCTACTGAGATATTTCTGCTTTATCCCCTTGAGGACACAGGCTCCCTTTAGAAGGGTGAGCTGAATATTCAACATGTCAAATTTCACAGGAGCCCATGTCAATGTTACAGTTTCATTTAAACATGTATTTCCCATTCATCGACCATTTTATTTAACTTTTGTGAAATATCAGAAATTGACAAGTCTTAGAAGCCATCAGCCTGTGTTTGTTCTGACCACAGTGCACAGCCCGTTTTCCTTCCTTTCAATTCTGAGACCACATCCTGTGCACTGGGCCCTGCCCTGGGTGGGAGGCCATCGGGCCCATGGTTAATCTAAGGCTTGGTCTCCCACAATGCTTTTCAGAACCAGCACCATCATTCTTTAGTGGACACCTGTCCTCTAGGAACTGGGCTTCAGCCCGAAACCCATGTTACACTGGCCACTTGAAGCCCTCATGAGATCATTTGGTCAGAGTGTAATCAGCCATCTACAAATAACCCACCTCCTGGGCTCCGCCTCGCAGGCAGCCAGTGCCTGAGCCTCTGATTTCCAACCATTGCATCAGCTGCGAGCACGCTGAGGGCAGGCACTCAGCAGGCCGCAAGATCTCAGCAGGACAGCACTGCCTTTCCCCAAGTGTTGAAAACCCAGTCAGTGTGCCTTTGGCAAAGTTCTGAAATGTAAATGTGGCAAAACTAAAGGTCACACGTGTATGACTTAAGTGCCTTCTTAGTGGTTGTCATACCAACTTACACCGGTGACTATCAATTGATATTCTGTTAACGTATTTATCATTATAAAAAATTTTACATGTTTTTTTGCCTACCTATTTTGTAGCAATGCTGGGAACTGAATCCAGGGCCTCTTGTGTACAAGTTAAGTATGTGTTGATGCACTTACCCAGCCCTCCGGTAGGGTTCACAGAGGCTCCCAGCATTATATTAGTCGAGTGTCATGTCTGCTCTCAGGAGGGAGCATCTTGCAGGTACCCAGGGCCAGATTGCTTGG
>NW_004524688.1:800126-811736 GCF_000260255.1 Octodon degus
GAAAGAAAGAAAGAAAGAAAGAAAGAAAGAAAGAAAGAAAGAAAGAAAGAAATTAATTTAGACTTGACCATCATTATAGCCAACTGAGATCTTGGGGTTCACCCTTCCAGCACAAAGCTGGACAAGGGACAATCGTGTGAAGGAACACAGGCCAAAGAGAGACCCAGTGAGCACCCAGTACTGCCCACACCCTGACCTCAAACCCTTACCTTCCAGAACTGTGAGGACAAAAATTCTGTGAAGTGGATTTTCCCACTCTCCAGCCCTCTGCTGTGATGCTGAGGCAGGTCCACAGGTGCAGGAGCCACCATCACCTCCCATTTCTACACGTTCAGAGAGACAGGTCCACAGCAGGTGGCTGCAGGGTTCACAGAGGCTCCCAGCATTATATTAGTCGAGTGTCATGTCTGCTCTCAGGAGGGAGCATCTTGCAGGTACCCAGGGCCAGATTGCTTGGGACTTGCAGCAGACTACACAGTGGTCCAGGGAACCATGGATTCTCACTCTGAGCCCTCACACGTATCCACCCTGAACTGTTCTTTCGCATGTCCTTGTTATGTACCTAACAAAGTCACGTCACATCTTAAACATGTAAGAAAAGCTCCATTTCTTTGATAGTAAGAATAGAATTCAAGAGGAAAAGTATAGTTAAGAAAAATTTAATTCCCAACAAAGTCATGTCATGTCTTAAACATGTAAGAAAAGCTCCATTTCTTTGATAGTAAGAATAGAATTCAAGAGGAAAAGTATAGTTAAGAAAAATTTAATTCCCAACAAAGTCATGTCATGTCTTAAACATGTAAGAAAAGCTCCATTTCTTTGATAGTAAGAATAGAATTCAAGAGGAAAAGTATAGTTAAGAAAAATTTAATTCCCAGCACAAGAAGGGGTCCAGAGCCCTCATACTCCTTGCTCAGTTTTGGAAAGGTGGTAGTGGTGGTTTGTGTTTTGGGCTAACTTTAATGGTGGTGGTGGGTTTGTTTGAGAGTTACATGGATTGAAATGTGTTGAAACAATTTCTGAGACATCCAGGCTTCAAGCTGATGTCACGCAGCAGAGGTGGGGTGGATTCTGGGTTGGTGCAGGCCTGATGCATAAGACATGGGCTTGAAGCTCTCCAGCTGCCTGGCTTTCCACCAAGCCAAGCAACTACAGCAGGCAGCAGCCCAGTGAGATCTCTACAGAAACTCGAAGAACAGCAGAGCTTCTCCTCCAGATCACCAAGCTCACTGGTCCCCTGAGGTGCTGCACCTTGAAGCAAAGACACTGGTGCTAGGGAGGGGCCTTTCTAGGGCACCAGATTATTAAGAGATTCTGAAAAATAAGGGGCTTGCAGGGATCCTTTAGACAAGGAACTAAATGAAGCAAGGAACCAAATCTGGTTGGGGGCCCAAAGGCCACTAGGGGGCGCCAGGGGAATGGGTGTCAGCCAGTGCTCGGGTCACCAGAGTTGAGGAAATTAAGAACCACTGTTACAACAGTTACATTCACACGTTCACACATTTGCATGCTTGGGACCCACGTCGGGATCATCTTGAAGGAGTAGAGAGAGATCTTTCCACAGCACTCTGGCTCTTACTAAGACATGTAGCTTCAGCTGTAGGCGGTCACACAGAGCCACCTGTCCTAACACCAAGGACTCAGACACCGGCGGCATACCCTCAGAGCTGCTGTCCAAGAGGTGCAAATGGGTTTTTAGGTGGCAGCTACAGTGGTGCTGACACACAGGACACCTCAGGGCCAACAAATCAGGATTTCTGGGCTCTTCTAAGAGACTAGCAACACTAAATACATTGAGCCTTTGACGTACGCCCATTCCACGTTAGCAGTACATGTGGCCGGAGCAACAAGCAGTCCAGCTCGGGGGCACCATCTGGCCCAGCTCTAGCATGAGAGAAAAACCATGAGGTCACCTCATTCAGCTCTCCTTTCTCTAAGGAAAGGTGCTGACACTATTTTCCAAGCCTTAATTATACATTATAGCCATCTCTTTAGTCAAAGAAAAGCTGAATGTAAACTCAAAACCATATTGACAGTATTGACCCACTATGGCCCCAAATGAGCTAGACTTCTGTCCTCCAGTAGGGCCGCTCCCTCCCCCAGACAGATGCAAACACTTTGTGTCCTTGACAGACAGCATCAATTTCCGGAGCAAGCAGATTCTTCCCTCCCAGATTTGTTGGAGCAAAAAGAGTGAAAACCCCTGATTATAACACGGGATAAGTGCCCTGCTCTTCCCCATTATTTTTCTATTGAAGTGCATAAGCTACTTTGGATGTAAAACTCTCTTCACAGCCATGTTCTAAATATGGATCTCTGTGTATGTACAGATTAGACTAAGCACACAACAGAAAAACAAGCTGGCTGTCCTTCCCTTCCCCTCCCTCTGCAGGAATTTGGCTTGAGATGAAGGCTTGATCTTTCAGCACTAACATTCTCTGAGTCCAACTGAGCTCAGCAAGGGAAATAAACAGGTCCACTTTTGAACTGAGTTTTGCTGTAGATTGACATGGTCGCTGACAAAGGATTAACCTTTTGTTGCCTCAGGCCTCTATCTACAAAAGATGACCCCGTATTTTCAACCTAAACAACTTCACTGTATTAATGCTTAATGACCATGGAGCACAATGTAATGGTGTGAATGCTTTGCCAAGGTTATATTCCTTCACTGTCAATGATATTTTGGTCCTAAGAGTATTTCTGGCCTTCACAGTTACATGGAAAGTAAGTGTCCTTAAAGAATGATGTGTGCACAGAAGTCTAGTCTTACAGACCATGTCTGGCGGCAGTCTTGCGAAGTCAGACAGGTCAAATACTCTGTGCCACTGTTTAGAGAAAGCCCTAGTTTCTGACTTCTTGCTAATATACCTGTTCCTTGCCCAATAAAGAAATTGCATCTTATTCCCTTGTAGGATCCATTATGTTGCCTCATCCCTCAAAATAGCCCGTGATTAGGTGTCCCCAGCGCTGCCCAAGTACAGCATGGTGCCATTAAAAAGCTCCAAAAGCTAGTGAAGTAAGGAATTAGTCACCTGTGGAATTGCAGCTTCTGTTAACTGTTTGAGAAGGTTTGGCTAAAGTGCCCAGAACAAAGACTCTTAATGAGGGGCTGAAGCAAAACAGATTCACAATTGTTTGTCCTAGAGGACATCTATGTCTGAATAGAGAAATTTCTAGAATTCTTATGAAATACATAAATCTTAAAATAACCCTGTGTATTTGGAGCCATTCCTTTATATTGGAATTAAGTTTAGCTAGTGTAGTATTAGATAGGGTAATACTGGCTGCCATAAAAAGGAAATAAAGGCTAAAATTACACTAGTTTAATGCTGGCTTGTGTGTCCTTTCAATGCATGTCTTCTTGGACCATGGCAGCTTCAGGGCCTGACCTGCCTTCCTTTTGGGGACTGCATTTCTGTGGACACTTACGTGCCAGGTGGTCATCCAGCATGGGGCTGGCCCATGCGTAACCTTTTGCAGACAAGCCATCATCAGTCCATGGCTTTGGAGCTTTGCCAGAGACCCAAATCTCTCTACTTCACTTGAAACCTATTTCCTTTTCTGAACAGATATCAATAACTGTAACATTTTTACTCTGAATTATTACACTCTACCACGAAGCCTTATGCAGCTTCCACCTGTTGATCTAGGTAGATTCTGCCTTCCTAGAAGTACACAGCTTATGCATCCTGCCTCTGCCACTTGACAGGCGCTCAGCTGATGGAAGATCTGCCACATCTCCTTTAAAGGATTATTTTCTAACCATTCCCAAGTTCTTATCAATTTCCATTCTACCTGAACTGGGACACTCAGGTGACAATGCCTGGCCTTCATAGCAAGTTCAGCCAAGAGTAAGAGCAGTTCATCAGGTGAACAGTCAGGTGCATTGCCCTGTCCGAGAAGAGTTCAGTGCCCTGCATCCCCAAGGTGCTCCTGTGGAAAAGCCTTCTTGGGGTGTCGCCCCCACTCTTTCCATGGCTGGGTGGTTGCAAGTAAAATGAAGACAGTCCTTATATTTTTCTGCTTTCTCTCCCACAATGTTCTTGCACTGCAGGGTAGTTTCTATGGAAGTACTAGTTTCCGATCAATGCTTTTTAGAGCTTAAAAAGAAAAATACGGCCAAACTAAAATGATAATAAAGAAAGCTCAAGATAATATAGCCCTTTATGTGTGCCTTACATCACCCAGCCATGCTGTAGAGCATTCCTAGAGGTGAGCATAAATTAGACACAGTATCTTTTCATTTCAAAAAAATTAATAAAATTTAGATTAAATATTAAAGAGAAAAGCTATCGTCCTTTCCTCCTGGATGAAGGCTGAGAAAAAAATGAGGTTTGTTATTCTTCCTCCCTCGAGGCTAGCTCAGTAAAATAGTCTCTATAAAAATATTTTAAGATACCCAAAAAATATTTTCAAATTAATTTTTACAATTAGAAATTGCATTAGTCTGTACTGATTTGCTGTTTTATACAAATGATCTAGAAAAGCAATTTGTCTCTATTATATTTTTATTTTGCTATATTTTGATAGGAAGAGTGGAATTGGGAGCAACCTTTTAATATATTTTAGAAAGTTAATGTGGAAAGGGTACTAATATTGTAATTACTGGTTTTCTTTTATCCACCACGGTTCTTTTTGTCACTCCTGCTATTTAAAGTTACTGTGCACGTACTGTGGCTAATTCCCTTTGTTAAATTTCCACAGTGAATGCAGCTTCCTGAATATTTGTTATTGCAGTTGTAGGGATGTAGGCTTCTCAGATAAAGGAAAAACTGGGGGCACCCATCTGTGGGCAAATTAAAAATGAGTTTAACCCCCTGACTTCCGCGGCGCTGTCCCCCTGGGCAAGCTGCATCCCATGTGTCTGGCTGACCAGATGAAGCTGTGGTGGCGTACATACTTTATCTGTAATGATATTTGGTAGATCAACAAAAGCAGCTTCTTCAGTATAGCCCTCTGGTAACACAGACAACCCGTCAGGGAAGAGGGCAGAACCCATGTCTGAAGCAAAGGACGATGGAGTTGAGAGAGCAAGAGAAAACAGCAAAATACCTTGAGATTTAAGGGGGGAAAGCCTGTTTTTATTATTGGAAGTCTTTTTTCTGACAGATCATCAGTTTATTGGTAAATAGGGTGGAGTTTTATGAACCACAGTCATAGTAAGAAGGGCGAAAACCAGGGAAGTGGAGATGGGATGTTTGTTTGGTTTTATTTATTTATCTTTTTTACTACTTGTCTACTTCCTACAGTGCTACCACAATAGGAGTCTGGAGTCTGTCTCTAGAGAAAGCAGCACACACTTAATCTTCTCTAATTTTTTCCTTTATGGTTTTCAGAGAAAGACAGAGTTATAGGAAGACAGAGAAAGAACAAGAAGATTATCAATCATTTCTTTCTGTCTCTGTCAACCTAATTTTGAAAAGAAAAAAAAGAAAGGTTTACTATACATAGGAGTGGACTTTGCTTTGTTGTTAGAGACTGTAATATTTCTTCATTCACCCAACTCATATTTATTGACTTCCCAGACTCCCCCCCTCCCCCCACCACACACACACATGAGACTGTACAGTATTTTTAGCTCTGGTGCAAGGAGTGGAAAGTCCAAGCAGGTCCCAGCCTTCCCAGACATATTGGCAGCTGCAGGAATAACGTCCTGAACCAGAATACACAAACAAGCTGCAGGAAGGACGTGAGGCTGCATAGCAAGAGGCAAGGAGCCAAGCGGTGTGTGCAAACCACTGGAGTAGGGAAGGCTCTCGGGGAGCCTCTCAGGAGAAAGCGTTTTGGATGAGGCCACAGCGACGGGAAAGATGCAGTCATATGGCCACCTGGAGAGCACGTGGCCACCTGGAGAGCACATGCTCCAGGCTGAGGGAATGCAAGAGCAAAGGCCTGAGGTCACACAAGGAGGTGAGAAGAATCTGACGACACAGACACCATGGCCTGGATACAGGGGGAGCCTGCAAGTGAGGCTAGAAAAGCTGGCAAGCCTTGGATTTTACCCACCTGTGCAAAGAAGAGGCAATGAAGGGCTTTATGTATCTATTTTATCTTTTGTTTTAAGCCTAATGCTGCTATTAAGCACACTCAGATGTGTGAGAAGAGCATCGTGAATCCTGCACAGGCATCCACCAGCTCCAACAACCAACAACTCCTGCACGTACTGGTCTCATGCACTCCACCCAGGCCTTCTCATCCCAAGTTTTAATGAAACCCCTCCTGTTGTTGGCTTCACTCGTAAATGACCGATCCTGTATCACACTTGCCCACTGAGGTATAATGCCTTCAGAGCATCAGATCTACATGATCAGACAGAATCTCCACCTTCCAATGTTGAATATGTGCATAATTTTTAGTTTGTTCAAATCAGAATCCAAGTAAAGTTCACAGATTGCAATTGGTTAGCATTTCAATTTTCTCTCTTTTAATCCGTAGGTTTCTCTGTTTTGAAGCAAAGGAATATCACACTTTGTTGAGTTTTGTAAGCCCACTGTAGCTCTTTGTGGAGACCAGATGACTGGAAGGCAACATGGACAAGGAGATAGCTGCTGGTCGATAGAAAGGAGTTTCCTTGAATGCAAGGCTTCTTATTGACCATCTCAGCTTCTAGGTACAGTTCACTTATATTACCAATTGAAATTAAAGACTGTAAGCACACACATACATAAATGGTAGACATATTCACATGAACTAAATCTGAAAAATTAATCCTTGTACAGAAATACAGGTATATCAGAAATATAAAAGGCTTGATCAGAACATATAATATATATCTAAACAAAAAAATCACAACAAAAATGTATTGCCATTAATCCTCAAAATAATCTGCATCACATGAGTCATACTTCATCTGTCATCCCTGTCACTTTCTGAAAAAGTTCTGAAAATCTTCTGTGTCTATACCAAGCATGATAAAAAACATGAAGTGATTAAAACAAAAAAGAATGGAAGGAAAAAAATGAAAACAAAGCTTTTATAAATGGCATAGGGACAAAGAGTTGAAGGAAAAGAATTAAGATATATTTTGTGCAGGTAAAAGTTCCCTACCATAACTCACTATGCACAGCAGATATATATTAGTAACAAAAATTACTAAAAAATAACTGAAGGAGACTGAAAAAGGAAGAAACATTGCAAATGCTGCAGCCAACTGTCACCACCAAAAAGTCCCACTCCTAAAACTGTAACAGTGTGTCCTCCTCAAACCTACAGCTCTGGCACATTGTAACTTCTGGTTCTTCTTCAAATGTGAGTGACCAGGGAAGGTAAGCATTCTGATGCTGTTCAAGACAGAGGCAGCCACAAGAGCACAGCTACAGACACTCAGGATAAAGGGCTTCCAGAACTGCTGCAGAGTGGTAGGTACAGTAGGCCAAGCGTGTGTGAAGTGAGAGACAATATTCTGAGAGGAATGTCTCTTATAGAGCTACATTTCACTATATGTTTTGGCCACACCTTGTAGTATTGTAGGAAGCATGGACAGTCCTCAGAGAAGCGTAAGGAAAGAGGGTCTCAGCATTCACAGATGTTGTACCCTGTGCTCACATTACTCTCCCTAAAATAAAGTGAATCAAGTGGCTCCATTGTAGGGTGCCCTGGCCACCTCACTTGAAGTACAAATTATTTTAAATCAAAGAGTACAGCCAGGAGAAAGTATTCATTCCCAAGAGACAAAAAAACACACAGGTTAAAGAATAAGTTCAGTTGGTGAAGAAATAAGAGATAAACTGGGAGTGAGTGAAAGGGCTAAAATGCTGATTTCCAAGCTCCTGAGCCCTGAGCCCCAGCTCCAGCCTCCTGTGTAGATTGCTTCGCATTCTTGGACCAACATTGCCCTCAGCACCGCCGCAGAACCTGCCCCCGCTGTTCTTGCTTTTAGTCAATTCACTCTTAATTGTTTTGTACTTCTCTGGCCAAAATCTTTTCCCTGCTCTCCTTTCATGTGCGCTATATTTCCCAGCTTTCCTGCAGAGGTCTCAGTGTGAGTCTGAGAAGCACCACTTTCTCATTCTGTTTTGTGCTCCTTTTACCTGCAGGCAGCTTTCTCCCTATACTCCATCCTTTGAATGGCTCTTTCTGCAGCGCCTGGGAGCTTCCCTCATGGGGTCCACTTGTGAGCTCAGACACCTGGGTTATGACTCAGGCAGGCCAATCCATGGGCGTCTGCTATACCTTTCCTGTTTTCTTGTCCTTTCAAGCTTTAAAAAAAAAAAAAGGAGACAAAGGAAAAGGAAGGAGGGAAAACAAATCAGAAGCCGTACAGACACATCACAACTTCTACTCTTCATTGTCATTATGTAACATTAAATGTCACATGCATCTGAAGGGCTACAGGGGTATGTGTACATGACCTAGTAAACAGCTCCTTCCATTCTGCATGTGCATGTTGTCCTCCACAGTCAACAGTGACGTCAGGGTTCTGGTTTCAGGTCAACTGTTCTGGCATTTGGTATTTTTTGATAGTGTGAACACAACTGAAGATAAGGGCCTCTGAATCATTCTTGCCACTCTGAATGTACTTGCAGACACCCCTGGCTGTCCAGGCAGCTCCAATCCAGCTGCATCTCCCAAGTGAGTCCATACATATTCCCTTAGGGAATTCACAATTAGCATTATTGTCACAGGCGTTAGTCATCCCATTGACTGCCATCCTAAACTATCTGCCTTCCTTTCCATTTATTTAACGACCTTTGAGGCTCTGTGCACACAATTCCAAACATCTAGATTTGGAGTGAAAAATGCAACTCAACTCCAAAGTTTCTATTATAGAAAAGCCTGAAGTCTCGTACAATAGGATAGAGGGAGGGAGAAAAAAGCTCTACCCTAATTTTACCCAAACAGCACATGGCTGTACATTGAAGGTACTAAAAATACACTGAATTGAATCTAGCAGTTATTGATACAACCCACTGCACTCCTCAGTGTAGTATGTAGATCAATAGCTCGACAAGGAGTCTGTTCTCTGCAGTTCTCTCCAGAGAGTTTCCTGAAATACCACGACCCTTGAGACACTCGCCATGAGTCTTTCATACTTTTAAAGCACCATCATTTCCTGTAGGCAAAGCAGGATAATTATTGACTATTTTGAATGATGAGCATTTTGCTGTGTGTCAACCACTGAGCGGAGCTTTTAATATGAGTTATCTCACTTAATCCCTTTGACAACCATTAAGATATCACCATTAATACATGAGGCATCTGGGATTTAGAAAGTTGAACTTGTCCAGAGTCACTGGGCCACGTTACAGACACAGCCTATACTCTTACACAGGATGTCCTCTGGGAAAGCAGGCTGATTCTAGCCCAAGCGGTTCAGATTCTCATTCTTTGATCATCAAAGCTGTGTGAATTTAAAACCCTGAGTCCCCTTACCCCATGCATGTGTGCTCCTACTGGGCAGTTTCTGTTTGGCTGGGCTCATACCTTTTGCATTAGCTGCCGTGGATGGGAGTGCTTGGTGCTCTGCAAGAGCCAGGGCTGCTCCTCTGAGTGTTTCCTGCCCCGGGAGCAGGAAGGGTGCAGGAGTCCTGAGCAAGGCCGGCGCGGGGCAGGTCCTAGATTAGTAAAGGTAAGGAGCCACCAGACTGGGCAGGAGGCTCAGCACGAGACTTAGAAGTAGATAAGAAATAGATGCCTCAACTAAGCTTCCCCTTCCGGTTGTCAACAGGCTATAGGAATAGCGGAACCTAAAAGGAACCTGTGGTTGGAAATTCTGTAGAATTATTAAGCGCAAAAGGCCAGCTCTGGCAGACTTGGAAAGCCCAGCAGGTGAGGACAAGGGCAAATCAGAAGCAGTCACTGCTCGTCCTAGACTTCAGGAGTATCTTTCTTTGACATTTCCTTCTTATAATGACATCATTGAGAGCAAAATACCAAAGGTCAGTTTGGGGTTAGTAAGATGAATTAAGATGAATTTGATTAGTGAAGGGAAGAAACATGATGCAGAATGATCTCCTACGACATCAAGCAAATAAAGTGGAAAGCAGAAGCAAGTAAACAACGTGGAAAGGACCTGCCAGATGGCTCAGCGGACTATTTTATTCTTTATTTTATTTTATTTATTTCTTTAGTATTTAGGACAGGATGTACAGGGTTTCACTGCGTAGACTGGACTTGTAGTGATCACCCTGTTTACAGCTTCCCAAGTGCTGGGATTACAGACGAGCACCACCACACCCAGTCCCAATCGCCCTCTCAGCACGCCCCGGGAGCGGGGCGGGTACACCAGGCCTGGGAATGAAACTTTCGGCCCCTGTGTCTGCCTCAGCAGGTGCTTCAATCCGCTGAGCTATTTGTTGGGCCTGAGCTCAGCGGAATAAAATGCCTGCTTAGGACTAAAATGCCTGCTTAGGACTAAAAGCACAGCAGCCAGTTCTATTCCCAGCATGCTGTGCCGGCCCCGCCACCAGGGTGCGCTGAGAGGGTGACTGAGACTTGGTGTAGTGGCGCATGACAGTAATCCCAGCGCTTAGGCCGCTGAAAACAGGAAAATCACTACCAGTCTGATTTATCTAGGGAGACCCTGTACTCTCTGTACATCTTGTCCTAAATATATTTAAAAAAAAAGAAAAGTGGAGTAGGGTAAGATGTACAGAAAGAGTTTGAGTCCAGCTTGTAGGAATTTGTTTTAGTAGGTGAACAACAAACTCCAGTTATTTGCACAATGGTTTTGTGAATTCTAGTTAATGAGTCTGAGGCTAAGCCCTCTCGACAGAACCCAGCACCTGTTTCCTGTGGACACATAGAGGCCAGTGCAAAACAGAACAGACAAAACTTCATGAAGGATCGTTTCATCGGTGATCCCCTTTGTCCTGCATACCCACCCACTGATCATTCCTCTGTCTATGTAATCAGCAAATGTATCCTGGCCACTGGCTCTATGTCAGGCACTGTGGTTTAGGAGGACCTGTGACACAGGAACAATTCACTTCTGCCCTCCCCAAGTACATGATCCGCCATAACGATTTAGGCACTTCAGAATCTAAAACAAAAATCAAAATGGAAATAATGACAAAAAAAAAAAATCCTAGTCTGCCTTTATTTCACACTCCCTTCTGACTAATAGGATCCTCCACAGCCACTTTTTATACCCAAACCTCTCAGAATCAGGTCCAGTTATTACAGGATAGCGACTTCCTGCACCCCCTACCAAATACACATAAGTCTTGCCTCCTTGACAAGGTCACCAAGTACGACAGTCCTTGAAGAGACCCTTCCGGGCCTTGATCTACTGCACTTAGCGCACTTTAAGTCTGCTATTCCTTTATTTTCTCAGTGCTTCCTTCTCTGGTGATGCTGCATACCACACTCTTCAAAATTGCCTTCTCCAGTGGGGTCTGCCACCTGCACTGAAGGCCCCACCTTTATCCACAGGACTTCTCTTCCCACCTTTTGATCACTTTGGGGGAGGAAGGAAGGTTTCATCTGATCCTAAGCTTTCTCTTTCGGAGATATAAAAGGCTGATCAAGAAATGCAGAGAATATGTAAATTTAAAACAATTTATCACACTAAGAGACACATTACATTTAATCTCCCCCCATCAAATACTTCCCTTCTAGGAGAAAACCCTCTCTCAGGCTTTCATAGAGAGCACATTGGCCAAGCAATGG
>NW_004524688.1:812146-814404 GCF_000260255.1 Octodon degus
TTAGGATAGATATATAGTTGCATTCTCTTAATGAATAGAATGATTTGTTCTAATGGTGTTTGTAAATAGGATCTCAAGTCTGCATCTTGTACAGCAATTAACCACTAAGAAGAATATATGCAGTGTGTTATTTGTTGAATCTGTACTTCCAATTTGATTTGAAACTGTCTCATTGCTATCTGTTTATCAATAAAATTTTGAAAAAAAATACTTCCCTTCTAGTGGAACACACTCATCCCTTCATTTTTGCCGCTTTCTGAAGCAGTGTTCCAAGCTCTTTTTCACATTCTTTAGTTGTGCTGTCATGTCTACCTCTGTGTTTTAAAGTGGTTCTAACATTTTTACCTTTAAAGGCCATCTTGGCTTCAGGCTAGATTCATTAGTTAAGCTGGATGAGGATATATTCTTATGTTCTTGGGATCTTGCTGCTCTGTTGTCTCACTGATCGCTCCTCATAAAGGCCCTCAGGAAAGAGGACTTCGGGAACTGTTTCAGGAAGCAGGAACAGCAATGGAAGAAGTGGGTGAAGAGTCGAAAGTGAGCAGGACTAATGTGATAGGGATTGATACCAAGGTATCTTCCACTACAAAAATTCGTAAAATTCATGCACACAATATGTTTTGATCATCACCTGCCTACATTTGCCCATGACTTCTGTTTTTCTATGTAGATCTTGAGCTCCATGTAGCTAAATTTCTACTGGGACTCTGTACTGAGAAATACCAGCAGCCTCTTTCCCAGGGCAACTCAGAATCAAATCCATTCCCTCTGCCAGGCGTCTCCCATCTCCAAGTATACTCTGCTTTATCTGTGTGGTGGGTCAGAGTAACCCTCAGGGCCGCCTCCACCAATTCTCATGCCTGGTGAGTTCCAAGCTCTGCCTTCCCGTGCAGTGTCCTTAAACTCTGCACCTTCTCCAAGCATGCCATCGGGAAGCGCCCAGCACATCCACACAGACCGAGTCTGCTGAGCAGTCGTGTCTGGTGAAGGTGTGGCCAGAACTAGGGCCAGGCCAAGCCATGCTGGGGCTCCAGGTCTGCACGAAGGCATCACACTGCCTGCTTCCCTGAGACCAGGGCCTGTGACTCAGGGCTGAGTCCTGTGGTCTTGGGCATAAAATCATGACACTTTCAGGGCGGATTGGAACGTGTTTTCTAATGTGCTAAAATTCCACTGAAGCTCTAGAATTAACTATTACATGATTGTAGAATAGCAAATGTTTTAGACTTTACTTATTTTAATTTATATCAATTAAAATAATGTGAGCTTTTTTCTTTATTTCATCCACATTCCTTCTGTAGCCCACTTCATAGAGCCCACCTCTATCAACTCCTAAAGAGCATGTATTCAAATTATGACATTCCAAATCTTTTGGCCAATTCATAGTCACCCTTCAAATAAATATGTTTGCATTCTATTTTTTGTTTTTAAACAGAATTAAAAAATAATAATAAAGCTAGAAATGATACAGAATTTCACTAAACAAGATGTTAGAAATGCAACAATGGTTGTTATGTTGTATATTGTTGTTTTCAAATTATTTGTTCAGATTACCAAATATAAGCATGCAAAATTGGTTAAAAAAACTTAAAAAGAAAACAAAAAAATTTGAGTACTAACTGTTCTTTTCAATAGATCAGTAGAAATCTGCAGTACAATTATCCCAGCTGTCCTGTATATATACATATACTTTTTCCTTCTTTCTTTCTTTTCTCCTTTCCCTCATCCCAGTTGTTCCTTCCCTTTAGGCGGCTTCATTCTATTTCACTGTGGCCATTTTAACTTTCAGATTTTATTTACTTTTTCAGATTCTAACACTAGGAAGATAATACAATGTTTGCACATGTGGGTATGATTTATTTCACTTGTGAGTATGGTCTCTAGTTGCCATTTTATTGTGAATGTACATTATCATCTGTTATAGGCTAGATTAAACATGGATATAGGATATATGTTTGTGTATTCCATAAATCTCAGTTTTGCAATTTCATAGATCAGTAATTCTGGATAAAGATTTTTCTCAGGAATAAAGCAGAATTGTATCTTTTGAACTTGTTTATGGTTGGCATGGATATTGTGAAGAACTCAGCTTTCATTACTAGATTTCTAAGGCAGAAAGTTAAATAACGAAAGAAAAAATCAAAGAAAGAAAGAAAATTAGAAAGGCAGAAGACCTTGAAGGCAGATGGGGATAATAAGTTTAAAACAAAAAGAAAAGAAAAGAAAGATACAGAGAGAAGAAGAAGAGGGAGAGGAAG
>NW_004524688.1:814504-815663 GCF_000260255.1 Octodon degus
GAGGAGGAGGAGGAGGAGGAAACCGTTGGTAACAGTGGACAAAATCTTGACACAATCAGGGGGAAAAAAAGAAGGAAAAAGCAGCAAGACAGAAGCAGTGTAGAAGCCCTTTTTGGACACCCCCAGTAACTTTCAGAGGATTTTTGTCGCTGCAGTGACATCTCTCATAAGAGGTACATGGCAAGATGTGTTACTTGACCAAGGTTAAAAAAATTTAAAAATTTCTCTATTCTCTTCCAAAGAACTTTCTAGCCTTGCTGTTGAGTAAACAAAAATGTATCCATTCATACTGTTGTATGTGGTCTCTGAGACAATTGTGATGATCTACAGCAGATTGAAAAATTTAAAAATCACTCCCATCTCCTGAGGAATGGTGGCGTAGGCACTGTTGTGCTCACCCTGCGTGCGTTCAATGAAGCCTTGTGTAAGCTGTTCTGTGAGTACCACTAGCATTTCAATACCAAAAATCATTTAGATCACTTGGTCAGACAAGAACCCCAGTTTAGGATCTGAGATTCAGCAGAAGGAGCTACTCGGCTCGTGACTTTGGACCAGACAGACTGACAGGAGTGTGAGCTTCCACATGCTCTGTACTGCAGATGTCATCAACACCCACGTGCATTTTAACTCTTTGGAATATTTGGAATGCTAGTATTTGGACATAGTACCAAATGTGTACTGTACAAAAGTTGCTTTCTTCTTGTGCATTTTCTCTGTTCCTCTTCAAGGAGGTGGCAAGCTTTGTTGCTGTCTGGCTGAATCTGGCTGGTTTAACATTTGAAGGGATGATTGTATTGTGATCTTCATTATTTCCTCTTCTTTCCTACACTTTGCTTTTCTCTGAACAATACACCCAGAAGTAACCCCTTCTCAGTTCTTAGAACCCTGTCTTATTCTTTCTCCTAACTGCATTGCACTCTCTGGTATATGTTTGCTATAGCTTGCAAAATCCAATGGTTATATGCATACATGTAGGTAGGTATTAGTTTTTTGCAATTAGAAAGATTGATACAATAAATAATCATATACATTTTTGCATTATGGTGGGTACACTTTCAGATTATATTGAGTATATTTCTAGAAGCAGGATTTGTGAATAAATGTATTTATTTGTAAACTATGGTACCAGTGCTCTGTCTCTCTGTCTCTCTGTCTCTCT
>NW_004524688.1:815763-817135 GCF_000260255.1 Octodon degus
TCTCTCTCTCTCTCTCTCTCTCTCTCTCTCTCTCTCTCTCTCTCCTTTCTTTCCTGCATGTGTTTATGTGTTAACGCAGTAAAACTAAATTTAGAAACTAACCTTGAGGGGAGTTGTCATTTTGATGATATCAAAATACTTCTATCTCCTATTGTGTCTTTCTGAGACATTCTCTGTTGACTTGAGGTAGGTCTTAAGCAATTCTTTTTTAGTTTATTCTTGTGTATTTTACATTACATTGTTAGAGTAATTGGAACTTTTTGTTTATTTTCCAACTGCTTATTTGTAAATGTAAAGAATACTGACTTTTGCATTTTAATTTTGCATCTTGCTAATTGTTTAATTAAAATAATTTTTATCACTAATGATCTTAAGATTCCCCAGGCATACTATCATGTCACCTGTATGTATTCTCCAATCCCTTTCCTTAAATCCTGTTCTCCAGGCCAGATACATTGCCCAGTGCCTTCCAGAACAATGTTAAACAGTAGCGAAGGTCATGGCACTCTTACCCTGACCATAAGATTACTAACTCTACTGCTTCCCAGTTAAGAATGATTCTGGAATTGAGATTGAGACATTATTGCAATATCTAGAATTCCCAATTTCTTAATTTAGACTTACTATGTTTTAAAATATTTTATTATATTACAGCATTTTCTCCTTTCCAATCCTAGTTTGCCAAGAGATTTTATATAAAATGAAGTTTGACTTTTCTCCAGGCTATTTTTGTATCTGTGGAAATACTAGTATGGTTTTCTCCTTAAATCCAATTATATGATAGACTACATTAATAACATTTCCTGATATTGCATTGTCATTGAATTCTGGTATAAATTCCAAACAGCCACGTTGAATTATTTTGGATTTTTCCATCATTAATAATAAGTGAAATTGTCTTCTAATTTCCCTTATAATGTTATATGAATTATATATCAATAGATTTTCTTCATTTTTTATACACTGAAACAGTTTGTATGATATTGGGCCTACTTCTTCCCCAAAGATGTGTAGATGTTCTTTTCACTATTTACTGTGGTTTTGGAAGAATGAAGTACCTGACATGTATTCTATTTGTACTATGGAAATTATGTAAACTTCTGGCACGGTAAATTGCCTGCTAGGAAGTTGTCCGCTGCATCGAGTCTTTGCTGGAGCTGTACAAGCACTCTATGATTTTCTTCATTTCCTCTGGGTAGGTAGTCATCTACTCTGTCATATTTTATTTTTCAACATTTTACTCCTACTTTTTATTGATTAAATTAGCTCATTTTTCTATTATTATTTTAAAATTATTTTTAAAAACTGTATCTTGGAATATTTTCGCTAAGGGGCAATGTGTTTACAATTTTAAGTGGCTCACAAAAAGTTT
>NW_004524688.1:817785-833675 GCF_000260255.1 Octodon degus
GATTGTAGAACCTTTGTCAGTGTCAGCCATGTGGATGAGTCACGGCCATTGCTTGGCCAATGTGCTCTCTGTGAAAGCCTGAGAGAGTGTTTTCTCCCCATGTGTGAGTCTTTAAATTCTATTCCAAATTCTGCACCAATTTTCTTGTTTCCTGGTGGGTTTTTTTTTTCCTCAGAGAGTTTTCATCCGCTGGTGTACACTGATTCATGTTTTCTGTTTTATCCATGGGTTCCATAGGCATATGATTTGTGTTATCTTCTGTTGTCACATGCTTAAGACTTCTTCAAGGGCACATTTTTGTTCATCTGTCACCCTTTGGATGGTTTTCTTAGTAAAGGACAATGGAGGGACCACAGCCCTGTGTGTGTGCACTATGCTTTCATCTTGCAGACTCCGCAGCTCCCCTCTGGCCTCCTTCCTCCTGCCCACTGCCTATCCTCAGCAGGGCCCAGCCCTTCTCAGTCTGCACCCCTGTCCTCCTGAAGGAGCTCATCTTGGAGGTTGTGTGTGGCAACATCCAATTCCCTTCCTTGGCTGATGCTCTAAACCTGAGGATGTGCTGTTCAATTTCTCTCTGAGCAGACAAAACTTTGCTTCATTGGAAATATCTCCATCCTCTGTCTTTTCATGAAGTGCCTTAAATCTTCCTAATCCAGGAGTATGCAGGGGTGGATGGCAGAAGTACTATTGGAAGTTGGCTTACTTTTATTCTTACAAGTGATTTTGTAGTTTGATAGCCACTGTCATGCTGGAAGGTAAGCGTGTGACTCATGGCCAGTTTGACTTGGCTTGTGTTCAGGGAAGACTGGCAAGGGAGGGCACACACAGGGCACATGCCTCCATTTTCCCACCCAGAGATTCCTATTCTCTTTCTACTCATTTACCTTTATGCTTCTCTCATGAAAAACTGAGCTCATGAAAGACAAGAAAATGGATCTTAATATCTCTGAGAGTTGTCATGGAGACAAACATGCACATGTCTGCCTCATAGTAAGTTCTCCATAGTGTTTCTTTTAAATGCATGTCATCACTGGAAGCAGTCATTAGAAACTGTCCTGCTGGGGCCAATGGCCAGTGGGGCCCTTTTCCCTGGCACTTTTTGGGGTCTATCTTCAGAAAGTACAAGGTGGAAAGTTAGCAGTTCAACTTTCCACTTAGCTGACAATCTTATTTCAAAGCAATCATTGGTATATCTGGGATAGAAACTGCTAACAATAAGAGGTGTGATTAAAAAAAAAGACCATAAGCCGGCCAAATAGCTCAGTGGATTCAAGCGCCTGCAAGCAGGCACAGGGGCGGGGGTTTGATCCCCACGCCTGACATGCCGGCCCCGCCCCCAAGGTGTGCTGATACAGCAATTGAGACTGGGCATGGTGGTGCACACCTGTAATCCCAGCTCTTGGGAGGCTATAAACAGGCAGATCACTATGAGTCCAATCTAGTAGTGAGACCCTGAACACACTGTAGACTTCCCTAAAATTAAAAAAAAAAATTAAAAAGACCATAAATGTTTACAGTTTTAAAAATTTATTACAGTAAATTACCATTAATCTCCCTCAAAACACCCACCTTCGGCTGAGCAAGCTTACTCCATCATTCTTGCATTGTTCCAAAGCAGTGCTGGAAGTTTTCTCTCATGAGGGCCTTCAGTTTTACTGTGACTGACTCAATGTCTTTGACAGTGATGCTTTTTCCTTAAAACGTAAGCATTCGCTTTATATTGTCATCATGACTCGCACACACAGGCATTTGCCGATGAACGATAAATGAGAAAGTTAACAACCGCACACTAACGTTGAGCACACCACAGGCCTTGACTAAAAGGGAGACAAGGGAAGTAGTGTTTAAAACATGGAAATTTTCCTAAAGTCATTTTCTGGTTCAGGGATTTGTGGGTCAGGGTGAAATTTTTCTCTTCTCTCCTCTTTCTCAGTTTAGAGTCGTAGGAAAATAGCAAACCCACCAAGCTCACAGGCACCCACATGTGTTCTCCGCTAGTCCCTCCTCTGACTTTATTCACCTCCACCCCCACACGCCCACCCACCTCAGTCCCCCAGACTCACCTCCGGTGATCAATAGCAGCAGTGACTGTGTCTTAGTGAAAAAAAAATGGATAAAATATTACCATAACCTCCAAGCCAGGAGTAAAGCCCTGATTAAAATTCGGAGACTGCAGCTGGAACTTCCACCATTGGCAGGAGATAAAGTTCACTATTGTCAGCTCACAAGTGGCTCAGACTTCCTGGCAACAGCAGTGAATTACTCAGTCATTTATGCAGGCCTTCAGAACCGCTCCACTGTTTTCCAACAAAAAAGGCATTCAGGAAGCTCGGGGTGGCTCCGTGGCCTGGAGAGCGGCTTTGGGGTGGTGAATGGGCACCGGGCCTGTGTGTCAATGGCCTCTGTGGGAAAGGCAGTGATGTCACCGCAAATGCATTTTCAGGCTTTGCCCTGCCTTTCCCTGCCCTCTCTCTGCTTCTGAGGCAGTTGCCCTGTTTTAATTTTCTCCTCTTTCTCTCTCTCCCTCTGGCTTCTTTGAGGCCAGTACTTTTTTCTCTGTGTAGGGCTCAACTCCACCGCAGACCTGTGTTGGTGTTACTACTATGGCAACGCTGGCCTTCCACACTTTTATTTTTTGCATAAAAAGTAGAAAAAGAGTTGAAAAGGAGGGTGAGAATGAGAGGGGAATGAAGCCAGGTTAGCCCTGCTCTGGACTGGTGCTGGGTGGGAAAGGATGGAGGCAAAGAGGAAATAAAACCTTGGGACCCACAAGAACAAACAGGGCCTTTGAGAAGCCAGTATGTAATCCTTCACATTCAAGGCTTCAAAGCAGACCTGCACTCTGCCCTTGGTCTACAGGAGTGGGACAGCCTGATCGATGGCAGGCAAAGAAGGATAACAACTGTTCCACTTCGAAAATGTATCCCATTACTCAGTTCAGAAGGAGCATTCAGATTCTGCCTAGCCTTCCCAGAAAGAGCGGAGAAAAGGAGGAGAGAAGTCCCACAGGGATGCCAACCTCTGTGGAGAGAGCTGCAGCAGGGTGTTTAGATGTGGAGAAATAGTGGAGTCCTGAGTGTAGCCCACAGTTGCTGCCAGTGTGTGCAGTGGCCTGGGCTCCATGGCCAGGCCTTCTCATAACAAATGACATCATGTGCCTCCTGGTACTCTTCACATTTGACCTTCATATATGGATCATCCTTGGTCCTTGGGTGGGGCAGGTTGCATTGCTTTTCAGGTGCAACCAAATGGTAGAATAATTTAGTTTTCATGTATTTAAATATATACTCCAGTTTAGACCAGAATAGAGTTTTTTTTTTTTTTTTTTTTTTTTTTTTTTTGGGAAGGGTCTACAAGGTATTCAGGGTCTCACTACTAGATCAGACTTGTAGTGATTTTGACTGTTTACAGCCCCCCAAAAGCTGGTATTACAGGTGCATACCACCATGCCCAGTCTCAATTGCTGTCTCAGCATTACCCCCCCTCACACGTAGGCCCAGGGATTGAACCCCTGGCCCCTGCACCTGCTTTCAGGTGCTTTAATCCACTGAGCTATTTGGCTGGCTCAGAACTAGAGTTTTCTGAGCAAACTTCTTCTTAAGATTTTGTACAGGGAATGGCAATGCATTTGGTGTATCTAAAACTCAGATTTGACTTGCTACAGAAACTTCTCCTATCCCTACCATCCCTGGCCAACTTGGCTATGGCTTCTAGGCTGTTACCCCAGGACTTCCACACTAGCAGGTAGTTATCCCTGGAACATCTGTCCAGAGATCTACACACAAGCCATCTTCTGCACGGTCTTTGACCAGAAGAAATTGTTCATCCTTCTCTTGTGGTGTCACAAGAGGCTGACCCCACCATCCTCAGCCTCATTTTGGATTCAAGGTCAATTCCAGCCAGAGTCTCATGCAAGAATTTTTAAGATGAGATCCAGGAGCTAGTATCTTATTTTATGTGTTCCTTTAATCCTAGGGGCCTCTTTCAGACTTTCCCCCGGGACCTGCCAGGGTCACTCACAGTCCTGAATGGGGCTTTGGTATTCTGTGGTTGAGCAAGCTAGTGCATAGCAAGACACCTCTCTTCCACAGGGTATTCTCAGATTTCTTACTGCATATCACTCACTTGAGTTGGAGAGCCTTCTTTACCTTAATCTCTGCTCTCTGCTTTCCCCTCTTGTGGAGTCCTCAGGATGAAGGTCACAGAACATTTCTTTCCTGCAAGTTCTCCACTTGTGTTCAGATCTTCTCTTTGGAATGTGGGAGTGCTCATTATTTGTTGTGTTCTGCTCTAGGGCTTCAGCAGAAGCCCTGAATCAGAAAAGTCCCACTGAAAAATTGATACCCTAAAGTCATATTTCATTTTCTACACACAGATATCTTAACCAACATCCCAGTCCATTTAGTTCTAGATCAACTTTCTTTTCCCAATTTCCAGCTCAACTTTCTTGCTCCCTATTTGTATATGTTTCTGTTTTTGTGTGCGGCGACCTGTTAGTTTTTCCTTCCCGTGAGTTCTAACTCCCTTACAGGAGTGTACCTCCCTGCACCTTGATCCATGAACTTTAGATAAATTATCGATGATGTCCACTTGATGCATGGGTAGCCAGCAAGAGCAAAAGAAGCTTCTTAAGTTCATAACTAGTTTAAGACTACCAGTCATGTGGACCAAATAGGTCCATGGCAAAGGGGCAGCAGTTCATAGTGGCAGAAGACAGCAAAAGCAGCAAGAGCAAAAAGGAGAGAAGCCTATTTTCTTGCCTTACTTTGTATGCAGGGTACCCACCTGTGGGAGGAATAGCTCCCATGTCATCTCCACGCCCTCGTCTTTGACAGGCTGAGGATGTTTACAAGGTGAGAGTCCTGGCCCCCTGCTGAGCCACATAGTTAAACTCCAAAATATCTCCAAATGACACATACATCAACCATTACAACATCCTAGAGCATAAGCAGCTGCCTTAGGGCACGTCCTCTATACTCTAGGATACAGAACTACTGAGTTAGTTAAGCTTCTAAACTTCTCAAGCTGACACAGTGTATCAACCATTACAGCCTGCATTAAACATCTTTGAAAGATAACCTGATTTTTGTGTCATTGTTGTTATTATTGTTGTTATTGCTGTTGGTATTAGGCCTGACTGATATCACTGTGGTGTGGACCTTCCTGACAGCCATTTCACGGTGGGCAAGAAGCTGACATAGGGAGTAAAGCAGGGATAGAAAGAGCAGAGTGCTAGGGAATATTTTAGTAGCCCTGAATGAGCCTGCAGCTGATCTACTCTTACGCTCTTCAGAAATATGAGCCAATAAACTCAACACTCTTTCCATTTTTCTTGTCATAAAACCAATTTGGGTCTTCCTCTGTGTTAATGGAACCCATTTCCACGTTCTCTTATATGCAAATACTTAAAGTTATTTTTAACTCATCTATCACATTTATTTTTAGCACCCAATAACTGAATTCTGTCACTACTTTTTTCCTCCCAAAGACCTCAAACAACTGCTCTCTTCTCACTCACTATTCTTTATTCCTACTACAACACTAACCCAATTTCCTCAGCAAGACTCACCTGGATTACTGTAATATCATCCAAACTGGCTGCCTGGCTGGAATCAGCACCCCACTCCACTGCTAGGTAATTTTTTTTCTGAAATACTGGTTTTACTAGTGGTCTAGACCTTCACTGGCTTCTCACTCTTCCCTTCAGAATCTCTCCTAACCAGGAAGCTTTTAAGTCCTCTGGCCTTACTCTTTCCTCCTTCTCATTCATATTGTTCCACCCCCCCCCCACACACACAACTAGGCCTGTATCAGTTCTGGATTGCTTTATCCCAAGTCAGTGTGTCCCCTCGGCTTCACCAGCCAATGAGTCTGGTGGTGGGGACTATAGCCTAGATATGTGTGTTCTCCCTTTAACCTACATAGCAATCAGAGAGGCATTGCCCAAAAATACTACGTTGATTAGGGAACAGAGCAACATTATAATGGAAATACGTAGGCAGTAGTAAACTATGGGCATATTACAAAAAGTAGAGGGAAAAAGAACTTTTTAAAGGCAAAAATGAGGAAGATTACATCAGACACCTTGACACAGAAATTTTTGTTATAAGGAATAATAACAGGAGAGGTACTGGTCAAAGCTCAGGAAGTTACTAAGTAGATATCTTTGTAGAAGAATATATACTTTGTTTTATTTTTTTTTTTTTTGGTACTGGGAATCAAACTCAGGACCTTGTGCTTGCCATGCAGGTTCTTATACTGCTGAGCTACCTCCCCAGCCCTTCAAAGTACATTTTGTATGAAGTTGCAATGTTCTTGTGTAAGGATATAGTTCCAACAGTCTTTTGTGATTATTCTCACTATTAGACACACATCCGTATCTGTCCTCCTGGCTTTGCTCACACTGGGGTTGACACAAGTGATTTCATTTTGAGTGTGACAACTTTCAGTTTCCCATTGTGGGATTTCCTGCATGAGTGACTTCTGCTCAGGGACCATTGTTGCAGTGCCCTGATCAAAATATTAGCACAACTACATGGCAGTCTCAAGCTCTTTACCAATTTCCTCAGATAGATCTTAGATCTTTGCCACAGTATGAGATCACTCCCTGATGACTTTTGTTTCCTTCTTTCCTCTCCTCTGAAGATATTTACCCACCAACTTCTTGTATGTTGTAATGGCTGAATGTGTCCTGACCAAATTTATATGTGGGACACCCAGCTCCCAATACTTCAAATTGTATCCTTATTTGAAGATAAAGACTTTACAGCAGTTAGGATAGATATATAGTTACATTCTCTTAATGAATAGAGGGATTTGTTCTAATGGTGTTTGTAAATAGGATATCATGTCCATATCTTGTACAGCAATCAACCACTAGGAAGAATGTAAGCAACATGTTAATTATTGAAACTATCCTACCGATTTGATTTGAAACTGTCTCATTGCTATTTGTTTATCGATAAAATTATGGGGAAAAAAGACTTTATAGCAATAATCAAATTAAAATGAGTCATTAAGGTTGACACTAGAGGACGGTGTTCTTATAAAAAAGGAAAATTTGGAGACAGACCTGTGCAAGGTGAAGATCACACTTAAAAAAAGAGAGGACATTGGCACCTGCAAGCAAAAGTTAGCATGCATTGTCTCTCAGCATCCCTAGAAGAAAGCAAGTCTCTCAGAAACCTTGGCCTCTGACTTTGAGTCTCTAGAACTGTGAGATGATAGATTTCAATTTAAGTCACCCCATATGGGTCATTTGGTATGGTATCTATAGGAAAATAAGGTAAGTCTAATTCTTTTTAATGCTGCTTCTTGGAGCTCCAAGGCTGAGAATCTGCTACTAAGACAGACCCGATAAAATAGTTGGAAAGCTGATGTCTGGAGTCCAGATCTCTTATGAATGACAAGAAAGACCTGACCCTAGTTCAATGTGTGATTTGCACAGTGCCTGGTGGCAGCCTGGAAGTATAGTCACCTGGAGGGGAACTAAGGAGAGGTCCTGGAGGAAGGGAGGCCCATTGCTAATATGACCAAAGCACTTGAAAAATATGGAGTGTATAGTACTTACAAAGACAGTAGAGTTGGCTAATTCTTGTTAAATAGTTATAAGGCTCTGCAGAGAGATGATGAGAAAGTGGAGGACAGCCACAATGATTTAAGCTTAGATGTGAGAGCACTAGGGCCTATTTGACAACTATGAAGGGGTTGCACAGCTCAGGAGGAGGCAGAATTCAGGACTTGAGGCCGGAGATACAGAGATCTAGAAACAGTTAGCTATCTGGTTAAGTCAAGTCTTATAGAGGTAGCATTTCCATTGGGAAAATATAGAGAATCTTAAAACATGGATGAGGCACCAGGGTAGATGGCCCTGAGCACTTTAGCTCTGCAAAACACACTACCACTAAAAAGATACAAACTGGGGCCATCACCATACATCCCCTGGCCATGACCTATACCTCATCATGCAGGAGAAATGGTTTCCCAGAACACTCAGCTGTAGAACCAGCATGGAGGCAGCTCTTTCCTGGGATACAGTGCCAGTCCAGGAAAGATGAGAAATACTTGGTCAGAGGGCTATACATGGGATTACTCCTGTAGGAATACTGCAATGCACACAGCCAGCAAAGTCCTGAGAGGGGGCAACAGGAGGTTAAGAAAAAACTGGGGGCCAGGGAGATGGCTCAGTGGAATAAGTGCTTCCCTGGCAAGCGCAAGGGTCTGAGTTCAATCCACAGTTCCACAAAAAACTAAGTAAATAAAAATATATGCTTAAGACTCAGGACATATGAGAACTTGTACTGTTACATCATGTAACTCGGTAGTGTCCCAAATTTTCTGACCAAGGAGATTATGGGGCCAAAGAAGAAAGTGATCGATGATGTAGAATGTGCCTAAGGAGAGTCACATGGAGAGAAAACATTCTCTCAGGCTTTCACAGAAAGCACATTGGCCAAGCAATGGTCGTGACTCATCCACATGGCTGACACTGACAAAGGTTCTACAATCTGAGGTACAGGATCTCAGGATAAATCCTGAGGGGATTTCACTGACCTTATCAGACCCAAAAGCTACAACTCTTGTTGCACAGGTCCTGCTTTACCTTGGTCTTAACCATCCAGCAGAAAAGTATAAAAATGAAGTATAAGAAGTAAAGCCATGCTGTTATGTTGAGCTGTAGGGGACTCAGGTCAACAATTTCTGACATTGCCAGTCAAGTGGAAGACCCAATACTATTATGGACTACTGGACTCTTTTAGAATATTTTGCTGAGTTAACACACCTATAATATTCAAATGATGGAACTTAACAAAAAAAGGGTATACAGATAAATGTCCATTTTGTATCTGTGCATTCAAAGTGGCTAGGATAGATATATAGTTACATTCTCTTAATGAATAGAGGGATTTGTTCTAATGGTGTTTGTAAATAGAATATCATATCCGCATCTTATACAGCAATTAACTAGGAAGAATGTGTGCAATGTGTTAATTATTGAAACTGTCCTACCAATTTGATTTGAAACTGTCTCATTGCTATCTGTTTATCAATAAAATCATGAAAAAAAAGAAGAAAGAAAAAACTGGACATATTAAAAGGAAAGATGGGACTAGGTGGGACCTGACCTCTTATGGAGAGGCAGCAGCAACTCAGCGCGACCTGTTTCCTTATTTATAGTTGAATAAGGTGGGGGTGGAGTCAAAAGTGCAAGATCTTAATGTTTTGCTGAGAATACTGAAAGTGAAACATTTTCAGGCTTATCTGTACTGATGTTTTTTAGGGAAGAAAACTAAGGCCAGATACTGTCGGACTGGCCTTACTCTAGCATCAAGGAGTTTGTCACACTAGCTTTGCTGAGGCTCAGCCATTCTCTATATAGGGAAAATGCATGGCCCAGAGAACAAAAACCAAAGCAGTAATGAATTCAGGGTGCCACTGCACACAACCATCATGGGCACTGGACTCTCCCCTTCCTAGTGATGGAATCTGCAGTTCCCCTCCTGGCCACACATGACCTTTGACTGGGGCCATAGAAAATCTCCCAGTAGACCGAAATCTCTGACTGCTGTCTGTACAGGACTGACTTCTACACCCAAGAATGGGTAGGTCACCATGAAGTCTGCATTCTGATGAGGAACTTGAACTTGCTTCCCCACAGTGGAGCAAGGATAAGGCCCACAAGGCAGGCAGGAACCCTCACCTAACTCTTGTCCCTGACTGAGAAGGTTCAATTGCTAAGAGCTAGAAGAGCATTAAATGATGCTTCAGACATGTTTTAGCCATGTTACCCGCTATCCCATTGTTCTGCATTAGAATGTCTTCTAAGAAGCTATGTCCTAACCACCAATTATGGTTAATATCTTAATCATTGATACCTGTAGATATGACCTTATATGAAACAAGTCTTTATATAGATCAACAAGCTAACATAAGAACCTTAAGATGAGTGCTATTACAATATAATAGGTTCTCTGATGAGAAAAAGCAAGACATGGTCACAGACATGCTTGGAGACAGAGGCAGAGAATGAAGTGGTACTAGCATGTGCTGAGGAATCTCCAGAGCCACCAGGGAGGGAAGGGGTAGTAGGTATCTACTCTTGGAGGAACTATGACTCTGTCCACACCTAAATTTTAGACTTCTGTTCTTCATGACTCTGGGGGAATTTCTGGTCTTTAATCTCCCAGTATTTGGGGTTGTATCATGGCAGCCACAAGAAATGACCACAGCCACCCAATCCTGCAAAAATGTTGACACGGGGTCAGGGCAGCAAGTTTAAGTGCTGGCTCAAAGCCAATGCAGTACTGCACACCCAGATGTCATGCCATACTCTGTCTTCAGAAAGAGCAGCTATGAGTACATGAGACATGTAGACATCAGACACACAGATGGAAGGTGGACTGTGACATCTTGAGGGTGCATAATTAAGGGACCCTTTCAAGAGACTGTTTTGCAATGGTTCACTTGAAGGACAACTTGCAACTTTCAGACCCACTGTGATGAGCTTGCCCAAATAACAGGACACTGCAAATGCTATCAACAGGTGCCCCTGTCACATATGGGCATTCTCTAGTGTTCCACTTTTGTTCAAGGACTCTGCAGTGGCCAAGGCCAAGACTGAGACTTCATGAAGAACATACCTTTGTCTCTGCTCAGACTGAGGTGAACCCTCTACATCATTCTCCCCCATCTGCATCTCTCTTTGCCCTCCACAGACACTCCAATGAAGTCTCAAGTATAGATGAGCTACCTTGTTGACTTTGTTTCTCTAAAGCTCCCTATTCATGAGAAGAACAACTGTCTTCACACACTTCCTTCCCATTGTCACTTATGCTTTGAATCCCCATATGTATCCTAGAAGAAAGTTTTCTCATTTTTCTGCCTTTACTAACTCAAGAATACATAAAACTATCAAGCACTCCAAGACTCAGAGCTTTAAGAGATGAACACAGCTGGACTAATGAGCATCTTCCTCCTGAGTTCTCTTGATTAGTTCCAACTACAGCATGGGCCAGACACCACAATATAATGGGGCTGAAACAATACATTCCTCTGGAACTGCTGTCACAGCCTTCCAAGATCCTTTAACATTCATTTAGCTTTGGAAAGTGAAAACTAAAGCAAAAACTAAAAGTAAAACAAAAGAGCCAACACCGAGCTTGAATAAAATGATAAAAAATCATCAGAGGTAGCAACCACATCCTTCTGAGTTAGCAGGGTAAGTTAATCAACAGAGACGTCCACAGCCAGATTTCCAGATTTAGTTAGTGAAATTTGGTGCAAGATGCAGCAAAGCATTATTTCCATTTCCCTCTCTGATCTTGTCACACAAGGAAGACTCTTAGGAAAGACACATTAATTTCCTACCCCTGACTTGGAAGTCACACTAGTAAAAAGTACCACTTACATGAACCTAATAACCCCAATCCATATAAGCATTACATGCCATAACATGAGTTAAGACAAATAATATGAGTAAGTATGAAAAAGGGCCAGGGGAACTGGTGGGAGAGACAAGGGGAAAGGGAAAAAAGAAACAAGCCATAACAAGTACACATAACCAATACCAAGATGGTTGTAAACTGCATGAATTCCAAACATGCACTAGTAAAGTTAAAAAAAAAAATTGGCCACTTGCAAATCTGTGAAAGCTGTGTCTTGGGGCTTGGAGGAAGTCCAGAAACCAGCAATCACAAATGACAATATACAGAAGGCCAATTATTAGAATTGTGGTCACCATTACAAAAAGTGAGTGTTGATGTCACTACAGAAGGCATATGAGCTGCAAGGCTGTCTTCTGTGGGTCCCTTGCCTGGTCAGGGATCAAAACATAGCAGATGCAAGGTGATACAGACAGAGGAGCCAAAGAGCTAAAAGCAGAATTTCACAGACTGGGATCCGGCACTATGCCTGAAGATTTTAATCTGGGCCTTTGTGAAAGAGTAGAAATTTTATAAAGAGAGTGAGAAAAATTATTGGCTCCAGAGTAGGGCCCAGAGAAGGCAAGAGGCAGGGAAGGCTCCTGTCCAGGCAGAAGGCCGGATGCCTGGGGAGGGTCAGCATGTTTCTGTGCCAGGACAATGGGGTCCCAACCTGGGGGGAGAAGCAGAGGCAGCGAAGAATTCTTTAAGTTTGGGCCTTCATTTTATAGGCTTTAATATCCCTAGTGATCAAAGTAGAATATGATGTTTCAGGATGGTCAATTTTTAAAAATTTATTTTTCTTAGTTATTCATCTGTGTGTGTGTGTGTGTGTGTGTGTGTGTGTGTGTTACGCTCATTTTTGTGGGGTTGTATCAGACACTAGGCAAACCTGCCTGGTCTGTAGCACAGAGGCCCCTAGTTCTCCTAAAGAGGGGCTCTAAATACATGGTCACCACTCAGGTCAAGCAAAGACCCCATGGCAGAATGAAGAATAGTTTTCTTTCTATATATTTAGAAAAAGTCACTGTCAGTATATTTCCTTGTTTTACTAAATGCCCTTTCAAATAAGAGCTATATATAAATATATTTTCTTTAGAAAATGTACTCCTATCTCATTATTTTAAATTAAATCAAATGTGTACACGCACACACACACACACACACACACAAAATTATTTTCATGTTTTCTTATTTTGTACATTTTCACATTGGGATCACAAACTAACACATTCAGAATTAAGCACGAAGTGCCATCTCTTCTGAGTGCTCACAAAGTGCTCACAGTGTTCTCACTAACTACTCTCCTGAGCAAGCCACAGGCCTGAGTCGTTGGTCTGAATTCCACCTGCTCCCATACCCAGTGGCAGTACATTTGGGTGAGTGTTCACTCCTCCCCACAGGAATCTCCCGGCCCATTTTTTCTTTCTCCTGTACCCTCTGCCACAGGACCCCTGTGGAAGTGTCCTCATTATCCTTCTTACATTGTCACCCTAACTCCACACCAGTCTTCCTCAGCCACCATCCACCCCCCAAGCTTTTGTGACTAGGAAAGTGATTGAGGGAGGATGTGGAATGGGGAAAAATGGGAATACAGATGTATCCTGTGTAGGTACAAGTTCCTTGTGATGGACAATGTCATAAGGTGTACCTAAAATTCACCAATACACTTCATTAAAAGGCTGGCGGGATAGTTCAGCGGGCTAAGCACCTGCTTAGGCAAGTGCAGAGGCCAAGGTTCAATCTCTGGCACTGCACACCGTGCAGGCCCTGCCCCCAGGCATGCTGAGCTGGTCCCTGAGACTGGGTATGGTGGATCACACTTGTAATCCCAGTGCTGGGGAGGCTGAAAACAGGAGGATCACTAGGAGTCCAAGCTGCACAGTAAGACCCTGTACCAAACATATTAAAATAAATAAATAAACAAGCAAACTTCATTAATAAAATGGCATTCACACTATTCCCCTGCTGCATCCTTCCAGCCAGCAGTCCTTGTGTAGTGGGCTGGAGCTTGGATCCACCAGTAGGAGCAGGCAGCTGATGAGACAGTGGAGACAAGGCTGTAAGTAGAGGCCCTGTGGAAAGAAAGAGGTTGGCTTGTTGACAGAGCCAGACCTGGGCTGGCCAGCCAGGAGCCGGTGCTGCAGGTTGGAGTCACCTTCCCATCCTCTGTGTGGGGAGCTGGTGGTATTCCTCTCTGTCTTATACACAGTACCTGAAATAGATGTTCAGCACTGCTTTAGATGGGTATCTATGAATGGTCCAGAAAGTCCACCTGTGCAAAAACAGCTTTGCACAAACTCAGAATGCCACTCTAGGAGAAAGGGGCCTGAGAGCAGTTCCCTACCCACCATCCACACAGAGGAAGAAGCAAGCCTGTGAGCAGGACCCCACTGACTGTCTCAGAATGGGAACAAACCTCCAGACCCTGCCCCGATAAATATACTCAGACTGTTTTTTATAAAATCACACAATGATCAATAATATCTTATGCATTATGGTCACATAAAAATGCCATACCTGCATGCCTACATATTGCTTATTTTCCTTTTCACATATGCTTGTAAAGCAAGCATAAACAAGCCTTAACATCAATATGGCCCCAAGAGTTGATTTGAGATTATACCACTATGAATTTTTAAGAGGAATATTGTGATAGATTTGATAATTTACAGCCTCAACTGCATCAGTAAAGGGTCTAAATTTAGAAGAAGTTACTCTACTTTTCTTCATCTTTATGGATATACCTAATTTTTTAGAAGGAAGCAAAAAAGAAAAATTAAAGTCTATTAACATCTAATAAGTATATTTCTAATTCTAGGGCATTCGTTACTAAATCCTTAGAAAATCACTTTACCTCAATACTTCTTTTGATAGAAAAATAGCTAAAAGACTTGGATCAAAAACTGATTCCAGGAAATAATAACAAATTGTTAGTACTTGTATTGCCAATTTTATGAAATGGTATGTTTCTGACTAAAAGTATTAAAGAACAAATATTTTCTCTGGATAGGAATAAAAATTTAGATGTAATTCTTTTAGTCTCATTCTAGTGCCATGTTCTTTTTAAATCTTTTTTTCTTTTAACTACTTTTTATTAATTTTCTAAAAATTAATTTATTGATACATTTTATATATACATAATGATCACATTCACCATAGGAAACTTGTACCTGTCGCAATCTATCTTGGCAAAAGTTGGTAAACTTGTACCTGGTCTTGCCTGTACATTAGCTAGCACAGGCAAAGTCCCTTCTGTAACTGTTTGCCTGTCTCCTGTATCCAGGTGAACCACACAATATCATTTTTAAAAGCATTAGCTAACCTGTGCTGAATGGGCATGAGTTAATCAGTATTGCCTTGATGTTACTTATTCTACAAAATCAAGCTAATTCTTTTAAAAATTAAATAACAAGTGATTCTTAATAAGGTACAACGATTAAAACAAGCAGCTTGATGGTTGTTTTTCATTGCTTCCATGGAAGAGTCAAAGTGTTCCAAACAGAAAGTGCTAATTCTCGGTGCCCCAGCGCAGAAAACCCTGGCAGCCACTAAAGGGTTACTGACCCAGAACAAATAAATTAATAAGCTTTAGTAATTATTTTGGGGTCATTTTATTTTAAACCATGAAATTAAAACCTCTGTTCACATTAGTTTATGAATCACTCTAATGAGCTGCTAGCTCTTTTTTGGTACATAAGCAATCTGTGGATATGCTCAAAGTGTTTGCATTCTAAACACAAAAGTTTCACCTGTCAGCTTATTAACCTCTAGCCATCCTGCTCATGCTCCAGAGCTGTATCTCGATGAAACTTATTTCTTTTGTGGATGACTAAAGGACCTCATTCAAAGGAATGTCAAAGAAAGGCATTCTTGATGTATTGACATCTGTGGTCCTTTTGATTAAGGGGATGGCAGCTTTGGATACATCTGTGTGTGGTGGAGTCAGGCAAAGTTGGAGCACAGCAGGAAACAGCGACCTGGACCAGGGATGCAGGGACAGCAGCACTCGTTTAGTTGTATTTCCTGATTAGTTGAGGCTTATATTATGCAAAGTCATCAGGATACAAGGGAACAGGAATATCAAACATTTGGGGAAGGCAAGAGAGATGGGAATGCCTCTTTCTTGTATGAGGTCTGGCCATCTTCGTCTGCAAATAAGATTCACATCACAGGCTGTGTTCTGTGACCTCCCACTTTAGGCTGGACCCCAGAAACAGCTGAAATTGCAGACCTGTCCCTAGCACTTGCCAGCTACAGCTTGTTTTCCCCAAATCAAGATGTAAAAAGAATAAAGGGAAGAAGGGAATATGATACTTATATATTTAAAAATCTATCTTAAAAAATTTTATAGCTTTTATAACAGTGTTTTGGAAAGAAAAATGCTATTTTTCTCCCAGGATTTTACTGTTGACAATAAAACAAATATTTACCTGATTCCCAGATACACACACACACACACACACACAC
>NW_004524688.1:834225-838450 GCF_000260255.1 Octodon degus
GCATTGAAACCTCAGCCCCTGTATCTGCCTAAACAGGGGCTAAGCAGGCACTTTAGTCTGCTGAGCTATCTGGCCGGCCCCGTATTCTAATTTTGTAGTTGATACAAACCCATCTTTTGCAGTATCTGTTCTCTGCTCCAAGACTCCACGCTCTGGTCTGGTCCATGGTCTGGTCCATGGTCTGGTCCCCTTCCATCTCGAACACTTCCTCATGCTTACCTCTTCATCCACTTGGCACTTTCAGAGTAGGCAGCACCCTCATCCTCTTTTATACTACACGGCACCTCAGACTGAGTTTCCGCTTCTGATGAATAGTTCCTGGATACACGTTTCCAGCCAAATGTGTCAGAGAGGATGTAAGGTCCTTCTCAGGGAATCATATCTGCAAAAACATGCTGTCCATCTGTTCCTCATCAGTGATGATAATTTTGATCACTGGATCAAAGTGCTATTCAACTTTTCCCCTGCAGTATTATATTTTTCAAATGAACGGGCAGGTGGTAGGAGATATTTTTATGCCCCTCATTAAACTTCCCTCTAGATCTACCATCCATTGATACTTCTTGTCTCATCCAATTTCTGTTTTGTTTGATGTAAAACACTAACATTCCAGCTCAATCATTGTCTCCACATGGCTAGGTAGCATTCTAGTCTCAGGAAGACCTCACCCTCCCTGCTTGTTTGTTTATCTTCTTGTTTGCTTATTTATGTTCTTAAAACCACGTGTGAGTCTGCTGATCAAATTTGCATGAGATCTTGAAATAAATTTATAACATTATGCTTTAGATTTTATAAAATAATTATATGTATTCACATAAGCATATGTCTAAATAAAATGTGGGTGAGTGCACACATATATCTGGTCAACATAATGGACACAAAGAAATGAATATCATGGAGCCACCATCCTAAAGCTCAAGGAGTCTTATATCAAATAGCCTTCTACCAACTTTGAAAATAGACATTGGCATAATCAAAATATATGTAGATTATTATTATAGTCCCAGACCATTTCTGCTCAAAATAGAACAGTAGGAAATTGAAATGACGCTGGCCCACTTCCCAATGTGGCCCCTGGAGGTGGTGCCTGGGAAGGACACTGAACATCCATAATTATTATGCAGAATTTACTTGGTGCTACAAATGTACGCAGAGAAATGTCATAAACAAAGCCGTACTTAGCTGGGAGTTCTCTGTTCCCTGAAGAGCAAGCTGCTATGAGCACAGCCATAACAATTTGACTGGGAAGAGCTATTTCCTGGACAAATTTCTCCTGGAAAGAACATGCTGCTTTCATGAGGTATTTAGGAGGCTTTCGAAGAAGTTAGCCTTGTAAAAATTCCTTCTCAACTTTGATCTTTGAAATAACATAAATATGAGAGGAATTTATGAGCACAGCCTGGAGAGAACCTGTTATAAAGTGGTCCTTAAAAGAATGAGGTCATTCCCGTGAACCCCTGGTCTGCTCCTGTGACCTATGGGCAGCAGTGTCTCTACCTGTTGAGAAGCCAGACCTCTGCCTCTCCATGCTTGGTGTAGACCAGCAGGTGTGGAGTGAGGTAGGAATCAGGAAGTGAGCTGCCCCAGGAAGCCTAGTACCTTCCCAAAGTCTCTTGATGTGCATCTCCCGACTCCTGCCACTTCCTATGGCAAACACTGCTTCATCTGAGCATCTTAAATGGCCCCTCTCTGTGTGACATGAAATGGTTCATACCTCATCAAACTTGAAGCACATTGTGAGTTTTACCTCAGAATGCATGTTGGTAATACTTGCCTTTAATCTTATATACTTTAATGTAAGGTAATGGACTCTTTTTATATTCCTTTCAGTGTTACGTATTTTTAGTAAAAACAAACAAAAGTGAGATGCTAGCACATATATCTCCTATTTCTCTTCTTAAACATTTATGATAATAGTGACCCCATAAGGCTAGATATTCTAGGGATACAAAATAACAATGGACTTGGAGTATCCTTCAAAAGTCCAACCTTGCAAGGCCAACCTTATCCCAGCCATTTGGACAGGACCTGCCTTGGGAAGTTTCCTCTTGCTTGGTACCCTTCCTCAGACTGCTTTCTCTCCATCCAGCACCTTCTACACTTCAATGTCGGAGTCCTTGCTGAAGGCATAGCAGAGAATTATGGCTCTTCCATAATACCAAGCAAATACCAAGTCTTCCTCTTAAAGCATTCGCCATGTAGGATGCATGCACCACTGAACACCAGGGAGCTACAGAACTCCCTTCAATATGAACAGTTTGTGATTAGTCCAGTTTGCTCTGATTTGCCTATTTTAAAAGAAATAAAAAAGATAACAAGACCTATCTTATTCTCATCTTCCACAGTAAACACATAGAAGTTCTGTAATTTTCCTTGACTTGAATTTTATTACATAAATTTATTTTCTATAAATATCAGATACCCTAAGCATGTCTGTCAAAAGAGTATTCAGAATTCATTGGGTCCTTGGGTTTGACCAAAGTAAATAAACACTTTGATAGGCTCAGTTATACATTCTGTTACATTTGCCTGCTAAGTCTCTTGCTCAGCTTTTGATGAGAGTGAAACTATCTTTGCCTCCCTGTCTTCTATCAAGAAGACTAATTAGATCGATTTCTTAAAACATTCTCCTATGTATATACGGACTTTATTTTCTAAAGTGACAGATAAAATTGTACACATCTGTTTTAGTTTACCCCAAAAGTTCATGCGTTAAAAGGTTTGGTTCCCAGTGCAGCAGTGTTCAGAGGTGGGATCTTTTAGGAAGTGATTGAAGAAGAGTATTCTTTCACATACAGGTGGCCATTTGGAAGCCTTCCTTGGAAGTAGGTCTTCAAGTTCCTTGTGCATGTTATGATTGAGTTATTTCATTGCTATTGAATTGAACGTATTACATACTCTAGACACAAAGGCCTTTTCAGATGCTTACTTTCTAAGTATTTTCACCCATTCTGTACATTGTCTTATTACTCTGGTGATTATTTCCTTTGCTGCTCAGGACTTTCTAGTTTGCTATAATGATATTTGCCTATTTCTGCTTTATTACCTATACATCTGGAGTCATGTGCAGAGAAATCATTACCCAGACCAATATCAAAGAGCTTTTCTTCTTTGTCCTACTCTGATAGTTTGAGAGTTTCTAGCTTCACATTTAAATCTTTAGTTCACTTTGAATTGATTTTAGTAACTGAAGGCAAGAAACATCTAATGTTCTCTACATGTGGATATTAGTTTTCCAAATATTTGAAAAGGCTTTCTTTTCCCATTGTATGTTCTTAACACAATTATTGAAAATCACTCGACTACAAATGTGTAGACATATTCCCAAGCTTTCTATGTTGTTCTTTCATTCTGTTTACCTGTTTTTAGTTGGGCCAGTATTGTGTTCTTTTGGTTAATATAGCTTTAAAATGTATTTCGAAGTCATATAGCGATGTAACTATATCATATGACAGGGTGATGCCTCCAGGGCTGTTCCTTTTTTTTTTTTTTTTTAATTTTATGTATTTAGTACAGGGTCTCACTGTGCAGCTCAGACTTGTAGTGATCCTCCTGTTTCCAGCCTCCCCAGCCCTAGGGATACAGGCATGAGCCACCATGCCCAGTCTCTGTGGCCTGCTCAGCACACCCGGGGGCAGGGCCCTGAGGCGTGTGCTGCTGGGGATTGAACTCTCATTTCTTCACTTGCCTAAGCAGGTGTTTAGTCCACTGAGCTATATCACCAGCCCAGGGCTGTTCTTTTTTTGACAATGATTGATTTGGTTGCTTATCATTTTGTAGTTACAAAAATTAAGATTTCTTTTTCTATTTCTGTGATTTTTTTTTTTCCTTTGGAATATTCTTTCCTAAGAAACAGCATCACTCAGCACAATCAGCACGCACTCAGGATGTGGTAAGACAAATCCTTAATGATTAAAACCACAGTTGTCCACATGGATGTTTAAAAAGCAAGATTTATGTGCAGTTATAGAACAAGATCCACAGAAAAGTAATATGAACTTCCTCAAACAAGCATGCAACTCAACCTTTTAAGAATTATTATTATAGAAGAACTTTCCATAAATTTTAAAGTTTAAAGCTACTGAAATAAAGTGTATATCAGAAATAAAAAATGCAATAAGTGGGTATGATATAGAATATAGATAATTAATAGTTTAAGTAATTAAATATCACAATAAGAATGGGAATACATCTCTGAAAATTAAATCAATATTCAAAATATACA
>NW_004524688.1:839195-840762 GCF_000260255.1 Octodon degus
TGGAGAAAATTGAGTAAAAAATTAGTGAACTGGCAGATAAAGCTGAAGAAATAATCCTCAGTACCACACAGGTGAAAAAAAGAAATAAGAGCTACAATAAAAAGATTATGCCCCCCAAAAGAAAATGAAGCTTTTAACATTTTTCAACTATAGTTTCAGAAAGAGAAAATGTACACAAAGGCTAAGAATATTCAGAAGGTAAAGACAGTGGCTAAAACTCTCACAAATTGTTGCAGTGTAGCAATTTTTCTATCCAGGAAACCCAGTGAGTGCTACCTGACATAAATAAAAATCATTATTATTGGTGTGAAACTTCTGAACAGCAAAGAACCAAGAGAAAAAGACAGATAGCCATGAAATAATAGCGTTCAGCCTGATGATCTCAAGGCAGTACATCAGGAGCCAGAAGGCAACGTAATTAATGCCTTCAAAGCATGGATAGAAACTGATTGCTAGCTTAGATTTCCATATCATTTGAGAATGAGGCCAAAATAAAGATATATTCACAAAGTCAAAACTGAATGCACCAGCAGATTCTTACTAAAGGAAATTCTGCAAGATTTGGGAGAGGGAGGAGGGGAAGAGGCTTCAGCAGGATGCCTGGGATTCAAAAAGCAGCCACACAAGGCAGGCATCCCGGACCTGGGAACAACTGGACCAGGTCAAATGTCACTACAGGCCAGCCAATGGTTACAGCATCTTCTGTGTGTCACTCATAAATGTTAGAAGAGTCAGTAACTATAGAGCACTTTACATATGTTTTAGCATAAGGAACAGAAAGGAATCTCCCAAGTCCGATGAAAGCAACTAGAAAAATCCCGTAGCATGCCAATGTATGAAGGTCATCTAAAAGCTGAGTTTTCAGAGCCAAATTCCTGATCCCCATTTTCAAAACTGAAGCTCCCCATTCCAGCTGCCAGTTGGCATCTCTGTCCTTCTAAGATAGTCCTTCTCCACTCCCGTCAGATCTGACATTCTGTCAGGAAACTTCTGAACATGACTTTGAAACATATCCAGATCTGGTTCATTGACTTCTACCCTCCAGCCCCCTGTTCAGAGCTGCAGGACCTCACCCTTGCCATTCTGGAATCGCTTTGAGAGCCTCTCTAAGTCGGGCACAGCATCCACATTCTAACTCAAAACTCACCCAGATGAAGATTCCCTGGGCTTGACCAGCCTTTCTTTCCATATTTTCCTCCATGATACTTACACTTTTTAAATAGCAAGCATTTTGTTTATTTATTGATCATGCTAGCTAGTTCTTGTCTCTGTTGTTTGTCTCTGTAAAGTGCCAGATGTGTGAGTCCAGAACTTTTATTGCTTTTGTTTACTGCTATATGATAAGCCCTTTTGGGAAATGCATTGAATGAAAGGTTACAAGAATTCTCTTTAAGACCCATGTCAAAATAAGACCAAACAAGACAATTAATTAATTATAAACTGTGATCATTCCCAAAGACATGTTAAGTAACCTAAGATACAGTGTTACAAACATTTAAAAACAGGTATTATTTTTTTTATTTTGTTGAGAAACAAATAGCAATGAGACAGTTTCAAAACTGATTAA
>NW_004524688.1:841532-854958 GCF_000260255.1 Octodon degus
AAAAAAAGAGCAAATTATAAACAGTCAAGAATTTTCCGAAGCTCTGTTGAACAACACAGTAGAAATATCTGCTTCAGGAGAAAACAAATTTTGCTAGAACAACGATTTCATTACAAATACTCAGAGAAGTGGTAGAAATCAAGGTGTGTGGTGAGGTGGCAGTGGTTGCAACAGTGAGACACTAAGACAAATGTAAACACAGAGAACTCTGAGACGGATTGACACTTGTGCAAGCAGTTCACAAGAGTGTACATGGCAAGTCCTTGGAGAAAGCATGAGGGTGTGATGAATAGCTACTCATATGGAAAAACAATGAAATTCCTATTAAACATTTTAGGAAATAAGGAAATGACATCCCATGATCTCTAGTTTATAAAGAACTTGTTAAGCATGACCCAAATAATTGAAAAGGATGGATGAGGGTGCCTATATTACAACGCAAGTTTCTAGTCATTAAAAAATACCATAAAGTGAAAAGGCAAGCCACAGACTGAGAGCTGGTAATATTGATACTTAAAATGGATGAATATCTAGCATACAAAAACTGTTTAAAAAGAAAAAATGGTTTACCTATTGATAAGAAAGAAATCAAATTGTAAAAATTGCCTTAACAATGTACATATCCATTATAGAAATGAAAAGATGAATGGCTACACAAATCCAGCATGTGATTCAATCACAGTGTTAATCAGGAAAATAAAAAATTAAATGCACAATTAAAATCTATTCCACTACCACAAAAATTGGAAAAATTAAAAAGTTTGATAATATGAAGTGTTGGGGAGAACATAGAACAATGAAAATGCCAACATGCTAGTGGAATGCAAATTGATACAAACTATTGGAGATACAGTTTGGTTGATCAGAAATAGGTCTAACAAATAAGCAGAGCTCCAAAGGAGGGAAACCCATTAGTAATACATAGCAGGGAGTATATAAAAATATTTATCACAGTTCTTAGCAAAAAAAGAAGTAAAGAATTATAATACTTTCCAAAGCTGAATGCACACAGGGAGGGACGTAACAGATATTGTAGGACCAGCCACACAGCTCAGCAGATTAAAGTGCCGGCAAGCAGGCACAGAGACTAGGGGACTCGATCCCCAGGCATTCTGTGCTAGCCCTGCCCCCAGAGCATGCTGAGATGGCAATTGAGACTGGGTGTCTTAGTTACTCTTCTCTCATTGCTGGGACAAATACCTGACACCCAAAATGAAGGAAGGAAAGGTTTATTTAGCTCACAGTTACTAGAGGTTTCAGTCCTTATTCAGCTGGGTCCAAGGCAGAGCGGCACAAAACAGAAAGCAACTTTTCATGGTGGCTCATGGCAGTGGCAAAGGGCAAGAGCACAAAAGAGTGGTAGCAGCAGCTCAAGCAGCTGGCTTCTCTTCCCACCTTACACTGTAATGCAAATTACCTGCCCCAGGGCAGGTGCAGCATCCACACCTACAATAATCAATCACAAACCCCAGAAGCCACCCCAAGACTGCATGAGGCTTTGGGAGGACAACTATACACAAACCATAACACTGGGCATGGTGGTGCACGCCTGTTGTCCCAACACTTGGGAGGCTGTAAACAAGAGAATCACTATGAGTCTGATCTTAGTAGTGAGACTCTGAACACCTGGTAGACCCTTCTCTAAAATACGAGAGAGAGAGAGAGAGAGAGAGAGAGAGAGAGAGAGAGAGACACTAATAATAACCTATCTTTTAAACTGAGTGCTTATGTTAGTAATGAAGATTTTTAACTCTACATTATTTATTCCCATATATTGAGTCACACAGTATAAATCAACTGTACAAATTTAAAAATCTGTTATAAGCTTTTAGGTAATAGACGAAGTAACACAGAATAAGCTCATTTCTCATTGATTTCTATTTGATTCCATGTTTGTCCTTAGAGATCCAAAACAAACTCAGTACATGTCCACAAATTAAATACAAATGAAGATAAACTGTCTTCTCTCTCTCTGCCCCCCATCTCTATAATTCTGGGGACAGAACAAGGGTCTTGTGATGTCACAGAAATGCTCTGCCACTGATCTGTTACTCAACACTGGCTCTTACGAAGCTGCTCAAGCTGACCTCAGACATGCAATCACCTTGCCTCAGCCCCGCAAATGGCTGAGAATACCATCCTGTGACACTTGGTCAGGTTCCGCCTTTGACTTATTTGTACGTGACCATTTATTAAAACAATGCTTCATATGACATGAGAACAGATCTTGAACTCTAACTGTAAAAAGTCCTATCAAAAACAAACTAGCCACCTGGAAACAATGGCATGCCTGAGTTTGGCAAGGATTATGAGTCTTATAATCCTAAGCAGTCAGCGCTTCCATGTAAATCTGACTCTTGGAAACCGGACAATTATAATTCCAAATTTGTGAATTCAAACCACATATTCCCAAATACCCACAAAAAGGTAAAAACATAAATCTATATGGCCAACATATTTAAAATACATATTTAGAATACCTTTAAAAATAATAGAATTTTTGCATGAAATAAGTCCTTATTTTATATATTTTATTTCAAAGAAGGATACTATTCATATAAATTATATGTGCTTCTTCCAGAAATTAAAAATTAAGTTACCTGAAACAATGGAGTTGCAGTCACATTTTGATCCAATCATTATAATTCATCTTCACCATTAATTTATAATTTATGCATATATGTAATTTTAGCATTCAGGAGTGGTATCTAAAACAACACTGGAATATTAATAATCCAAAAGTGGCACCAATATCAATTCTATGCAATATTCTACTTGCAAATCAATTTACTAATGTTTTCCTAGAGCAAGTGGCACGATGCAATTGCATATAGTATTATATATAAATTTTCTTGAAATAATCACACTCTGTTCCATGACCCTAACTACATAACCTTGAGATGTTTGCATTTGATTCTTTTGAAAATGGTTAATAATAACTATTATAAAATTTCTTCAGGGACCAACAATCTAACAAGTTAAATTCAGTGAATTATAAGTATGTCAGCATTACCTTTAATATTGGTGAACTATACCAAGGAAACCACAAGAGATCATTCCACAAATAAATACACAAATAAGTAAATGCATAAGTATTAATAGCACTGGAAACAGTTATGCATATATATGGCTAATGAAGAATAATTTAGAATTCTAACACAAAGAATTAATGAGAGATTTGTACTGAACAGCTTCTGATCCTAAATAAAGCAGTCTGATTTCCAGCTTTGACCCAACAACATCTTGTTGCCTATCTGTGCCTCCAGGTTCACTAATTTTTAAAAAATCATTGCTCAGATTAAAATAAAATTTGAGGGGCTGGCGGGTTAGCTCAGTTGTTTAAAGCACCTGCTTGGGCAAACTCAGTCAGGCACCAGGGACCTCAGTTTGTTCCCAGGACCACATGCTGCAACAGACCTGCCCTTAAGGCAGCCTGAGCCAGCCAAAAAAATAAAAGTTGGGCCAGTGAGTGCTGGCTTAGCAGACTAAGTGCTTGCTTAGGCAAGCACAGGGGCTGGGGTTCAATTCCCAGCACCACATGCCTTGCCGGCCCCACCCTAGGCATGCTGAGCCCATTACCAAGACCAGGCATGGTGGTGCATGCCTGTAATCCCAGCACTGGGGTGGCTGAAAACAGAAGGACCACTACAAGTCTGAGCTGTGTACTGAGACCCTGTACTAAATACATAAAATAAATAAATAAAAAATAAAAGTTAAGCGACATCTTGTAAATTTAGAACCATAACGTCCAAATAAAATTCTTATTGTCTAAGAGATGTACCTCTGACATCTACTGTCCGAGACCATGGCAAGTTAAATTGTAAAGTGAGGAAATTATATGACCATAAATTAAATAGGCTAACCCAGTCTCTGGAAGATATAAACTCTAGATAACTTTGAGATTGTTTCACAGGCATATGTCACCCTCATCTAACTAAGAAAGGTAATGGATATTCAGAAGGTCAATATTCCAAGATATATAATCCTGTGCAACAAGAAAATGTGCATATATATGATAAGCTACAGAGTTTCTTACCTTTCATGCAGATAAGCAAGAGGGATGCTGCATTAGGATCTGGAGCAAGAGGGGCTTGAAAAATTCTTCCTGAGCTTCCCAAACTAAATCAAATTACTTGAGGGAGACGTAGCACTCACACAAGGTCTCTGAAAATGCACCTGAGAACTGATTAAGTCCTTATCTTCAAGACAGAGTTAGGTGACTCCTATGTTCTTTTGCAATCTAGTGCCATCCCAGAATTTATTCCCATGCTTTTCATGGCTTCCCGATGCAGTTACTACACACTATGTGTCCAACTATAATTCCATAAAGCAAGGGCCAATGGTTAACATTTGTGATTTTCATTATTTATGTGTTATTTGGGCAGATGTGGCAAGCACTCATTTATAAGTGCTAGGAGATGATTTTATGTGAGGTTACTTGCAAAAGCACAATCTTTGTCTAACAAGTGCCTCTACCTCCTAGCCAGTGTGTGCATTACATGCATGAGGAACATATTTGTATCTGTATCTGTATCTGTATCTCTATCTCTATCTGCATCTGCATCCATATCCGTATCCATATCCACATCCGCATCTGCATCTGCATCCATATCCGTATCCATATCCGCATCCGCATCCGCATTCGCATCTGCATCTGCATCTGCATCTGCATCTGTATCCGTATCTGTATCTGTCTCTGTATTGCATCTGCATCTCTATCTCTATCATTTATGTATCTATGTATTTGGGAAGTTGACGATGAAGTTGTTACAGAAAGCAGCTACTTGAATTGTTAAATGTCTCTTCTACATATAGTATATATGCTACAGTTTGATTTGGACAAAAGCTTTGGTCACTGCTCGCATCCCTGGTGCTTGTCTTGGTTTCCATACCACATCAACTTCAGAAAAGTAATTACCCTTCCTCAGGCCAACCAAACTTGATGAATTGTAAAAGCCCTGCGGTGGGAGCATTGCTGTCACCTAGATGTAGTCATAAATCAGCTAGGCAATCCCATCTAGGAGTCACTTCATTATGGAGTGTGCACTGAGAAAATGACTTTCTATATTAGCATTGCTTACTTAGGAAGTAATGGATATTGCAGTAATATGGAAAACACAACCTTGCAGCAATATTGCTTCCATTGATGTGTAATTGGCATTTAAAAATAGTAATTTAGGAAAACATATTTGTATATTTTCTACTTCAACACACATTGGTGTCTAGCCTGCACAAGTGCCTCAAGCTTGATGCCTAACACAGCATGAGAGGGCTCCCTGAACATATGGGCTTCCCCAGGATCATTCCTGTCATGGCCACTGCCTGGACACCAGGCCTCTTGCTCCTGCAAACAGTTCAGTTAGGATTGTACTAAATATATGCATACCTTCCTTCCAGTTGACTTTTGAACAGTGCTCAGAATCCTCATAGTGCCCCTTGAGATCCCTGCCTAATCCGACCCCACCCTTGTCTCCAAGGCAGCTCTCAACAGAGGTCCAGAAGAAAGAGCCCATGTTCTTGCACCAGCCAGAAAGGACATGGAGTCTGCTTGACTTTGCGCTGGGGACCAGCCTGGCTGACTCGCTGAAGGCTGTGCCGATGGGCTTCTCCACTGCTTTTTTACGCTGCAATAACCGCTTTCCTCTGGCTTCCTCATCTCCGTGATGACAGACTCATATGCAGAAGACAGAGAACAGGCTCCTGGAGAAGGAGTGGCTACCAAAATCATTTGTAATTCTTCTTAAAAAGGCATCTATCTGCCACTTTTCATCCGTTTTTAATTTAATTATTCATTTACACCAGTAGAGACTTATGATGTTTACTCTGATTTAGGGCATTAATCTAAGAATATTTTACAAATTTTCATTGCTCAAATCATACCAGCTGTGGTCACAGGAAAATTTTTCAAACTATTTTTCCCATTTTGTGATGTTATCTAACTTCTGCCTTTTGTCCCACACATGTATCGCAAATTCATGGTCTCTGGCAATAGCTTGTATTTTTATACTTTTGATGATTATTTGAGCAACAGAAGTTCTTTTATTTATTTGGTACAGGGTCTTACTATGCAGCTCACACTCATGGTGATCCTCCTATCTCAGCCTCCCCAGTGCTAGGATTACAGGCATGCCCCATGATGCCTGGTTTTGATGGCCAGCATAGCAACATGGCATGTGGTACGGGGATCAAACTCGAGTCCTTGCCAGGCAGATGCTTAGACCACCAAGCTATGTCCCCAGCCCCAACAGAAGTTCTTAATTAATTAATTTTAATTAAGCAAAACCTATTAAAGCCTTTAATAAAAGTCAACACTTAATTGAGATTTTCTTTTCAAGTCAGCAAACTGAGAGTCAATGAAAATTTTTGTTATCTGAGAGAGGATATTTACGAAGACAGCCCTGAGCTTTTACAATACTCAATAGTAAAATATTGAGCACCTTTTGCCAAAATCACAAACAAGAAAAGCGTGTCCACCATCATCATTTAAATAATATTGTGGGGGCTGGTGAGATGGCCCAGTGGTCTAAAGCACCTACTTAGAACAAGCTTAGCAAAGCACAGGGACTGCGGTTCAATCCCCTAGCACCACATGCCAGCCAGCCCCGCCCCCTGGTGGGCTGAGCTGCCACACACACACACACACACACACAAATAAATAATTTAAAAAATTAAAAAAAAATTCTAAATAAATAAATAATATTGTGCTTACATCCTGGCCAACAGTAGAAAAATAAAGGAAATACAAGAGCTCATAAATGAAAAAAAAAATCCAGTCAATATTTATAAATAACATGTCTATATATGTAGACAAGCTAAAAGAATCTATAAACAATTTAATAAATACAGTATGTAGATTCATGATATTGAATTAAAAATCAATACTTGAAAAATCAATTTATTTCTTCATAGTAACTATAAAAATATAGAAAATAAATTTAAATATGATTTACAATTATATCAAATATTAAGTAAGTTGAATAAAAATGTTCATGACAACTACACTGAACTACACATGAGAACTTAACTACAATAACTACTATTTAAGTGAAAGGAGGGAAATATCATATTCACGGGTTGGATTAATCATTATGATTAGGAAGGTGTAGAGTTTCAGTTATACAAGATAAAAAGTTTTGGAGGCCTACCAACAGCATAATAACCATAATTATTACGATTTCACTGTATGCTAAAAATTTGCTAAAAGAATTGATCTTAGTGTTCTCCGCACATACACAATCACACACACTCAGAAATTGTAATGATAGAAAGGGACGGATCTGCTAATTTAGCTTTCTTCTAGTAGCTAGCCAGTAATGTATACCTATATCAAAGCATCACCTTGTACAATTTAAATATATACAATTTTTGTCAAGAATGCTTCAATGAAGCTAGAAATGATTCTTTAAATCACATTCAAGCAGATGGACAGGCTAATGCATAATAACCCACACATTACATGTGCAACATACCATTTATGATAAACAGCTAATTATAATGCAAAGCAAGTAATTAAAAAAGAAGGAAAAAATGTGAGTCTCTGACTCCAATAATTTAATGTACTACCAATCAAAATCCTAGAAGATTTATTTAGTAGAAATTGGCAAGCTGATTTTAAAATTTGTATGAAAATTAGAATGAACCAGAATAGCCAAGCCAATACTAATAAAAAAATAAAGCTGTAGGCCATGTAACTGCGATATCAACTCAGTGTGATGAGAGGACAAGAAGAGATAAATAGACCAGAGCAGTAGAGTCTTTAGTCCAAAATATTTTCTGGAATAGAGAGTCACCATCTCTAGACCCAGGCTTCACCGCAACTTGGTGGCAAAGCAAGATCTTTGAAATAAGTAGAAGTCTATTAACTAGAAGGAAAACAATCTCAAACCTCTGTAGTGCCACATACATCTTAAATTAAGAAAAGCTCAGACCTAAGTAAAAAAGCTAAAAAATAATATTTGGGAAGGAAAACAATATCATTATAATCTTGGAAAGTGAAAAAGTGTCTTTGAAATATTCCAAATGTAGTATCTAGGAAATTATTTTTTTGGAAAAATTTATAACAAGAAAACCCGTCTTTAACCTCAGGATATTTTACTAAATTCACTCAGTATTTTTTGTTTTGTTTTGTGTTCTTTTTGCAGTTCTCCCATTTACTTAGAACACAAATCTTACTTACAAGTGTAAAATGAGGGCCTGCCAGATAGCTCAGCAGACTAAAGCACCTGCTTAGGCAGAGCACACAGGTCAGTGTTTAGTGTCCGGCCCCACAGGCCGTGCTGGCCTCGCCCCTGGGATCCGCTGAGATGGCAATTGAGACTGGGTGTGGTGGTGTGTGCCTATAATCCCAGCGCTTCAGAGGCTGAAAACAGGAGGATCACTGATCTATGTAATGAGACCTTCTAAATCCTGTACTAAATACATTTTTAAAAAGTATAAAATGAGACAAATGATTAAATAATTCATATACTTTTTGTCTTTACAATCACTCTAATTCACTGTAGAAAATTGCTTTTTCCTTTGGCTTTTATTTTTAACTTCAAATTACAAATGATATGTAAGCAAGTTTCATAAAAAATTGTGTAAAATTCCACACAGCTTTGAGTGACTAAGAGCCCCTTTCTATAACAACAAGCAAATTTCCTTGTCAGGCAAAGGACCACTTCTGTGGGCCCTGGTGACATGTTCCCAATTCCAAGACATTAGCATAACTGCTGAAATTACCAGCTATGACCCAACAAAGGTCCGAAACAGCCCACCTAAGATGCATTCAGTACATCTGAGCCGAGCTACAGCATATTGTGGGATCTTACAAGTACCTCCATGTGAAGAGTTAAAACCCCATAGCTAAACACTTACTCTCCTTTTTATCCCATACAAAGCTGATTCAGAATAGCTAGAAACATCCTTTTAAAAGGCAATAAAGGGACTGGTAAAATGGCTCAGTGGTCTAAAGCACCTACTTAGAACAAGCTTAGCAAAGCACAGAGACCACAGTTCAATCCCCCAGCACCACATGCCAGCCAGCCACACACACACACACACACACACACACACACACACACACACAAATAAATAAAAAATTTTAAAAAATAAAATAAAAGGCAATAAAGTAAATAAGCCAAAAACAACTCCCAACATTTTAGATCTATCTTATCTATACCTATCTATCATCTATCTATCAAGCTGTTTATGTCTTTATAAACTATGTAAGAACTAGAATTGCAAAAGGGATGAAAATAGAAATTTATATAACTTAATTCCTTGGGATTTGAATATAGGTAGTGAACTAAGCTAGGCACAGCCTTACATGGTTCTGATACATGATCTCAGGCATTATGGGAACATTAATACCTATACAAAATACAAATAAACCACAGAACTCTGAAGACTGGATTTCTTACAGCTTTATAATGCAGATATGTGCATGCTAAAGGAAGCAGAGAACTTAATGATATTGAAAAAGATATTTGAAGAATAGTCACTTATAAAATTATCGAAGATCATCTCTTAATGTCTTCTGAATATTAAAATTATGTACATCCAAAGAAGACTAGTTATGAAATACTGGGATGGGAGAGACAGCTGGCATATTCCTCTTTAGCCATATCACTGAGGACAAATCAGTGCATCTTATTTCTTTCAGATCTTTAAATTTTAGACATGATTTTAAATGAAGAGATAACATATTACAAAATTCAAACAAAACAATTATTTTAAGTCTGAGAAAAACACAGAAAGAACATGGAGGATAATTCAGAAGACTGCATTCAGGAATAAACTAAAAACTTAGAAAGTATTTTCAATTTTTGTAAAAGAAAATACCTCATGTATTATATGTAGGTTGGAATAATTTGCATTTTTTACTTCACTTTTATTTTCAAGAGACAAAAAACAACAAAAACAATGCAGAATTTCAAAACAAGATGATAGGAAATTAAAAATGGTTATCAAGTTGTGTGTTGTTATATTCAAAGTAGTTGCTCAGATTACCAGGTATAAGCCTACAAAATTGATCACTCAGCATACACACTATTTCTTTCAATGAAATAATAGAAATTAGTAGTAAAATAATCTTAGCTATCTTGTATTTAAAAATCACAGTGATGGAAATTGATTTTATCTTATTTTTGGAAAAAAATTTCAAGATGCTATATTTAATTTTTTAACATTTTAAAATATTTATTTATTTATTTATTTATTTATTTATTTATTTATTTATTGGATACAAGGTCTCTCTGTGCAGATCAGACATATAATGACTCGTAGTGATCCTCCTGTTTCAGCCTCCCCAGCACTGGGATTACAGGCATGCACCACCATGCTCGGTTTCAGGGCCAGCATGGCATGCAGTACCAGGCACCAAACTCGGGTCCCTGTGCTTCCCAGGAAGGTGCTTAGACTGCTAAGTTATCTCCCCAGCCCCTTAAATTTTGAATAGGAAAGATAAAAGAGTTAACCCACAGCTCATCTGGCTCACCTGCCGGCATCTCTGTACCTTTCCCCTTTCTCTGCTCTTCTGAAGATTTTACCTTCCTCTGGGGTTTACCATCACATAGACCATGGACCACCACTCCTAAAGTCCTAGCTCCTGAAACACAAACATGCTGTATTGTCTCACACTCTCCTCAGACCCTGCCCTCCTCAGTGTTAAAAACACTTAAACATAGGAGAGGATCAAATCCAAGTTTCATCAAAACCTCTTCCACCTCAAAAAAGATAAGCCCAGAGGCCCTAGCTGACCTCCCAGCCGCTCATGTGCCAGGATGTCCCTGTCCACTACACACTCACACCTGCATTCTGCGAAATGAGCTGCTGTGCCTGTCAATGTCTCCAGTCTCATTCTCCCAGATTTCAGGTATGTCAATGCCCTCTGTGTTTTTGTGTATATACCAAGGGGCTGAATACCTTTGCTGGCTTTAGTAGTAAGTTCAGACAGGATTCTGGAATAGTCACCTTCTCACGAAAACTTTACAGCCCCAACTCCGAGCCTACAGTGCTTCCTGTTTTTACTATGGCATCTTATAATGGTCCCATGGCAGCCTATTATAAGACCTAGGAAGAGAAAGCCAGAAAAAGAAAAGCATCCTGATAAAGGGATCTCATTTCTCCACTTTTTCAACATTTTACTTGACAGTGTTTTCATGGCCACATACCAAATCAGGGACTTCAGAGAACCAACGATTTCAATATTTTTCTATCTAGTCTCATTTCTACTCATCAAACTTCTCTTCAGTGAATGTGCCTGGTATCTTTTGATGATTTCTCCTTCTTTTGGGGGAAAGCTTCCCAAGTTCAAATAACTTGTCCCTTTATACCTGACCTCAAGGTTTTTAAAACTTTGGGATCTACAACATAAATCCAGCCAACAAGTTAAAGGGGAAAATTCAGTCTACTCTACTGGGCCTGTAGTAGTTGATGACCTAAAAATACTTTTGTTTATAAAGCATTATCCATAATACATTGATGATGGTTTGTGTGGCCACATGCTCTCATCCTATCCTTGAGCCTGAATTTTGGAAGTGAGTCTGCTGAAATACAGAGAATGCTCAGTGGGACACACACAGGAAACTGCGTTCCAGCTGGGCTCTGCATGGTCAGGTTCCTCTCGCTTGGGCACAGATCTGGGCCCTCGGTAAATGCCCAACAGGAGCTCTCTGCATGCCATGAGGCCTCAAATGGGTAGAGAAGTCGGGTCTTGAGCCCAGGTTTGTAGCAGAGGCAGCAACTGCACAGTCACAGCCAGGGAAGGAGAATTTGCTCCGTGTGGGCCAAGACTTGGAAACGCATGGGCTGGCTGCACCTCCCTTCGGAGCCAGTCTTTGCTAATGCCTCACCTCTTTCCCAACCTGAGCCACACAAGAGAAACTGCCAGCTCCCCAGCTGCAAAATCTGTCAGTAAACTGTTACAAAATCATAAAATTGTATGCATGGGCATCACCTTGAAGAATATGTACAGTTATCACAACTCTAACAAGTTTATAATCTGTCTTTGAGAAATAGTGCAACATTACAAGATAGATATCTAATGAAATAAATCTGCAACTATCTTTCTTAAAAATACAAATTAAATTGAAAGTTTTTTACATTTGACAGGAAAACAACACTATTTTCATATGAAGTTTCAAAAAAACAAAACAGTTATTAATAAGGAATAGTAATAAAATGTAGTCACATTGAATTATGCGCAAATCACAAAGCCAACCTTTAGAAATTATATAAAATTTCAGAAAAAATTAAAATAAAATTTTATAAATTTACACTTTAAATTCAGATTCATATAACAATTATATACAGAGTTAAATCTTTTAGGTCAACTTATTGAGAATCAAGTTTAAACCTACTAAAATTTATATTTTAAAGTGATTGACTAAAAATTTATTCTATTTTTTATTTTAGGCAAGGGTCTACAGGGTGTTCAGGGTCTCACTACTGGATAATCACCTGTTTACGGCAGCCCAAGAGCTGGGATTACAGCATGCGCCACCACGCCCAGTCTCAGTTGCTGTCTCAGCACGTCCTGGGGGTGGGGCCAGCACGGGCAGTCCTGCGGATCCAATCCTAGGTCCCTGCGCCTGCTTGCAGGCACTTTAATCCACTGAGCTATTGGACCAGCCCTATAAATGTATTCTCATATTTTAAAACTCATTAAATATCCTTAATAGTTGCATCCACAAAAATATCCTTCTCAAAATTAAAAAATTAGTAACTATTTGTGATTATGTATTTGCCAAAAATAATTGATATCACTTTCAACTATATCAACTGCAAATAAAGTTATTAGAAATATTAGTTTCAGTCATATGATTTATAAATTTCCAGAAAGGCAAGCTATAAAAATAGCACAATTAATCAAGGTATCACATGAATAAAGCACTGTTATTTATTATATAAATTTTGACATCAGATGGATTTTTACATTGAATCTGTTGTTCCTCATTTATCAGTTTTACTCCCTCATAAATAATGAAATATTTTAACCAGAAAAATTTATTATTTCAGCACTTTTTATAGCACTTTCCCTTTGCTTTTTGGACTTGCCTTGCATTTTATTTTTTTACTTACAATTTATAAAACGAGATCTACCCACAGAAATTTACTTTTAGAATTTCTTAATATTAAAAATATTAGTAGAAGGACAAGCGAGATAGTTCAGTGGAGTAAGCACTTGCTTAGGTAAACGCGGGGGCCAGGGTTTGATCCCTGACACCACATGCCATGCCAGGCCCGGCCCGGGGGTGCTGAGCCGGCAAGGGAGTTGGGGTGTGGTGGCGCATGCCTGTAATCTCGGCACTAGGGAGGCAGAAAACGGAAGGATCACTAGAGTCCAAGCTGCATAGTGAGACCCTGCACCAAAAAAAAAAAAAAAAAGAAAGAAGAAAGAAAGAAAGAAAGAAAGAAAGAAAGAAAGAAAGAAGAAAGAAAGAAA
>NW_004524688.1:855058-857188 GCF_000260255.1 Octodon degus
AGAAAAAAAATACTGGTAGAGTTCCTTTGATTATAATTTCTCTCCCCAAACAAAAAGTAGCTCATTAATAATATTTTACCAAATTTGTTAGAAAAAAATTGTGGTACTAAGGTTAATTTTCTTCAGAAATGGTAGATTCAAAGGGAAAAATATAAACCAGACTTTTCCCCAAATTTCTTTAATTCTTAAAGACTATGGACCTTCCTTTGGCAATGTTCTGTTTTCAACCATTTTTGACAAGTCAGAAGTATATATGGACTTGAGGAAAATAGTTAAGTATTACTGATCCGAACACCCTCAGGAGCAAAGCTTTTTAAAGTGTTCATAGTCCAAAAAAATTCATCAGTCTCCTATGGGAAAGAGAAAATTAGTCAATGTGCCTTATTAAATCCATAAGACTTTTCACAGTGACTGAAGTTTTTGTTTACATCACAGCCTATAAGTACTGCTTTATTTGAGCCAAAAATACACATGTTAATCCCATAAAGGAGCTAAAAATACTGAGCCCTCCAGCATCCCCAGGGACTCTGAAAAGTAATGATTGACAGGAAAAGAAACTAATTTAAATGGAAGCAATGGAAGCACGGAGCTCGAGCAGCTCTGAGGGTTCATGGGCTCCTTGCTTGCCGTAGGCCTTAGCTCTCTGGCAGACGTGACAGTCGCAACTCGCTGTCCAGGCTCACGGTACCGAGCTACACCTACTCGCCAAAGGTCCTGCCTAGGCTTGCATTTCCGGAGTGAGGGCGCCGGCCTCTGCAGTGGCCGCCTGTCTGGGAATCCTGTCTCCTAATGGACAGACGGGTGCTGTCCTGTCTCCCTGCTCATGACCACATGACTTCACTTCTCCAGCTGTCCCAGTCCTTGTAGGGAAACAGCTGCTGCCTTGTACACAGCGTACACATGTACACACACATAATCCCTGGCTACAGATGTTATGCATTGATAAAAAATAAAATCAATTTAAAAAAATATCTGGCTTTTTCTATAACAGGTCAATTTTTTGTTTGTGCATTTGTTTCATTTTTTTGTTTGCTTTGTTTTGTTTTGTTTTGTTTTTCAGTACCAGGGATTGAACCCAAGGTCTTTCTTTCCATTAAGCTACATGCTCTCACACTTTTTAAAATTTTGAGACAGGATTTTGCTAATTTGCCCAGGCCTGGATCTTCAGAATCAGACTTGCAGAGTTCTGGGACTACCAGTGTGCACCACCATGCCCAATTACATTTTTCCTGATGTAGGTTTTTGTTCTTAATGCACTGAAACATGTTAGAAAAGTCTAGAAAGAAGTTCTGACATACAAATTTATTTGTCAACCTTAAAGCACAACAGCTATCAAACAAACTAATTTCTTAGATGTGTTTAACAAGTGTCTGATCTTATCAGATCCAGCGCAGAATGCTTTTGCTCCATCATGGGTAAAGCAATTTCTATATGGTGTATTTCACTTATTTGTTAGCAACCTTTATCCTTTTAGCACTTTTTACTTCAATGTACCATGTCTAAGATATTTCAAAGAGAAAATTATACACTACGATTTAAATATTAAATAAATATTTTCAATATCACTCATCTTGATCTTCTGTTATTATTATACACTCATTAAGATAAATATTTTAAAAGGTAAAAACAAAAAACAAAGACAAGAAAAATAAAATTAAGATTTCTTGAAAGCAAGTAACAATATTCAATTATTGCCCAATATTGCATAACTATATCTGTTAATCTGAGCAACAGATTTGATGATAAAAATAGACAATAGAACAACCATTGTCAATTAGTTATTCTTGTTTTGAAAATCTATAACATGTGTATTGCCATATATTACCGTGCTTCTGTCTGCTTCTGCTATTTGTTTTTGCTTTTGTTTTTAATTCTTCAGAAAAAAATTAAATTAAATTTAAGTAAAGAAAAAAACTTTGAAAAGGAAATATTTCTGAAACAAAAGTTCATTACCTCAGTTATTGTCTTGTGTGAGATTGTATCTTAATGCATTTTTAGGAATCAAGCCCAGCATCAAAGTCCTTGTGACGCCCTTCCTGGCCACCTTGGCCCTGGCAGGACACATTCTGATAAAAGGAGGAAAAATTGTTCCAAAAGAGGTGCCAGGCTTTTACCAGGAAAATGTATATT
>NW_004524688.1:857288-869309 GCF_000260255.1 Octodon degus
CATTATTATGTACTATATAAATACATATTATGTACTATATAGCAGTTAAATTGCTTAATGTTATCAAGAGAGTCTTCATGTTAGCTGCACTTTAAGATGAAAAAATTGAAGAAAAAACAAATGTTTCAGTTTGCTTTTTTTATTGTTTGCTTTAAATCAGTCAGGAGAAGATTAAAAATGTGAAATGTATGTGTTTCTCATCTCTGCATCGCAGTTCTTTCTGGGTAATAAAAAGCATGTTATGCAATGATATGGCATGACTGACAGGGAAAACCACTAGTCTCTGGGAAATTATAATAATCTGTTACTATAAATGGAAGTTTTTTATAGGTGTATTGATAAAGAGATTAATTAACAAGGGACAGTGTGGGTGAGGATTCTATGTTCTTCATCCTGTTTATAACCAATGTACTTTATTCTATATTTGAAAGAGAATGAGTTATTTGGTACAAGAACTTAAGATGACTGGAGAATCATATAGAAATCAGTGAAGAAAACAATGACTAGTTAAAACTTCTAGTCTTCTGCAAACCTTGGAATCCTCGGGAGTATTTCAAGGGCTGACGAGGTAGCTCAGCAGACTAGGCACCTGCGTAGGCCAATGCCGGGACTAGGGTTTGATTCCCCAGCAACACACACCATGCTGGCCCTGCCCCCAGGCACAATGAGTAGGCCACCGAGACTGGGCATGGTGGCGCATGCCTATAATCCATGCTAGGGAGGCTGAAAGCAGGAGGATCGCTATGAGTCTGAGCTGCCTAGTGAGACCTTGTGCCAAATACATTTTTCAAAAAATCCTACAGAGCTTTTCAATAGTTCCCATTTCCTCTTCCTATCTTCATGTAAGTCTGTAATTTGCTTGTTTGTTTTATTTTGGTTTCTTTATAAATTCATGTAGTACATAACATTTGCATTCCTCACAGACATGATGCACATCTTAATCCCCCTTCTTCATCCCCTTCTTTCCCTCCCTCCCCCTCCACACATATCTTTATCCCCTTCCTTTCAAAATCTTGTGTTTATTTATTTGTTCACTGCATGTTTACAAGTTACACTAATTACATGTTTTTGCTGCACATGTTTACAAACCTTGTGTGGAACTGGCACATGGACATGACACATCTTCCTTTGCCTCATCCCTTACCTATTGCCTGCTGCCCTCATCCTCCATCTCTTAGTTCCCTTCCCCTCTGAGAACAATCCCCTATTTCCTATTACCTATCTTTTACTTTACTCTTCATCTTTATTCCAAGTTTCTCATGTAAGAGAAACACATGATATGTAAGCATGTGTATCTGATTGATTTCACTTAACATTATGGTCCCATGATGCATCAAAAAAATAATTTTAAAAAACTGACAAAGGTCACATGGCTGAACATTTAAAAAAAAAATGACTATCTGGGGTGGGGAGATAGCTCAGTGGAATAAGCGCTTGCCAGGCAAGCACAGGGTCCTGAGTTCAATCCCTGGTCCTGAAAAAAAAAAAAAAAAGCATCCATTTTCCTATAGTTGACTCAAGTATATCTTTCTGTGTTGCAGAACAAAACTCCATCATCATAAATGCCACATTTTCTTTATCCATTCATCTGTTTGAGGATGTATTGGCCATGCCCAAGATTTAAATATTATGAGTTGAGTTCCTGTAAACATGAGTGTGCACGTAGCTTTGCAGTGTGATGTCTTCAGTCTTTGAGGAAGATACTTAGAAGGGAAGTAGCTGGATGCACTGGATGCCTATTTTTTGTCTTGCTGTGGAATCTCCAAACTGATTTCCATGGTGGTTATACTAGTTTCCATTCCCACCTGCAATATCGAGGCATTCCTTTCTCCCCTCACAGCTTCTCCAGCATATTATTGTCTGATTTCTTATGATGGCCATTCTTTCTAGGATATGATGGGATCTCAGTGCTGCTTTTGTGTGCATTTCTCTAATGATCAGTAATGTTGAGCACCTCTTCATGTATTCATGAATCTTTTGTACTACTTCTTCTGTGAAATGTCTACATTCACTTGCCAATTTTTAACTGGATCTTTTATTTCAGGGAGTCTAATTTTTTGTTTAGTTCTTTGTATATTTATCTTAATGGAGGTGACTCATAAGGCACATTGAGAAACACCAATTTAGAAATTCAATCAGATCAGCAGAATCAAACATAAATAGTGATGGCAAACAGAAATCCAAAAAGAGACCCAAATAGAAACTGAGTCCCCACTGTCAAGCACTAATAATAAAGACTGAATTATTGTGGTAGTCTCTTAAATAGCAAATTATGAATAAAAATAGCCTCGCTCTTATGGTTTTGAATTTCTATTCTTAACTAGAATGAGTTTATTTCATATAAATAATGTTATAATAAGTGTCACATTATTCATATTGATGAATTTCTCTCAAGTAAAACTCTTATTCTGATGCAGGAAAACAACCCTGCTCATGTCTGTCATTTGTCTCTTATTATACAGCAGTGCTCACTGATTGAACACTATGTAGCTATAAATCTAGCAAAGCATTTTATGTCTATTGTCTTATTTTATCACTTCAATTGTCAACTGAATGTGTTCCTATGGATGTCCCAACTTTGTGATGAAAGATGGAGATTAACTGATTCATCAGGATTATAATCAAAGGCAAAGGATGTTGGATCCAGACTTCTAACTATACAACTTCAAGGGGCAGGGTGCCTACCATGCCCCCCTCTTAGTACACAGTGTGCCTCTCCAACACCTCTGCAGGGCTGCACCATCTACAACTTCCTAGAAAGTCCCTGGAACTACATACACTCTGGCTCTGACCTCCAGAATCAAGGCCTTCAGGGGACCCCTTCATCCAGAAGGGTCAGGAAGATTCAGCAAGGATTATCTCTGCTTATTCCAGAATCTCCTCATATTATGCAATTGTAGCCAATTTCAACTGAAACAGAAAGCACTACCTTCCAGCACTGAATGTATTCTTTCCCAGCCTCTGACTGATCACTTTTAGATTTGTTCTCTAGCATCCTTCCCAAGTCGCTAGCCAGAGCAAACCTGTAAAATCAATCAGATCATATTACTCTGCTGTAAAGCTTCTTATGGCTTCCTCTGACCCTTAAAATAAGCCCACACCACAGTCCTTATCATGACTTTTAAATCCTCCTGGATGAGCCCTTATGACTATACAGAAACGCCTTCCTGCCCCTTTCTTTTGATTGCTATGTTCCATCCCTCATGTAGGGTGCAGGCCCCTCCTGCCCAGGCCACATGCCCTCACTGTGCTCCTTTGGAAGGCTCCTCCTCAGGCATTCACATGACTTCATTCAGGTCTCTGCTCAATATCTTTTCTTCAGACAGCATCTCTTAAGCACCTCTCAGTACTCAGAAAACAGTAGAGGGAAGAAGATATAATGAAAGGTAAATGTTATATGTTAGGAATGCCATCTGTGATCTGTGGTTGTGTGTTGTGGCCAGACAGTGCCTCAAGGAAAATCCAGAAAACTCACCAGCCACATACAACTCGCTGTAATCATGTCCTGGCTATCACTGGAGGAAAAGCTGGGGCCTAGACCTTATGCATACAGCTTTTCTCTACTTTCTGCACTCCCATTACACCCTCGGTCTCTACCTAAAGATCAATACCAACATGACCTTCCAGGCCCCCTCTGCTGCATCTTCTATACCCCCACTGTGTAGTAGGGAGAACTCATTTTAGACCTTTGGATTCACAGACCTGTTGCACGTGGTCAAGATCCCTACCTCTGAGCCAGAACAAGGGAGAACAACTAAGTAGCCACAACCCAGAAACTGTCCCATGGGGAGGATGCAGGGCCTCAGTTACCCTTATTACTCTACCCCAAACCACTGTCTCCAACATTATCACAGGAGTACATTCTGAGGAAGCACACTAATTTCCTTCATTTATAAGCTAAACTTGTAAGCAGGCCATACTCAGGGGTACACAATTGCAACCCCAGAACTATAGGAGGTTAGGTTTACAAGTTCAAGCCTAGCCTTGGCAACTTAAGGACTTGGCCAGAACTTTGTCTGTCTGTCTGTCTGTCTGTCTGTCTATCACAACATAAAATCAACTTCTTGCTGCAAACAACATGCCACAGAGTAGAGTGGCCTGGGACTCTGTTTGCACATGGAGAGGTCCAACTCACTTCTGAGAGGCTTATGCTCAACCTCTGCCTCCTATGAGACCACTGTGAGGCCTGGTTCCCATTTTCTAAATGACTCATAATCTCTCCTGGGCACAAGGGACAAACTTCTTGGGTCTTCAAGCTTCCGTTTTTAAAATTATTGTTCATCCCATAGAGGTTGAAGCATCTTTGGATATGCCACTACTAATTTTTCCACAGGATGTCACCTGATTTTCATCTTAAAGTCTTTAGCTACATTTGTCTGTAAGGGAGACTGTGCAAGAACAATCTAAGCGCTGTTAAGATCACATGCTGATCAAGGAGATAATTCACTCAAAGTAGACTTTTGTTACATGTTTCTGTCTGTTCACAGTTTAAGAAAGTTCCCTAGCTTTCATTCTGAGTAAAGCTAACAACCTTCAGAAGCAGTCTACCCATTTTCAGGGTATGGCAATTTTTTTATTATTATTTCAATTCTGGGGATTGAACTTGGGACCTTGTTCTTACCAGGCAGGTGCTTATGCAGCTGAGTTATATCCCCAGCCTCAAGGGTGTGGCCATTTCTGAACTTCACTGCCAAATTGTACCTCTGCTTGGCTTTGGGTCATGGCCCGTATGGCCTGTAGAGAGATGAACAGAAGACTGTGTAGCATTGAGGTGCTATGACCAGATTTACCCAGTACTTGCAGGACACAGGCATCACACTCCCTGGCTTATGGTAAAAGCACATTTCTATGTCAAAATCCCAGCTTGAATAATAACTTGCTCACTGACAAACCCTTTATTAAGCTCAAAAAACAGATCATCTGTCTGGGCCTGTCACACAGTAAGGATCTAATTAAAATAGACCTCCTATCCCCTTTTTCAATATAATCTGCATCAAATCTGTTTGACATTAATTTAATATATTCCTATAATAGAAATTTAGCTTCAAGGTTTGGAGTGTTTTTGATAATCAAATTTTGAGAAAAACAAGCCTGTGTGCAAGTTCACTATTGTGACGACTGTCACCGTCATCAGCATTTGCATATTAATGTTTCCTAAAACATTTCTCAGCAGAGAATGGAACTTTTCCTCAAAACTTTCTTTCCCTTTTTAAAGCCTAGGTAGAATTCCTAATCAATACCAAAAATGAACTCTGCTTTCTGTAGGCCTTGATACTACCGGAACCTGCGACAAGTTCACCACATTTCTAGTGATTGTTCTCTTCCTCAGCATTATTCAGAAACGCCAATTAGTTTCCTCTGAAATCTGACTGTCTGGTGGAAACTTGCAAATATCCTAGTTTCCCTGGTGATGCCTATGGATTTCTCTGCATCACACAGAGAGATTAAATAAGACCTCCAGAGAATTCATGTTACCTCCAGCTTTTGGTCAACCAAAAGGATACTCTCCTGGGAACCCATTAAAAGACCCAGAGTGGTGAAGTCCAGAGTTCAGCTGCCGGATAATGAAGCAAACTCTATTTAGAGGCCTCTCTAGTATTTGCCCTGTAATATGGATTCTGTCCTACACAGAATGGCATTTGTCCTACAGCCTCATCTCTCTTGTTCCCTCATGACTTCCAGAAATGACAGTGCTAGCCTTTAGCATCTCTTTGGACCAATTTAAAGGCTGACATCATGACTCTTCCTTTTGTCTCTCTAAATAACAATTTTTAAAGTTACTTACCTCATTTTCTATAGGACATGAAAGGAAAAGCAAATGTTATTTAAAATACCAGTTGGACAGACAATAAAATCAGTGATTCATTAAACACATACAAGCTTCCCCAAGGCCTGTCCAAGTCTGAACAGTTACACACAGTAAAACAACTTGACTGCCTTTAAGCATCCTTGATTGTTTCCTAATAGAGCAAGACACTCCTTAGGATTCCTGATTACATTATACAGAAAGATTGCATTAAAGGCATCCTATGTTTTGGACACCTGGAAAGCTCTAAAATAGTGGTGCCTTTGATCATGTGGAAAGAACTTGAATCTTATGTGATGCATCATGTAGTCTTAACAATGACATGGTTCTCATTAAAAGCAGAGGCTGAGGACACCTCACTGTGTCCACAGGGGCTTGGGTAGCTCAGCTTCACTGTTCAGGCTTGTATTTAGTCTTTTAGAGTGGGGGATCGAACTTTAGACCTTATGTTTGCCAGGCAGACACTTATGCTGTTGAGCTATCTTCCTGGCTGTATTTAGTCTCATGTTGATTGCTACAGCTTGTATTAAATCATCACAATAGACCTCTGGGTCAGAAAAGGTAATCCTTGTTTGTAATCACTTTTTGTATGGGCACTGAGAAGTTAACATGCTATAATGTTAAAATCAAAACCTACCTAAAGCTTAGAAAGTCCAACCTTTGAAGACAATTTTATCAATTTGTAGGAAAAGTAAAGTGGATTTCTGAAGAAACCAGGCTATTTCCTTAATTTAGAATAATTTGTCCTGATTCCCATAGACAAAGTTCACCCCTTCTCAATTTAAATGTGTTCTTTCAGATGCCCAAGAAGTTGATTCTCATCTCCTTTAAAATGAATCTTTTCTCTTAATTCTTCCTTTGCCATATCATTTTAGAAGTTCCATATCACATGGCTTCTAGCAGGTGCTAAGTAAACATTTGCTAAATGAGCCAGGACTCACACCACTCACCAGTAAGCAGACATGCACTGAAGGAGGGCTAGGCTGGCATTTTCCTCAGGAAAGCTACAGTTCTCATCTCCATGCAAGAAACAGATTCATGCCATGATGATTATAAGATGCCAGAGGAGGGAAAGAGCAACAACGTCAAACAATCAAGAAAAATTTTGCAACACCGAATAGATTTTTTAATAAACTTGATCCCAATGTGACAGTTTGGAGGAGACGGGAATCTAAGGGAGAACCAATTTAAGGACCACAGAGCATTTTGGCACTGAATAAAGGGAAGAATCTTACAGGATCTCAATACCAGCAAAGTATCTGGGGCCTTGACGTGCATTACTATATTTATGTTCTTGTGAAGTAGTTGCTAGAATAGGAGCTAGAATTAAGATCCAAGCATGATTAATTCCAAACCTAGTTCCTTTTTAGCAAATAATCTTGCCATTTCTCCACCTGAAAGGCTATTTATCAGGTTAAAACTCATGTCATCTGGATAAGCTAAAACAATGATCAATAAATACAGTCCACAGGGCAAACCCTGGTTTTGTAAATAAAGGGTTAATGAAGCACAGTCGCACAGTCTGGTTCCTTATTATCTTAGCTGCTCTTTTCCCCAGACGCAGTTGGAAATGTGTAGCAGAGTCACAGACCTGAACAAGTGGACAGGTTTATTAGCCAACCCTTTGCAACAAAAGGTTACCTAGCCCTGGTCAAAAATATGCCTCTGCTTTCTAACGACTCTTTTATTTATTTTCCTTTGCTATTCCCACATAATTTAAGCTCACTTTCCAGATCAGCTCATCTTATTTCATTGTAAAAATCTTCTTGAGTTCTATATTAGGGTCAACATAAAGCCAACCTCCTCATGCAATCTAGGTCAAGTACTCCCTATAGAAAGTTCTAGGGACAAGAAGTATTTGCTTTGAATTTCCAGTTGTCTGGGATTTCAGAATAGATGCATGTACATAATAAGATAGGTTGGGAATGAGAATAAAGGCTAAGCCTAAGATTCATTTGTTTTGTGTGCATCTTATGCACTTAGCCTTAAGGTTATTTTATACTACAGTTCCAGTAATTTTTATGAGAAAAAAGTTTCACTTTATTGAGTGTTCTGCTTTATATTTTAAAGTGCTATCAAAGTTTTGCATCCTGAATTTCTAATTTTCTGGTTAGGATAGCTTAGCCAAAGCTCAAACGCAGTTCTAAAGTCACCACACTGACTTTTTCTTGCTTTTGCTATTACTTTTGCCACAAGAACAGTCCATACCAATGTCACAATGGACACTCTCTTCCCCTGGCTGTCTTGAGCGTCCACTTTCTCTCTACACAAAATGACTTTGCTACATCTCTGCCTATGGCCGAGCTACCCATTTTCCCAAGCTCAGATCAGAGGCCACCATCTCCAAGCAAAACTTTATTCCCTCTCTTCTCCAGCCTAGAGGACCTTCTTCCCAGCTCACATCGCTGCTCTGTTGGGGACATTCCTCTGTTCTTGTGTCACTGTAAACTACCTTGAACGTACACTTGCATGTTAGTGTGTCACTGCTGCCTGTGTATCATCCTGTATTAGAATGTAAGTTCATTGATGGTAGAAAGATGGAAGACATATTCCTGTTGGCTCCCCATGATGCTGAGCACTACTGTTGAGATTACAGTCTCAAAACCTACAAAGTTGACATTATGTAGACCTGTACATAATACTTTTTTATCAAACAGAAGTGACTCGAATTAAATACCAAATAACCTGCATGCATTTTAATTTCAGACAAAAGTAGAAAGAAGTCATTTATATTAACATAAATATAAAAAATATAAAGCTTTCCATTTTCCTAAGTTTTACTTTCCACTTACTTGCAGAAGGTACATAGAGATTTTAAATCTAACCTATTTGAGCATTTTGTTTTCTTGGAAATGTCCTCATCATTTTAATAATGGAAGATACATTTTTAAAATCACACATTGTACTGTGCCAGATATCCTGATGTTCTTGCCAAATAATAAAGATGATAAGAACAAGAATATAATGAGTAGAATAATGGTGACCAGAAACTGGGGAACGTGAAGGAGGGAGAGCTAGGGCGAAGTTGGTCAATGGGTACTATTAGGGTTATACAGGAATAAGGAGCTTTGGTGTGATATTGCATAGTAGTGTGACTGTAAAAAATGAAAGAGGTACTTTCTGAAAGCTAGTGGAAAAGACTGCAGATAAGTTCATCAGAAGGAAATGATAGATGTTGGAGGATACAGACTACTTTAACCTCATATAAACATTATATATATATATATATATATAATATATGATATATGTAACACTATATATAATATATATCACATGATACACCATTAGTATGTACATTTTATAATTTACATATCAGGTTAAAGTAAAAATATAAAATATTCCAAGGGACAAAAGGAACACAAGGTATGTGAAGATGTCTTGCGAAAGGTGTGATAACTGTCCATCCTTGATAGTAACTAGCATGGAAAGGCAATAAGCCTGTGTTCAAATACTACTAGTACAGATAAAAAATATGTTTAAAAATTTATTGACATATCCATACTTAATCATCTAATTTCCTCATTTTTCATAGTGTTTCACTAAACACTATTAATTGTGTCTCAATATTTTATTTTATTGAATCTGAAAATTCTAAGATTTAATTAAATTGTCATGATTTGCTGTTTATAATTACTGAAACCCAAATGTCCCATGCTTCTTCAAAGTCTCACATCTTGGCTAAAAGCTTTATAGAGAATATTTAAATATTAGAAAGCATTCTGGAAAGCATACTTATTTTTAGTAAAATATCTATGCATACAATTGCCTAAAGGATAAGAATTTTTATCATTTAGCAACTTTTAGTTCTACTGGAAAACCCATGAAAATATATTTATTCTGTAATAAAATGGCATCTCCGGACTTTCTTGGTTAGGAACCTATTTTTCTTGGAAGAAGATATAAAAAGGAATTTGAAGACTTAGAAAAAGGTCCTAACTTGAAGAAACTCTCCCATAATCTCAAGGATGACTAGAAAATGTAGGCCCATGTGCACAGAAGTCTAACAGGTCCTGTAGAGGCCCCTGGGCCTCTCCTGTGGATCAGCCTTATTGGAATACATCCTCTGGAGTCGTCTGCCAGAAAGGTTCAGAGATCTCTGAGGAACAGTTTGTCATAGCGCAGCACTGAGAACACAGGTCTGCGGCAGGGCTGGCCACAAGGCTGGGCTCACTCTGCACAAAGGTTGTAATCAGTTATTCTGAGACTGAGACCCCTCCCAAGCACAAACAACCTGAATTATGTCTTGTGAAGACATTAGAAATATAATAAAAATCTGAAATCGTGGGAGCATTTACAGCCCTTCCCCTCATCAAGTCTGAGACAGAGGATGGGGAAGGGTCTGATGGGGAAGGGGATGACCACCAGAGTCAGTGCAGTTGCTGAAGAGGCCACGTCATCTTCTTTCAACAGAAACAGTACTTCCACCTAAAAACAAACAAATAGCCTAAAAACTAAATTTCTTAGTGGCCTGAGCAAGCCTCCTTCCTGGTTGACACTTGGGGTTAACCAAGTACCCTAGATCTAAAAAACAAAACAACCCAGTGTGAGTAAGAATCTCAGAGAGGAAAAGTCAGCCATACAGCAAGGGAGATGAGCTCCAGAAATCAATAAATTGACTATTAGATAAAGCTGAATCTGTTCATGCTGATGTAACAAAATACTGGAGACTGGGAATTCAAGATCGAAGTAAGGCAGGTTCCAGTCTGGTGAAGCCTGCTTTCAGCATCCACGATGGTGCAGGGGTGCTGAGTCCTCACGTAGTGAAAGGGGTAGAGCAGGAGGACCAAGCCCACTCTCTTAAGCCTCTTCCTTAGGGTTTGGTGCCCGTAATGCAGTAACTCCCAAAAGGCTTTGCCTCTTAATACTGTCAGTTACCAACGTATGATTTTTTCTTGAAAAATTCATTCACCTGTAGCATCCATTGGACACCTAAAGTTAGGGTGTATTCTTTAAAACTTAGTATTTATTAAAACCTGTCATTTAAAAAGAAAAACCCATTGTATCCTAGATTCTGTGAAAGGGAAACTATTTGGAGGGAACCACTAGGATGAGGAAAAGGAGAAAAGAAAGAAGGAAAAAGTGTATATGCATATGCACAGGATAGCTTGGATAATTGTATTACTGATTTCTATTGGTTGATTGAAAGGAGCAGTTAACACTTATAGCTTTTTTCCTTCTCTTTAATTTTTTTTGACGAGTTTTGCAAGCTTATAGCTGGCAATCTGAACAACTAACTTGAAGGCAACCATATGCAATATACTAACTTGTTGAATTCCTATCATTCAGCTTATTGAAATTCCGTATCATTTCTAATATTTTTGTTATATTTTATGCTCTTAAAAATAAAAATAAAGGGGCTAGGGAGACAGCTCAGTAGAATAAGTGCATCCCTGGAAAGTGCAAGGGCCTGAGTTCAATCCCGAGTTCCACCAAAAAGAAAAAGAAAAACAAATTAAAAATAAAAAGTCATAAGAATGCAGCTTTTGCTAACTCAAAGCCAGTATCTTAGCAATGATCCCCTACAGAATGTTCTCTTTGTATCACCAAGAAAGAATTTGTCACTGCCCAATGGAATCCTACATCCATCCACGGGCTGATTACTGGTACCAGAATCAGTACCACTAGTCCTATACTCTTTTGGTAACCATTATTCCTATTTTCATTAGTAGTGTGTGATTTACAATGTGTAACCTCACAGAATCTCTATAAAAATCTCACATAAGATGGCAATTGAGACCGGGTGTGGTGGCACACGCCTTTAATCCCAGCTCTTGGGAGACTGTAAATAGGCAGATTGCTACGAGTCTGATCTAGTAATGAGACCCTGAACATCCTGTAGACCCTTCCCTAAAAAATTAAAAAAAAAAATTAAATTAAATCAAAAAATAAAAGATAGAGCTGATATAGTGGGGGTCAGCACTAGAAGCCAACAAGTAGGACACTACTACTGGCAAGCAAGATTAGGACACAGAACAAGATGCACCTCATTGGTGCAGGCTTCCCAACAGCATCCGAAGGTGGAAAGGTGTCGCGCGCGGCCTTGCCAGCAAGAACGACGCGACCACTGGTTGGTTTTCTGCGCAGCTCTTTATTATTCTCTTGCATCCATCTTTTCTCCGTCTTCTCTCTCCCGAGGCCCCTGCTCTTAGCTTATAAGTCCCAGGGCTTCCAACTATGGGGTGCCACGTGTGTACTGCCCATTGGTCCAGGTATGC
>NW_004524688.1:869524-894199 GCF_000260255.1 Octodon degus
ATGATGAGTGAATTTCAACCCCTCATTAGGACTGAGAGGCTTCCTTCATTTCAACCAATATTGCCATCTTTATCTGTCGGCATTAAGAAAAGGAGAAGGTTATCTATCCACAACCAGCTGCCATCCAATTAACACTTGACACCAAGTAATAAATCATATCACAGATTATATTGATGGTGTGTAGGACATTATCTTTTCAATGGCACTTGGCAGGACCTTTGATTCCAAATGGTTTACAAACAGCTCAGCTATACCAATCCAGAAGCCACCATAATCCTGATGTGTGACACACCCAGGCTGATGGCAGGGAGTCGGCACACTGTACTGAAAGGGCGCACTTTGCCTGAAACACAATTACTGTTGATTAAGTATCATCCAACATCGCATGGATACACAGTCTATTTTTAACATGCATATTTAAAATCCACTTGAACTGGATTTCCTTTTCGGGAGTTCATTATTGCCACTTTTTCCCCCAGAGAAAAATCAAATATTCTATAATGCAGTTTGTGTAGAACACAGTTCTAACACCACAGAAAATACCACTAAATGTCAGAGGAATTTAAAGCCTTGCAGAAAATCATAGGCTCAGGATGTTATGAGCATTTAGATCTTTGGAAATTTTAATAACCAATGAGTGTGAAAATCTTTTAGAAGTCCCTGTTTGGCTGTAGAATAGGATGTGATCGCCAGTTTATTAAAAGAAACCAGTAATTATGTATGTGAAACAAGGGAAAGACTTGGAATGATTTCGCTTCATTGCCATCTAAGCACCCATCTTCTTTTGTACTCATGCATTTCAAGAATATCAGCTTTGTATTTCATTCAGTTATTTGCGAATGCAAATAATGATATCTATAGGGCTATTGCTGTCTTGCTTTATTCTATGAATTTTGGACAAAACACAAGACATTGACCGGAAGACAGAGGAATAATTTTAATCTAGAGCTGGATGACCTTAGGAGACCTCAAAGTAGTTCAGTACAGGCAAAACGCATACATGAACAGACATGGACAAGAAGTACAGGCGCACAGAGACATCCACACACCCCACAGAGTTATCCTACAGAAAGAACACAAATATTGGAAGACATTTTTTCTTCCGGTTACACAAGGCGTTACTTTGGAAAGCATTCCCATCCTTAATAAATACTTGCTTTTTTCCAAGAATATTCTAACCCTCACAAGCCACTACCTTCCATGGTCCTGTAATCATTATAGTCCTAGCTGGATAAAGCTTGAGATTTCAGTCAGAAAAATGCTCAGTAAAGTGCTACTGTGAAGATTAGATAATTATCTTAAAAATAAGAAGACTAAAGACTAAGGAAGAATATAATCTGGGGAAAAGATTTCTGAACTTATACAAAAGATGCAACCAAAACTTACAAAGATGATAGTGTAAGCCCAAATCTGATGCCCATTCTGTCTTTAAGTATATGTTCATCGTTTTTCTTTTTAAAATATTTTCTACTTTCCAGGATTCCTACTTGATTGTTATCAAATATAGAGAAATAAATATGAACAATGTTATTCATACAGCTCTCATGATGCAATGGAATAAACCAGATTGCTAAACAAGTAACAATAGCCCTGACTTACGCCCTACTGAGTAATCTTAAATTGCTGAACAGAACGATTCCATAGATCAGAATAGTTCCTATACTACTTGTTTAAGGATAATTATATGATAATTAATCTTAAAGCTATGTAAAGGTAGAAAATTTTAAAACAAAATTCAAGGAAGGAAAGAAAATTTGGCAGGCAAAATTGGAGTAGACAGTTCAAGAGGGGTCTACATCATGAAGCACCACAGATATAAGAGAATTGAACTTTTGTTCACAAAGCTAAACATCTGAAATTATCTCTTGCATTGAACACATTACCAAAGACTTAGTAGGATGTAGAAAAAGAAATAATTCATAAAAGGACCGCTGGACTTAATATACCAGGTCCCTGGATGTATCTGGAATAATTATTATTTTATTTGGTAATAAGGTAAGGAAAAAAGGCACCAGTTTGAGTTTACTTAGTAAATCTTTCCTGGAGAATGAAGATATTGCTAAATAAATATTAGTTTCTATACTTCTTAAACATCAGTTCCTTCCCCATTTGGGACAGGAAATTTCTATAGTGTAATATTGGTATATGATAAAGCATGTTATTTGACAATATGACTTTTATGCTTAAAATTCACACTATCTTAATATAATAAATCCCATAGGTTATGTTTGTAGGAATCTGCTTTAAATAATTCCCACAGGACTAAATCCGATAAGTCTTACACGATTTTATCACAACTGAATGTGCGCCTCTTGTGGGCTGAAAGAGCAAGCACAGTAGCTACCAGGCTGTGTCTGAGTGTGCGCTACATGCCCATGGATTCTGCAGATCCCTGTCAGCTTATAAACAGCTCCACACTCGCTGTTTCCATTGTTCGTTTGAATTCTGTTTTCTTTGGATACTCTGCTCTCTTCTCCTGCCCATTCTTCCTTAGTGTATCTTCTGCAGGGTGCATCATAATCCCCTGACAGAGTTATGATGAACACTTCCTAAGTTAGGCCTTAGGGAGGTGGTGTGCTTTGAGTATCACCTCAGTTGTCTCCCACAGGTGCTGGCTCAAAGGGAGACCTGCTCAGATTTTTCACTCCCTCCTTGAGCCATCAGGACCTCCGTTTTGCAGCAGTGGGAGGCTTTCTGTCTCCCTACAGCTCCACAGCTTGCTTCTGTAGTGTCCTGGGAAGGTAGGGAGGTAGACCAGTGCAGGTCCTAAACCAAGGTCACCCCCTGGCAGAGGCTGGGCCCCTCATGCACACCTGTGAGAAGTTTAGAGGCTCACTGGGATGCGGCCCTCCTTCCCCCACAGAAACTTCTCAGCTCCCTTTGCAGCTGCGCGGGACGTTAATGAGATGTGTGCTGTCCAAGTTCGTGCTCCTGAGCACAAATGTATGACCTTTCCAAAATTAGGGATGCCCTGCCTTGAGGACAGAGCCACTTGCCTCAGTAAACAATGTATTATCTCTAGAATAATGAGATAGGAATTGGAACTTGAGAATTAGGTCTTCAAAATAGAAGAGAAAAAATTATGGACAAGAATGACAACCTAATGAAATAGTTCCCATCTTCTTTGATTTTCCTTGCACTCATAAATATTATATGTGGTGTTCTTCATGAGATAAGAAAACTTGCAGAACATAGAGCTAAAACTAAAATACAAGTCTACTTCATTAAGTCTTCTCAACTCACTTCAACTTCTACTGAACAAAACATTCTGGACTATCATTTGTTACCCAGTGTATTTGTTATTATTTGTTATTCAGTACATTTGTTACTACAGTGTTCTCTAATTTAATTTTTTGCCTTATGATTCTGGAGTTAATACTACTGAATTTGCTTAATTTTCTTTTTTCTCACTTCCAATTACAAGGTTGGTGGTTTAGTGTGTGTCCAACCCCCCAGGATGAAGTTGAATTGAACTTCTTCACTGATTCTTGTTCCTTCAAATATTCTTTCAAAAATATATTCTACAAAAAGATGCCTTTGAGAAATAAAAGTTTTTCAACAACTTCATTTCCCAAACTCCTGCTTATTTTTCTATCATATTTTGCTTGCAGACTAACTCGGTAGAAAATGCAGTCAGATTCACTCTTTTCATCCATTCATCCTTCACCCATCCATCCATCCATGGATCAATATCAACTGAACTCTGAGTTACAGCATAGGCTTGCAGCTAAGGGATGGAATTGAAGATAAATGATGAGGACAGGGTCTGACACGGTGGAGTTGAGAGCCGAAGCTTATAGAAGTATATCTGGTTTTGTGAACAGCAATATTTCATGGTTTCATATGGAACTTTGGCAGGCCGACGGGAGTTGACCGAGTGGGTTATAGAGTACAGTCACCAGGGAGGCAGAGTACATACTCAGACAGGCTCCACCTTGAGAAGCTGGGGAGTCTTAGTCCTTGTGACCTGTGTGCTGGACAGCTTTAGTTACTATAATAAGCTCCTGCAGTATTCATCATGTAATGAGAAAAGTATTGCTTTGGCTCACAACATTAGAGGAGGCTCTGGGCTTATGGTGAGACAGAGGCATCGTGACAGGAGTGCACGGCATAGCAAGATGGCTCCATGCCTGACCAGAAAGCAGAACAGAACAGGTGGAGAGACTGAGTTCCACAGTTTCTTCCAAGGTCACAAGGTCCTCCCGCTAGGCCTCACTTCTTGAAGTTTCCACTACTGTACCAGCCCCAAACTCGGGACCACACCTTTAACATATGTGCCTTGGGGGACATTTAATATTCAAACTGTAGCAGGCTCCTTAGGTACCTCCTGGGAAACAACAGCGCCTTCTTCTGATGGGTAGGGGGTGAAGTGAAACAATATAAATGTTAGCTGCTAGTATTTGTCTAGACTTTTTGGCTGAAGATTTAATATTTTTAGCTCTCGTTCCAGGATGACGAGCTGCCAGGCTTGAGTCAGCTCTGCTGCTCACAGAGAGCACAACCATGGTGCTTCTTCTACACTGCAGCACCAATTAAAAATAGACTTGAATTCCCCCCAGGACAGAAGCAAATCTGGGCACCTGTGCTTGCCTATTTCACTAGGTAAACCTTGTCAGCTCTTTGACAACATGTTCTTCAAACAAGTTTCAAACCCTTCCTGGGCTCACTTGTGTCTGCCGAGACCAAAAGGATTCAGGATCCCTTTTCCCTGGAGAAGAGAACCTTGCTCATTAGGCAGGAGTTATAAATTTACTCTCTCTACAATTGCCATAAGCTTATGTTATTAACTCTAAGAAATCAATTGCAAATTTTAAAGAGAGAAATCTGCAAAACATCGGAATATATTCTGGCTAGAATCAAAGTTGTATCCAGTACAAACTCTGGAGAAGACAAGAGGGCCTGGCACTCAGGACTTACCCTGCAGTCATTGCAACCACACCCTATGTCTGGATGCTAGCTTCTTTTGTTCCAAAATTATAATATCCTCAGAATTTCTGGGAATTTTGTCCTTTGCCATCTCTCCATCCTGTGACTTGTGGCTGTTTCTCTTAATTTACAGAGACATCTTAAAAAATTGGACAGGTATTCATTCCTTTTGTCAGGCTTAGTCCACTGACTGGTGGTGGAGGATAAGCTTAATAGTGTTACTATGGCTCATCAGGAGCCAAACTCTCAAGCTAAACTACAAATTCCCCAAGAAGAAATCAGGTCTTTTTCAACTTTCTGCCCCCAAAGTCATGCCACTTCTGCTCTGGATGGACACGGAGCGAGGGATGGGTGAGCAGAGTGGCTCAGCACACTTGGGCTTGGGTTGAGGGAAGCCACGAGGAGTGGGTCCCTGCGGTGAGGAACTGGGGCTAGCACTGCCCTCCCAATGCTCCCTGGACTCACTCGGAAGAGCTTCCCACAGGCATTCTGATTCAGGATTTAGGGAGCTGTTGGGGAAGCAAGAGGAGGTTCTGGAGTGCCCGTTATTGCTGAGCTTTGCTGGAGCAGATGGGCTGGGGCCCCAGCTTAACACAGCACATGCTTCCCGCCTGCCTTCCTCTTCCACAGACCTCCCCCTCTTGCATCAGTTCTACTGTCTTCCTGTCACTTCTTTATCTCTTATTTCCATACAAAATAAACCTTTTTCTTCTAGTATTCAACAAGCATCATCCTGCCCCTCTGAACACAGAAGGGCCTCCTGGCATGTGGCTACATAACCTTAAACTTCCGAAAAACCTCAGCCTCAATTTTTGTTAACTGGAAGACAGGTAAGAATAGTACCTGTGGGTCTGGTGAGATAGCTCAGCAGACAAAGTGCTTGGACAAAGAGCTTGCTTAGGCAAGTGCAGGGGCCAAGTTTCGATCCCTTGGCGCCACACGCAGTGCCTGCCTCACCTCCCTAGAGCGCTGAGCTGGTGATAGAGTCCTGATACAGTGATGCATGCCTGTAATCCCAGCACTGGGGAGGCTGAAAACATGAGAATCACTACAAGTCAGAGCTATGTAGTGAGACCCTGTACAAAAAAAAAAAAAAAAAAAAAGAAAAGAAAAAGAATAGTACCTGTTTGTATAGAGTCAGTGAATGGGTTTATGCACAATACTAAGAACATTGCTTGCATAACTACTAGGCATTTTAAAAATTATTACTATTATTGTTCCTAAAAGCAGATAACTCTCAAATCTGTATTTGTTAATAGTTCCCACATTCACCTCAAAATCCAAAATGTAAATCTGCATTTATTATATTTGCATATCTCAAATCTGCTCTTTTGCACATGTCTCGTAATTGGATTAACACCCACATTGACCCACTTGCCTCAGCTTGAGACCCAAGTAGTCTGCCTGACCTGCTCCACCTCTCCACCTCTCTCCTTCACATCCAGTCTCCATGCAGGATGACAATTAACTGCTCTGTAGCTCCACCCCTCTTTCCAAGGCTCCTGGTGCCCATCCCGCTTGCCAGAGTGTCCACCAAGATTGTTGATCTTCCTCCTGTAGGCCGGGGCCTCTTCCATCCTACACATTCTTCAAAAGCATGTCTGACATCTGATGTCTTGATGAATCTTACCCATGGAAGTCAGGAGACATTGTGGGACAGTGTGCCAGTAGATCGTAACTGGATCAAATGCACTGGCTCAGGGCATGCACAGCTCCGGGTAAGTCAGGGTAGATCCTGGAGGCATGACTTTGGGGGTACTGTATGAGGCCCCTCAAGCCTTCCTCTTTGGCCCCATTCTACTGCCCTGTTTCCTGGGTGCCATGAAAAACCTATCTTTGTCCACCACCACCTTCTTCCATAATGCTCCTGCCTTAGAGCTGAGTGGCCATGGAGAGAAAGTCCCCCAAACCTGGAGCTCACTTAAGCCCCTCCCCCTTTAGTTAGGGTATCAGACACTGTCTCAGCAATGGGAAAACTGACTAACTACAGACAAGAATCCTTTCTCTCTCTCTCGATGGACAGATGGGGAAATGCCACAGGAGCCACAGCACTCCTGAGAAGCTCAGTGTAGGCGTGTGGGTGTTTGCCACACTCTCATATACACAAGCTTGATTTATTTTTAAACAAATGTCTTGCATTAGGCTGCAGCACTATAGGAACAATTGGAACAATTCACCCAGTTTTTCTCAATCTGACTTCTCAACCCTGTCCCCACCTCTCCCTGTCACCCAGCCTGCATGTGTGTTAGACACACCTTCCTCGCTCTAAACACACTTCACAAACGGATTCTTATACATTATGTACTGCAGAGGGCAAGGATGGACAGGGCACAAGCACACTGTCACCTCCTATTAACTAGTAGATCTTTCCTGCCATGGGGAACACAGCACTGATGTCCCCTGCCCCAGCTGGGCTCCTCCTTTCAAACCCCTCCCCAAGTCAAAATGCTTTAAAAATCACAGTTCTCTACTTTCCATCAAAATTAGCTCCCCCTAAGCCCCTCAGATAAAACCATGAGTGATGGGCAAACAGGAGCAGAGCCATGACCTGCCATCCCCACCCCCAGAAGGTCACTCAATGCGTCTGTGACCAAAAGCACTCAGCTGCACAGCTGAGGGGCATCTCTGGGTGGGAATCACTAGGTGTGTTGCATGTGTAGGCAAGGGTATGGACATGTGTGCGTGCATGTGTTTGTGTTTGTGTGTGTGTGTGTGTGTGTGTGTGTGTGTGTGTGTGTGTGTTATGCGTATGCTGTTTGCTTGTGAGCACATGCTCCAGGACTGGACACCTCAATAAGGTGGCTGCTCCCAATACCACAAGCTCTTTATAAGGAATTCTAGAAAGTCAAATAGCAAGGTTCTGCCTTCCATTAGGGTGGGCTATCTTCCTCTGACTCTTCCAGTGTAGTTACAGCTCTCTTCTGCCCTCCCCTCACCCCTAAGATATCAGCCTCCTCATATGCTATTGTGGCTTTTGTTGAAGGATATGCACCTACTACACAAAATTATGCCACTGATACTGAGATCTTTCTGTCTGAAATTTCAAATAACTTGGCTCCATCTGATATATTTCTCTTAGTCCTCATAATCTGGCTAATTCCTATTAATTTTACCATCTTCTTTCCTTTCACTATGAGTGGTGAGCTCTCTGCAGAATTCCTCTAGAGAAATCTCTGCTCCAGTCTGAACCAGCACATAGTATTAGCCAGGTTGATAATTGAACAACTCCAGTCAACTCCAGTGGCTATGACCAACTCATAGTCATTCCCACTGAAATCTACGTGATTGGCTCTTCCCTGTGTTTGGCAGGGCACAACCTAAATGGCCTGATGCTCTTCCTGCTTCTCTTCAGCAAAGTACACCCCTGATTTCCTGTGATTTTTTTCTTTCCCCTACTGCCATTTCTCTGTAAGGAGCAGGAGTGTGTCGGTTGAGTTCCAGGACAGCCCAGGGTTCGGGTGAGCCCTAGGTTTACACAGGCTCGACCACCAGTGTGGACAGAAAGGCCAGAGAGGCTCAAAGTCAAGCAGACAAATCAACAGACAGCCGAACAGGAGATTTCTCACGTTGGTTGCAGAGAAAGGGTGGATCTGATGTTCTGCGCCCCAGAAAAGGTCAGAGGCGTCCCTCTTTGGAGGCAGTTATGACAAGAGCATGCTGCCCTTTACCTACTAGCACCCCCCCACACACACCTCAGGAAGGATAGTGCTAGCTGTGAGCAGCTTTATGGGAGCTTCGCCCCTGAACCTGTTACCTGCCTATGTCCCCAGATAGGTGATAATGTTCAGAATCAGCAAGTGACTAGACCACCTAGGAGCATGTCTACTAAAAATACTGCCCTTAAATATTAGACCTTGTATTCTTAATACCCTTCAAGTTAAGTAAATGAAGATAAATCAAGGCTCTGCTCAACTGTTCCAAATTAATCTCTCACCTATTACAGGGGAATGGGCTGAGTAACTGCTGAGTAATGACAGCCACCCTGAAGTAAGTAGTGCATGCCCCAGTCTGTGATTAGGGCTATTCTCTTTGTTACGTACATGTTGTTTGGACTAATATTATTTCTGGAAAAAAGATCATTGTCTCCTGGACTCATAATTCACCAGAACTCTCACAAAGTTATGCTTCTGTGGAGGAGAGAGGGGAGACATTACCCACAGCAGTAGACACTGAGCCCCTTGCTCCCCTAGGGTTCTGCCACTCCCAAGGGATAGACTCAGGTCCTCAGAGTCCATCCAGAAAATGCTCAGCCACCAATAACTCCAGGGAGTACATTTCCATTTTAAAAGGAAAGAGGACAACTCTAACTTATTTATTATAGTCAAAAATACGGATGCAATAAAGAGACAGATGATAAGAATTCTGTTAAGAGGAGAATAAACAGGATCCTGAAAAAGCTATTTGTGGAAGTTCTCACTAACAAGCCAAAAGCCAGAATTGTAAGATCACTCCTGTAAATACATCCCAAGATGTCATCCCTGATTAAGAGTGTGTGAGGGTTATTGAGTTTTGAATTAGATGCACTTTAATAAAACAGTAGAATGTTCTTATCTGATGGCACCTGCATTGATTGTGTTAAAGAGGGCTACCCTTGGATACAGGTCAACAGTTTCACATAAACTTACTGGAAACTCAGACTGTGTGTACGAGTGCAGACTTTCACAAGCCCTAAAATTCATTGGATCTCACTAAGCCCAGGTATTCACAGGTATTCAAGAGTGTGACCCCTGTTGATGAACATTGTTTATTTTTTGCTTGTGTTATATTTTGCTGAATCTTCCTGGCTACATATTCAACGGACTTAGTTTTAAAAAAAAATCAAATCTACTGCATTAATAACTCAATTTTATTCCAAGTATTCTTAAACTTTAGACATTTTATACAAATATGAAATGCAATGTTAAACATCATTATCAGAGAGACAATATGCAGTTTATAATTAAAATGCAAAATATATATTGACATATATCCTACAGTATACTTCAAAAGCCGGGGGCATTTTGGTCATGCCTAGAAAGTCATCAGCTACAAGTAGATTCATGAATGACCTCTTATGTGTTAATCCAGTCAACCTCACTTCTGGAAGGAAAGGCCCCAATTGAGATGAAGTTTGCAAAACTTCCTGTGGCCTTGTAAATGACATTATGAACGCTGTCATATATCACAAGGGCAGCAACAGTGGCTTCTTTGAAGTTTTCCTTTCATAGAGAAGTTCTTAGACATTTTACTCCTTACAAGATATGACTGAACAATGTGGAGAATGTTCACATTGTTGAAAATTTAGTACAGTAAAAGACGCATTTCAATGAATCCCCTCAAAACAGTTCCTCTAACTTCAAACACACTTCCCGCATGGTCCTTGCTATTTTCCATAGCAGTTCGGGAAGTCTTCTTTCCTGAGTGCCTCTAGTTGCTCTCATGGCTGAATCAGTTTCCTGAATTAATTAAAAATGTTCAGCCGTCATGAACATTCAGACTTTGGAGAAGAACCAGAAGCCCCACAGTGTCAGACCTGGTGAATAAGGTAGATGAGAGCACACTGTAATGATTGCACAAGCTTGCTTTCCGTGGGGTGGGACCAGCATGAGTAGCCACTGTATGTCTTATCACATTCCATTGCTGACATTATCAGATGTAATTGCGGATTCCAGAGAATTTAATACAGAGGGACACAGGCAAGGGATGGGAGTACTGGTCACCAGGCTTGTTTCTCCTGGCCATGCGGGATGGAAGTGCAGTGAAGAAGGGCTCCAGGCATCGTGGACTGGAGGTGACTCGGAGATGACAGAACAGGAAGGCAGGGGCCCGAGGACCACAAGACTTTCTGCACAAGCCCTCAGGGAAACTTGCACCTTAGTCAAGCCACAAGTACACCAGCATTTATGGGAAAAAGGTCTGATTTCAATTAATCTAGAAGTTTAAAGTGAAGCTTACAGATGTAACATAGGAGGTCAGAATTTTGGATTTGGAAGTTTAGGTGTGACCTGAATGTCCTGGGTAAATGTGGATTATGAGAGCAAGAAAAGAACCGAAGACAGCTTCTAGGGATTGGCCAGACTAACTGATGAGGCTGGAGGTATAAATTATCAAACAATCTCTTATATAAACACAGGGAAGTCAAGTTGATTGATGATGACAACCTGGGCACTTCGTTACACTGGTGGTTTTTCAGAGAAAGAAATTAAGGCCTCGGCTAAGACTGAAAATGATAGCAGCTTCTGGATACTTAGGAAGGTAAGGAAGGATGAAAAAACACCTGGAGAGGAGGTGGGAAAATTGAGTGTATCCATCCAGGGCTGAAGATTCACTTAACATTTGTAAGGGGAAGTTTAAAGTTAGACAGTCTTCTCACCACCAGCATCATTAAATCATTTTCCTGTGCCATATCCAGTGGGCCAGCAATTGGCACACAGTGAATAGATTTAGATTTAACTCAAGCCACCGATTTACTTGGAGAATACAATGGAAGGTTGGAGGGACAAGAGCATTGAGGAAGTGCTCCAGGGAATAATACAGTAATGGACCATGAAATTGATGCTGAGAGAAGACAGAAGTTGGAGATAAGGGGAGAGAGGAACAGTAGGAAGAGGAGCAGAGATGAATTGGAAGTCTCAGTTCAGATGGACTCATACTGATGTAGAAGTAACAGAACAAGTGAGCTGAAAAGATTAGAGATTGGGTCACAGAATTGGATGCTTTACTTAAAGACTTTATGGGGAGTGTGGTTACTGACACTAACTGTAAGGAAATGATCCTAAGACAGAAGGCGAGGAAGAGAGTTTATGGAAGCAAGGAAATTGAGGATCAGGGGCCAGGGTGTTTGATGGTCACTTACCTAGAGGTTAATGTCACCAGGGATGGCGGCTAGAGCCTTGGTGATGTGGTGCTGAGCTCTAGCACTGCCCAGGAGGCAGTGGATAACTTCAACAAGAAGTGGCAGCATTTGAAATAATCTGAGCACCTGGGCTTCAAAGACGCCAGTGGGTTTATCTGTTAGCTTTTGCTTGTTTATTTTATTAGGGGAGACAGCCCGTGGTCCATGGAGAGCAAGAACAGAAACCCACCTCCACAGCCTGCAAGGCACAATGGGAAGAGCCATCACTGGAGACACTTGCTCTGTACAGTGTCTTCTGAGCTGCTCCAGCTGGAAGGTGACAGACTGAGAGCAGCAGAACTCCAGGCAAGCAAGCTGAGCATGGCGTACACATGCTGAAAAAGAAAGGAAGGGAAAGAAACTGAGAACATGTGTGATCATTGACTTTCTCACCTTGATTGGATTAAGGAGTACCCGGGTGGTTGTTTTAGTACTATTTATTCTCAGCTCTTGCGTTCATTATTCCCAGGGCTTCTTCAGGCTCTAGATCTATCCTCTCTTATTGAAAGGGAAATCCACGTGGTTTGGGGTCTGAAAACAATGGCCCCAAGTACTGTATATCTGCAAGGGTGTTTCTGGAGGACATTTGTACACACATCAGTGGGCTTAGTGGAGAAGATCCTTCCTTGATATGGGTGGGAGCTACCAGCAGGCTTGAATATGATGAAAAGGCTGAGCAAGGAGAAAGTCTTGCTCTGGATTGCAGAGCAGGAATGCTCTTCTCCTGCCCTTGGACACTGGAGCTCTAGCTGTTCTGCTTTGGGCACCCAGGTTCACACCCATGCTTCCAAATTGAAGGGCCTTCCTTTGGCCTCAGACTGGAACACCATGGGCTTTCCTGTTCTGAGGCTTTCCCCCCCCCTGGCTTAAGTTATGCCACTGGCACCCCCAGCTCCACAGCTTGCTAAAGCGCTTAGTGGCACCACTCCACCTCCGTGTTCCAGTGACCCAGCTTCCTCACAGAAGACACTTCTTCTTATGTACTTCTCTATGCATACCTTATGGTTCCATGGTTCTGGAGAGTGCCACAAATTATCTTCAATTTGGAAGTGGAGACTGGAGCCCAGAAAGGAGTAACATCACTTTCCACTCCATGGTCTCTCTAGTAGACTTGACTCACAAACCCCCAAAGTCCCTAGCACATCCCTGTCCAGGCATGTACGTTAGGGTTGCAGCTATGTATATTTCATCAAGCTACCTCCATTGGATCCACCCTAACCTGCCCTGAAGACAAGAAATATGAGGAGAGCTATATCACAAGGAAAAGTAATTCAAGCAACTTCTGAATATCATGTGTGTGCATTCTGCAGAGTCCTCTCCTAGTTTACACTACAGAGAATACACTCACAGGCAAAGATTTCTGAGATTTACAACACTTTCAAAAATATCTCAGGCAAATATCACAGCCTTGAGACCTAATAAAATTAAGAAAAAATTACAGATGAACATATAAAACATAGGTACATAACAGTGTGTTTTATCAATTATCACAAAATAGACATAAACTGTTACAAAAAGGTAAAATTATCAAAACTTATTCATATAAACACATACCATACAGGACACCAATAAGAGAAGCACAGCATAAGGTGAAGAACAACATTAAATCACTGTTGCACAGCTTGCTGTGGTCTGCGCTATCCTTCCTTACCTATTCTGCAGTCACCTCTGCTGCCACTGGAATGAGCTCAACTGTCACCACCACCTGCCTGAAGCACAGGACACCCCTCACATCCACAGAGCATGCATCTCTCTAGAAAATTGATGTGGTGGTTAAAATTGACCTACTGCAGCTCTCAAGTATTTTAACCCATATATCATGAATATGCAAATATATGTTAATTGGCTGTTCATTCTATCAATAACGTTTCTGATTCCAAGAAATGGAGAGAGAAGTAAGAAAAGGAAGAAAAGAGGATGTTAAAAAAAAGGAATTAAGATGTGTTATGGTATATAAAGTAAATCCATATTAATACAATGGCTCAAGTCAATAACTTCTGAGGATAACCCACTAATTTTATAGGCTGCTAGACAGTGTTAGATTGTTTAGTTGAATTCAAACACCTATAGTATTTAGATGCCAATAGAATATCCGCCTCTGACAGGACAAAAAAATGATACAAAGGAAAGATCATTTTGTATTTATATATACAAAATAGGATAAATTTACAGCTACTTTCGCTTAATTCAATGAGAAGAAAGCGGTGTACTAACAGTGTTTGGACAGAATATCCTGTCTGCTTCTTGTACTATGGATAGCCACTAAGAAGATAACAATGTACAGTGTATTGACTATCAAAACTGTCCTATTAATCAGCTGTGAAACTGTCTCATTCATATTTATTTCTCAATAAAAAATAAATATTAAAAGGATGTGCTATGTACATGCACAAACTCCCTACGATGAATGCAATCATTCTGCCCTGCCAACATATACTAATACAAATTTTAAAAACATTTTAAAAGGGGTTCAATTATCAGCAAACTGATAGTAGTTCACTTTGGGGAAATCAAAAGGCCTGAGTTGGATGATAGTACAGATGGGAAATACACCCAAGAGGGCCTTGTGAAACCTGCTGGGCTTCCAACCTGTTATTGTCACACCCACCAGTCACAGTCACACTTGCCCAACCACCATCATTGCCACCAGAAGCATGAGATCAAGACCCAGGGCTGTTCCTGTGCTCAGTGCTGCCCACACCCAACCCAGCACACAAACAACAACCCACATCTGTGCAGCTATAAATCCAGGCAGAGTCATCACTAGAAAGATTCTGGGAACAGAAAAATAGTTCTGAGTAAGTAATGGATATAGTTTTGTCAACAGGAATGACACCAAGGAAGATGTCTCTCACATAAGCTGCCTGCAAAATAAGAAATCCAAGAAATACCTTTGCACAGTGGGTGGGGAATGCTGTAGGGGCTGTGAGTGCCCAAAGAGGATAGGCAGCCAGTGTGTTGGCCCAGTGATGGATTCCTAGACAATAAATGTGAGGATTTCTAGACAAGGACTATGGCCACTATAGATTCATCCCTTCATGGAATCCTCCTCACTGCTGCCAATAGAATTAAGAGAATAGTGAAATTAGGAAGAGAGGGGAAAGCAGAGAATGTGCTCTATATCCAGGCAAAACCCTAGCAAAGGCTCCTACCATCCCACTTTCAGAGACTCCAAGAGGGGACCAGTCTTCCGCCCCTCCTGGGTGAGGAAACAACAGAATGGAGGATATTGACAGCCATGGTAAGGGAGATTCAGGGAGACCTAAGGTTAGCCAGGGTTCTGCCAGTGCATGGGGAGAATGATGATGGAGAGGGTGAGTTGAAGGAGGCAAGATCAAGGCCAGCAGCCACTTCTGTGTCAGAGCCAGCCAGATGCTCAGAAACCTTCTACCACCAGATGGACAAGGTTGTTGATGAATCCCTTGCTGAGCACACCCACTTTGGTGCTAGGTAGGGTAGGTGGGCACACACTGCTCGTGGCTGCCTCCATTGGCCACCTGTGTAATACCACTGATGGAGAGTGAAGCTAAGGAAGGATCCAAGCTGAAGACTCCAAGAGCTTACTTTGGACCAGATAATAAAGCTTTTTGTACTATCTGTGCAGGGGTGCAGGAGGATGATATTATTTTTACCTAAAGATGTCCTTTGATGGCATTGACAAAAGTGTTTTTTTAAGCCTGGATTTTCTCAATACACCATTAGAAGTTTTTCAGTTTTTTCATATCTAGTCAAGTTGAGATTTTTCTTGAATATTAAAAAAGAGAACAAAATGTAGGCACCTGTGGTTAACGGTCTTAAATAATTTTAGAAAAAATTATACATGGATACTCGCACAGGAATTGAACCCCTAGCCCACTTTGTTCAAGAGTTGTTTATCGGGGACTGGGAAGATAGCTTAGCCGTCTAAGTGCCTTCCTGGCAAGTGCAAGAAGTTCAATCCCTGGTACCACACACCATGCAGGACCTGGAACCTGGGGCACACTATGCTGGCTGACTAAACTGGGTGTGGTAGTGCACACTTGTAATCCCAGCACTGGAGAGGCTCAGATAGGAGGATCAGTATGAATCTGAGCTGCATAGTGAAAACTTGTATCAAATAAATAAATAAAATTTTGTTAAAAAAAGAGTTGGATATCTTTTAGGAAATTCTAGGGCTGACAAGATAGCAGACTAAGCACCTGCTTAGGCAAGCACAGGACCACCAAATGCCATGCTGGCCCCACCCCCGGGTGCGATAAGCAGGCCACCAAGATTGAGCATGGTGGTGCATACCTGTAATCCCAGTGCTGGGGAGGCTGAAAACAGGAGGATCACTAGGAGTTTGAGCTGCATAGTAAAATCCTGCACCAAATGCATTTTTTAAAAAAGTAAATTCTAGGGATCCAGAACAACACTCTCTCATAGTGGTGATGCACCTAAAGCAGAGCAAAGATGTGCTGGGATGCTCTTCCCTAATCTGAGACTCATAACTGTAGGCTGTCCTTCGAAGATAAGATACAGAAATGAATCTGCATGAAGAAAGGAATTCTGATATCCAAACATGTTTGTATTTTTATTTATTTATTTTTATTTTAGTAAAGGGTCTCACTGCGTAGATCAGACTCATAGTGATCCTCCTGTGTTCAGCTGCCCAAAAGTTGGGATTACAGGTGTGTGCCACGATGCCCAGTCTCAATCGTCATCTCAGCACGTCCTGTGGGCGGGGCCACCATGGCATGCCAGGGATTAAACCCCATCCACTGCATCTGCCTAAGCAGGTGCTTTAATCCACTGAGATATTTGGCCAGCCCCTAAACATGTTTATGAAAGCCCTCCTTAGGCTGCCCCCTTACAGGAGATACACACATGCATGCATGTAGATACACAGGCATACAAACAAATGCAGACACATATGTACACATATATATGTACATGGACACAAATAGACATGTATACATATGTACACATACATACAAACATATGCATGTACACATGCACACGTATGCATCCATAAATACATGTACACATCACACTTAAATATATAAATATACATGTACACATTCATCCACATGTGTGTACACACATGCACATGCATGTATACATTCATCCACTCCCTACTTTGCTCAAATCCTATCGACTCCCCCCACATTACACTCTCTAGGAGGGTATACCCAAACACAAGATCATATAATTTGTATCTTATCTTCTTACTAGACATAAAGATGAGGTTTTCTTTTATTTTTGTGTCTCCAACACTTAGTAAACAATAGATACTTATTAAATAACATTAGCTATAGAAAAGAGTAGAGTGGGCGTGGTGGCACGTGCCTGTAATCCCAGCACCTGGGAGACTGAAAATAGGAGGATCACTACAAGTCCAATCTGTGTGGTGAGACCCTGTAGACCCTGTACTAAAATACTTAAAAAAAGAAAGGAATAAATAAATGAATGTGCTGGAATACACAGCTGAGTTGGAGACATCATTCTGTTTTCTTAAATCCAGGATAGAAGTGTAGCAGTGGGTCTCACTGTAAAGGGACAGGCTGAGTTGCATATAGGGCCCTCCTTTATGATGTCAGGAGTCAAGGCGTGGTACTTATTGCTCTCATGAGAAAGCCCTAACACAATGCAGGCCACTAGCAGGCATTTGTTTATGTGTTAAGTAGCTTGTGGTTCCACATGCTGCCTGCCTCTAAGCATCAAAAGCTGAAAGATGAGTATGTTTCAATGGATCCACTTACTCCCGCATTTCCAGCATGTTATTGAATAGGTTCTTCACAGCCAAACAAAAGAGCACCTAATTGTATCATTTAAGCTAAAGAGCACAGAAATAGCATCACAGATCAAAGCTTCATTCTTTTTGCAATTGCCTCTCAAAAATACATTTCTGTCTTGTCACTGTTACCTTATACTCTGCCTACACAAACAAGAGTATTCTGCAAGCCATGTCAAACAAAGCCAGGCATGTTGGAACCAAACTCTTTCAGCAACGTAGAGTTTGAGAAATTCTAGTCTCCAAAAGCTGTCTCTCCATAGATTGTTAAAGGAAAGACATATTTGGCCCAATTCCAGTGTTCCTCAAATCACGGAACAGTAGGAAGTTGAGGATATAACTTGGGTAAGTAACAATGGATTAAGAAAAATCACAATTACATCTGAACAGGATAAAAGAGGGTGTTTCATTTCACACTTTCATTTTTCCCATAAGGGGGTAGCAGACTGCATGGATATACCTGTGTGTTGCCCATGTCACACTCCAAAGCCTGTCCAGATGGCAGCAAGAGCCCCATCACTGCAGGCCTGCTGATGAAAGCCCATTGCACTGACTGGGGGGTCCCATGTGTCAACAGGAAAAGTGCAGAACAGCTATGATTCAGCATGGGCTTAGCTCTCCCCTATGGGGACCCTGGGAGCCATTACTGCCAAGACCACCTCTTCACATTGTCCTGCCTCAGCAGGGACCACAGCCAACAGAGCGTCACAGTGGGAAAGTAGGGCTATGTGTTTCCCAGATTGGGCAATAATGTGGACACACAGAAGGGTTTTTCAAAAAGTAAGAAAAGAAGAAAGAGAGGCTCGTTTGTCACAGGACACGATGGAGCCCTTCAGTGTGAATAGCGGCTATAGCTGTGAATAGTTACCATTGACAAGCTGAGGAAATGCAAGATCCTTCCTGCATCTTAATTTTGGGTCCTAAGATCAGACACAAAAACTGTTTGGGGAACCACAACTGATCCTTGCCAAAATTATTGGTACAATGGAAATGAATGGAAAAGAATGACAATGTACAGAGATTTCCATAAAGCTAAATAGAATCATAACTACCGTTTCATTTTTCCAAAATTAATCTTTTTATTTTAGTGTTAGGATGTCTTTTGCCTTGTGTAATTATAATGCTGTGTATGAAATAATACTGACCTCAAATAGTTGTTTGATCTAAAATGTCCCGTTGGCAAAATAATGAGTTCTGCAACACTGCCAGCCCCTGCTCCTCCGAGGGACTTTCAGTAGTCATGGATGCTTCATGACTAGAGAGAGAAAGTGGCTTCTCACAGGAAGCCACGCTGCACCCAACAGGCACTGTCACTGATGTGGGGCACCCGGGTCCCTAATTGTAATTAAAATTTAAGGCGCAAACTTTATACTTCCCAAAATGCAGGTCATCCCAAACTACAGCTCCAAGCACGGAGCGCAGAAGCTACACTCAGACTGTTACTCAGAAGAGCAGCTCACAGGAGTGCCCGTGATTAGCGGCATTTCAGAAAATTGTCTCCTGAGCACCTTTTCTCCCTGGGAGTCTCTTTCTGGGTATTTTTTTTTTTCTTTAGGCTTTTAGAACATCTTGTCCTTCATCCAACAAAGGGCTTTTACTTTTCTTTTTTAGCTCTCCTGACCCATGGCACCTCATTTCTCCAATTGGAGTCATTTACTGCAGAAGCTCTCAGGGACCGCATGATAGGAGATGGGGCACTGGCTTGGGATTTAGGAGTACACAATTCCAGTCCCAAAATGAATTCTTCACTTGTAGACATTTTGGAGTTCTTGATGTCTGTTGAACTAAATGATCGCTAGTGTCTCTCCCAACTCTAAACATCTGCTTTCAGCTGCATCATAAGTAAATATGTCTTTTCGAATCGTAAGCATGGAAATTCTCCCAGAATCCAGGCACTATGCTTTCTTGTCCCTGTATGCTCGGGTGAGTACTTGTCTTTGTCTTTTCATTCCATTCACCCATTTTTTTCATTATTCATTCAGTTGTTTTCTGTTCGTCACATACACTCGCAGTTTGCTCGGAGCGCGTGCGTGGAGAAGCAGTGCCGCTGTGCGCGCACCCACGCGGCTTCCTCTCCCCCCTGCAGTCTTCATTTTCCTACTCCCGTGAAGTTTTCACAGGACTGTTTTTGAGTATACTTCTCCTGTGAATTCATAATGCAGCGTTAGTTTTACTTGCTTACTTATCGTCCTCCCTGTCTGTGAAGTTATCTTGAGGTGCTGACTCAGTCTCCACCAGGTCTGCCGTCAGCTGAGGTGTGCTACATAGAAAGTGTTCCCCTCTCAACAGTGGCAGCAGGGGGCCGGCCAAATAGCTCAGCGGATTAAAGCACCTGCTTAAGCAGACACAGCCTGGGGTTGGATCCCAGTGTGCTGTGCCGGCCCCGCCCACCCGGCAAGCTGAGATGGCGATTGAGACTGGGCGCGGTGGCTCACAACTGTAATCCCAGCACTCGAGAGGCTGAAAAGAGGAGGATCACTACGAGTCCAATCTACGCAGTGTGACCCTATTAAACCTGAACTTTACCTTCTCACTTGTCCATTATTCTTATCCCCACCATATTTCCAGAAGTAGTCAGAGTATTCAAGTGATTGGGCCAGTTTCACACAGCTTGTAACTAATACAATCAAGATTCAGCCAGGCAGGGGGGCCGGGGAGATGGCTCAGTGGAATAAGTGCTTCCCTGGCAAGCGCAAAGGACTGAGTTCAATCCCTGGTTCCACCAAAAAAAAAAAAAAAAGATTCAGCCAGGCAGGTTGGTTCAAAAATGCCAACTAGTGAGCATTACACAATAAGGCCTTTCCATTTATTGAATGAGTCTTTAACAGCCATTGGCTTCATTGGAATATTGAGATGACATACTATGCAATAATTACATCCCATATGTAAGGTAAAGAACAGAAGTTTATATCATTCTAGATCCTGAATCCTCCTTACTGTATCATTTTGATAGCTAGTATAGTAACTCTAATTATTGCATAATACCTCATGTTATATTAATTATATAACTCTTTGGGACCATTCCATGATAAACTCCTCCACTGAACTGAACACATTTTTCATCTCACAAGAACAGTTTCAATTCTCCTTCCAAATCAGTCTGAAGAATAACTTGTAAATATGTTATTTGATAGGTTCAGAAGAAAATTGTAATTAAGTTGAAAATTCAAGATTTGGGGAATATGAAATGTTAGAATGTGATCTTGATTGGAAATATGTCAATGAATAAATGGACAGATAAAAATGTGCTTTCAACCTTTATTATTCACTGAATATTGACTAAATACATGCTAAACTGTGGACTGTTCACAGATTAATTTGCCAGTTCAGTGTGCAAATTCCATTGAGGTTTTCACAAGCTGGACTCAGTTCTCAGTTAATTTTATTACAGCTTCAAGAGACTAGATAAAATGGAAGATGAATGATATTTGAAATTAATATTTCCCCCTCCAGGGCTAATCACAAATCATATATTATCAATTTTTTAGCCCATTCCCAAATCAAATAATTTCAGAAACTGTATCCTGGCTGCATTGGATACAGGAGTCCCCACAGTCTGAGACACACAGTTGTGGTTTACTTCTTTCTTCCTCAGCTCAGATGCGGCTTCATTAATTTAGACTTAGATTTCAGCCACAAATCCCAGGAGCTGGGGGAGGGAGGGCGCACCAAAGTTTAGTTCCTCTGAGAACCTTGATGAGTTAGATCTACATACATCAGCATTTTCTTTCCAAGATACAGCAACAACTTGGGAAGACTCCTTTTATATTGGTCATTTAATTTTTCTCTCTTTAAAGACATTCCTTGGGAATGTGGCTCTCTGAGCATCTTAAAGATCTCTCAAGCTGTTACAATGCCACCATTCAGAATTTTGTTGGAACTGGACACAGGGACATCACGAACAGGAACTAGAAGGCTTCTGGCATTCCCAAGGACCCTGCAGCCACAGGCCATTGGCAGAGGGTAGCTACTACTTCCAGAATAGAGATGGCATGAATACATTTGACACAAAGGACCAAGGGATGCCAGGCCCATTTTCCACCAAACATGAAAAGCTGTGATCAACAAAAACACCCAGTTCTTTTCTCTTCCTTTGTGCCAGCTAATCTTGTGTCAGCATTACTGAATGAGCCACACTGTGATACGTTGGAGAAACAGCGTAAAACATAGAAATGTGATCTTACTGGGAAATAGAAGATGAAGCTTCCAGTCTTTCTTCTTATTTGCTACTTTTACGGGAAAAGTTGCTGAGGAGACAAAGAAGCAGTTTATCTAACAGAAACCCAACCTTAATTTCCACTTGACTTATTTTTGAGATCCCAAATGTTCTATTATTCAGAGACAGTAACATTGCTACCGTGATTTTGTGTGGACATTCTTACATCCTTCCCTTCTGTCTTGATTACTTTTCTCTCATTGCTGAGATAAAATATCAAAATTAAGGAAGGGAAAAGTTTGCTAACTCACAGTCTGTGGAGGTTCCAGTCCATAACCAGCTAGCTCCAAAGAAGAGTGACATGGCAGAGGGGCAACAGCCCCAGGCAGGAGAAGACAGCAAAAGCAACAAGAGCCAGGTACATAGCTCACACTATCTCCATGGCCTCCTCTTGCACAGGCTCAAGATATTTACAAAGTAATGATCCTAGCCCCCTGCTAAGACACTTAGTTAAAGGTTTACACTTCTCAAGCTGACACAATGAACAACATCCTAGAGCAGAAAGGGCATGTTCTCTACATCCCAGGGTGTAGAACCCCCAAGTTACTTAGTTAAGCTTTTAGACCTCTCAAGCCGACACAGTGTATCAACCATTATAACACCTCTCCCCTCAAAAGCTAGGGAAAACTAGTGAGGGACCATAATCAAGAAATTAAAATTTATTTTTTAAAAAATTCACTTCAGTTATATCATCAGTAAGCACAGCCCCCCCCCCTCAAATCCTCAAGTTCTCACCTTTTTTTGGTTGGTTATTTCTTTTTTATTTTATTTTATTGAGAAACAAATATCAATGAGACAGTTTCAAAGCTGATTAATAGGACATTTTCAATACTTAATACTGTAAAGGGTTAATAGAGTTTTGTGCTTTAATTGTGGAAAATTATAAAAACCCCTTGTGCTTCCTGTTATCTGCTCTAAAAAATGTGTTCTCCCTTTCGGCTCAAGGCTGTTCAACAATAAATAACTGTTTCTTGTCAAGGCAGCAAGCTAACACAAACTCCCTCCCCAACCATCTCCTATAACATAGTCAGCTTAAGATATATCTTATAAAAATATACACTTATCACTAAGCTGTAAAAGACCTTTTAGTTATAAATAGTTTGCAGCTGTGTCAAATGAATGCAGTTTCTGTTGTTCTGTACTAGATAACAAGTTTGCTTACCAAACTGGATGTGATTTCTGTTATAAATACCCCCTTGCTACCTACATTCGGGGCCAATCAGCCTTCACCTGTGAGAGAAGTGGCTGACGGACCTGAGCTCAGTAAATAAAAGGCTCTATTCAAATTTCTGTCTGGCTGATCTGGTTCCTATGCAGAGTTGACCCATAACAAATACATTGTACATTGTTATCTCCTTAGTGGTTATCCATAGTACAAGAAGCAGATAGGATATCCTGTCCAAACACTATCAATACAAATTTTTCTTCTCTTTGAATTAAGTGAAAGTAACTGTATATATATCCTAACTAGTCTGTATATACAAATACAAAATAGTCCTTCCTTTGTATCCCCCTTTTTTGTTTAGTCCTGTCAGAGATGGGTATTCTATTGGCATCTAAATATTATAGGTGCTTGTATTCAGCAAAACAGTTCAACACAGTCCAGCACTCCATAATAATAGTGGGTTATCTGCAGAAGTTGTTGACTACAGCCTTTTACAGTTCAGTATATTAATATGGCTTTACTTTATACACACCATTTTTATACTTTTCTGCTGGATGGTTAAGATCAAGATAAAACAAGACCTATATAACAAGAAATGTTACTTTTGTATCTGCTAAGGTCAGTCAAGTCCCCTCAGGATTTATCCTGTAACCCTGTACTGCACTTTGTAGATTCTTTGTCAGTGTCAGCCATGTAGATGAGTCATGGCCATTGCTTGACCAGTTTGCTCTCTGTGAAAGCCTGAAAGTTCTCTCTCCATGTGACTCTCCTTAAGCACACTATACATCATCGATCATATTCCTCTGTGGCTCCATAATTGCCTTGATCAGAAAATTTGGGGCACAACTGAGTTACATGATGTTACAGTACAAGTTCTCCTATGTCCTGAGTCTTCACTGATTTTGAAAGGCTATGGCCAAAATATTGGCTGACCTTGAAGCCCTTCCTTTTCTCCAATTTTTGATCTGCAAATTTACCTCCAGAAGACAAGCTTATTATTACCCTGCAACATATGCAGTTCGGTTTACCCTAACTATATGTCTAAATATTAAACATCTTAGGCATTACGTGGAACAGGTATTTTCCATCAAGTATTGGTGTGTTGAACTTTAAATCTTTACAGAATATGAAGAAAAAAATTTAAATAATAGGAATAAACACATATTTTTACACAGAAATTTAGAAATCTAGCCATACACAGCATTATAGCAGGACAGTCCTGTGACATTTTTTTTTCTTTTTCTTGTGTTTTTTCTTTTTCATTTATTACCCATTTAAAAAAAAAAAACTTTTACTTGTGAGACAGTATGGCAATAAGTGGTATGTTATGACAAGAAATATGTATTTAGAAGACCAGAATGACAGGCATTCCAAGCATGACCCTTCTATTACACATTGCTATCTTCAGGGCAGTTGCTTGGTTCACAGGTATCAGCATATATAATCAGTCAGGTTGAGAATCCTACCAATTAACTGCTAGTTTCAAAGACCTGTTGAGGTTTCTCAGGATCATTGCCTTGCCCACCTTGTGCATGTAAGTATATGGCTTTGTCCCTGTCCTGCTTCCCAGCTTTTCTCCTTGGCCTCTCCTCATTGTCCAGTCCTCAAGTTCTCGCTTCCCTTTTAGTTGTATTATACCTATTTGTATTTCTTCTTTTGAGTTCTTACTCTAGGGAGACTACATGATATTTACACATGTGGGTCTGGTTTATTTCATTTAAGAGTATATCTTCAAGTGGCAT
>NW_004524688.1:894299-922464 GCF_000260255.1 Octodon degus
TTTCTCAACCATTCCTCAGGTGATGGGCATCTTGGTTGTTTCCAAGATTTGGCTATCACAAATTGTGCTGCTATAAACATAGGTACACATATATCACTATGATATCACACTTTCAGTTCCTCCAGGAAAATTCCCAGTAGGGGGATAGCAGGCTTGAATGGAATTTCCAGTCCTAGTTTCTTAAGGAGTCTTGCACCAGTCTACATTCTCACCAGCAGTGGAGAAGGGTTCCCTTTTCCTCACAGCCTCTCCAACATTTGCTGTTGGGTGATTTCTTTATGATAGCCATTCTTTCTGGGGTGAGACAGTATCTCAGTATTGTTTTAATTTGCATTTCACAGATGGCTAGTGATGTAGAGCATTTTTTCATATATTTATTCACTTCTTTAATTCATCCTCTGAGAAGTATGTGTTCATCTCAGATGCCCATTTCTAGATTGGGTCTTTAAATTCAGGAGCCCTGACATTTTTTAGTTCTTTATAAATTCTAGAGAGCAGGCTTTTGTCTGAGTGCTTATTAGTTAAGATTTTTTTGAAATTTGTGGGTTGTCTTTTTACTTTGTTGGTAATTTCTTTTGACATGCAAAAACTTCTCAATAAGAGTTGGTCCCAGTTGTCAACTCTTTCAGGTGTTACCCAGGCAATTTGGTTTTTGTTCATGAAATCTTTGCCTACCACTATGTCTTCAACAGTTCCTCCTATTTTCTCTTCCAGGAGATTTACTGTTTCTGTTTTAATGTTTAGATCTTTAATCCATTTTGACTTTAGCTTAGTGCATGGTGATAGACCTGGGTCAGGTTTTAGTTTTCGGCATGCAGAGAGCCAGTTTTTCCAGCACCATTTGTTAAAGAGGCTATCTTTCTTCCAGTAAGCATGTTTGGCCCCTTTGTCAAAGACCAGGTGGCTGAATGTGTTCATAGATGCCTCTGCATCTTCTGATCTATTCCATTGATCCTCGGGTCTATTTCATTGCCACTACCATGTTGATTTCATCACAGTAGCTTTGTAGTGTAATTTCAAGTCAGGAATTGTAATGCCTCCTGCCTTGTCTTTGTTGGCCAGGATTGCCTTTGCTATTCTAGGTCTTTTCTGGTTCCAAATAAATTTTAGGAACAATTTCTCCAGGTCTGGAAAGTATGTTGGTGGCAGTTTGATAGGGATTGCATTAAATCTGTACAATTTTGGAAGTATGGCCATCTTCATGATGTTGGTTCTTCCTATCCAGTAGCAGGGAGTATCTTTCCATTTTCTCAGTGATCAGTAAACCACTATATTGTTTAAAGCATATTGGGCTGGAGATATAGCTCAGCAGAAAAAGCACCTGCCTGAGTTCAATCCTGGGTCCAAAAAAAAAATAGAAGCATACCCTTAGAAAACACTAAAATCTGACTCCACAGTATCTAAAACCAAAATGTCTGAGTCCCGGTGTTCTTCAGTATTGTGTTATCAATATTATGCATTATATGTTGTTTCTAAACAACAAAGTTGCCGTGTCATTACTACACTAACTAAAACCAGAGCTCATTAATGATACACATTCAATAGTGAAGAATCACTAGCAACTTTCTGATAGGATAAAAGCAAATTTCCAAGCCTCTTTCTCGTCTAATGGCAACACTCAACAAAAAGCCATTTCTTTTGTGTCTAATTTAATTACATTTATTGAAAAGTAAGATGTTTTAGAATATCTGAATGTCACTTAAACCCAGTAACCATAAGAATGTCTTTGACTTATGAACAATATTAACAAAGCGTAGCAAACTAAAGCCCCAAATTTCCATTTGCTCATTTAAAAGAAAGTAGAGGTTCTTCACTCGGTTAATGCAGACTGCATCATTTCTAGGAAGGTGATTGATTTTTGGTTCAGAGCTGGGATCTGCTACTAAGATGTCTGAAGTTTCCACAGAGATGATCTATTGGCTTCCACTGTGTTGTAGTTACCTCTATCCGTGCTAGAGATGATGGAGTATTTGTCCTGTCTCACTGATTCTATCCAGGCCAAAGGGTACACAGTCTCAGCTGGACAGAAGATTATACTCTGGTGATCCATTTCCTGGCTTGTGGCTGTAATTAATAGTAAAGTGCCCAGATTTAGGACTAAGATGTGTTCAGGTTTTCTGGCCTCTATAGGATGCTCTTTCCACTTCCACTCAAATGTCCCTGACTCATAGAGTCCTAACTCAGAACAGCTCAGTAGGTAACAAGGTTATGGATGCAATATTCCCCCTTTCTCACTGTGTGTGACCTCAAGAAAGAACATTAGTGTTCCTAATTCTTAGCTTCTAATCTTACCATGAATGTGCCCAACCTCCAAACCATATAACAAGGTTATATTGGGGTTTAAAAGAGATCAAGTTTGTTAAGCTCTTAACAGAACCCCTTGCCTGAAAGAGACTGCCCAAATTCCCATTATTTGTTGACAAAAAAAAAGGATAAAAAAGCACAGCAAAGGCAACAGGAAGAGAAAAAAAATGCTGAACAAATAGAAAAACAAAATAGACCAACACACCCAATGGTAGAAAGGCTTATTATAGGCAAGTCATCTGCTGACAAAATCTGTGTACGCAGGTTGCCTACACTACTGCCTATTGTAGTCATGTTCCAAGATGGTGCTTTTGATCCACAACCAACAAGTTACATGTGAATGGACAATGCCCTGGCAAGCTGGCTTGGTAGCTCATACCTGTGAGACAGCATTCTGGAAGACTGAGACAAAGGCTCACAAATTCCAGCCCAGTTTGGACACCTAGAAACTTAGCTAGGCCCTGTCTCAAAATATAAAAAGGGGTGGGAATATAGAGCCCTGTGAGGATCTTGGGTTCAATCTCCAGTATTGTTTTCAAAAGTGAATGTGATGGCAAGTTTGCTAATGTGTTTACAATCTGGGGAGCTGACCTGTTCTAGAGTTTCAGCCCTGTAGGGTGAACTCAGTGTACATTTCCATGACCCCATTAAGAACAAGCAGCTCCAGACAGAAGAGACGACTCAGACAATGAATTCAGCCTGAGAACTACACAGCAGCCTGGTGGAGCTCCACCACAGCCCTTTCCACACTTACAACCTTCAGAGGTGGTGAACACTGTCCTTACCAACTCTGCTCTTTCTGTTGCATGCAAGCCCATGTGGGCAACAAGCTCCCCCAAAGGAAGCCTGGCTAAATTTAAATAACTTGACAGAGGAGAAATGAAGAAAGAAATAGACACCTTTATAGTATCCAGCACATTTGATGAAGTCATCATCCTTACACCTAAACTTCACAATGAAACACCTTATTTCGAGAGTCCTATTGTGCTCAGGAAGTCTGTTTTGGCCTAGTGTTTAAGAGCTCATGGAAACAGGAAGCCCTGGATGTTCCTTGGGTGCTGCTGGTCTTCTTGGCTTCTCTATTCCTCCAGAAGCTCTAGGTTGGCAGACTCTACTGAAGTTTGAACAATCTTCCCAGGACAGTCCCCTCTTGAGGTCTCTTACCCCCAGGACCACAGTGGAGCGTGGTGGCCCCCTAGAGTTCCCAGCAGCACTGGTGCTCCTTCCCTTCCTGCCTAGAGCCAGCCAATGCCCTCTATTGGCCAGGCTGGAGAAACTGGCCCAAGCCTCAAACCTCTCCCACAAACAGCAATGGGGACACAGAAAGCAGCTCAAAATGGTGACACTGTAACTGCAGGTCCACTGGCTAGACTTGGTTTGATGGCAGCAAAATTTGTCCATTTGTTGATTCTCTGATTAGTGAATGTTTCACCAGGACTTAGAAGGCAAGAGTGAGAGAATGTTTGAGTGACGAATGGTCCAACTCAGACACTTCTGTATAGAAGTGAAGAATAATAGAATAATAGCAGGTATAATGGTACTCTCATACAACCCCAGATCACTGGGAGGCTGAGGTTCCTAAATTTGAACCCAGCCCAAACAATCTATCTTAAAATTAAACAAACAAAAAAAGTTCTGCAATATACCTCAGTGTAAAGGTCCTGAGTTCAAATCTCAGTACCAATCACACACACAAAAAAAGCAAAGAATATATGATTTTAGACAAATACATGACTGCTAAACCTATACATCTGATACTAGCTGAAGATAGGACTTTAAAACTCCCTAAAGGTCATAATTTGGCACTATAGTGAGGCTTAAACCAAATGTATTTGCTAATATAAAATGGTTCTAAATTAACTGCTTACATCAGGAACTGGGAATATCTTGATAAATACCAACAGTTTTTCTCTTGGATACAACAAAACTAGCAACCAATTCCATATGACAAATGCTTTCTGAGATATAAATAAAAATCTATGAGGTCACAGGAATGGAAACCAGAAGAAGTGGCATATGAAATATGATCTGGGTTGAACCATGATGATAGCCACAAGCTTCCCTGATGACGAAGATTATAGACATGCCCAAAGCTAGATGGCTTCCTGGGTTGCTCCCTCCACCTCTAGGAGCAACAGCGTCATGATGTCACTACACTCACGTCATCCTGGTAACTTACTTCTTCCCTCTCCACTTTCTTTCTTGGACTTAAGTCATTCAATAGTTTTTTTCTCTCTTTCTCTCTTGACCGATTAGGAACCAACTATGTGAAAGTTGGAAGGAAGGATAAAACGTTCCACCAAATAGAAGGCAAATATGAATCTGGACAGAGGTTTATATGAACTCTGGCTCTTATTTCTAGAGATGAGTAAAGAACAAAAGCATCATGGCAGAAAGCACTTTCTCCATTGTGTGTTGCAGGATCTTTCTTAATAGAAATACAGAAAGTAAACACAGCATGTATGTGCAGAAGGGTGGGAGCAAGGGCACAGAAATCGGGGCTGGGCTGGGCCAGATGCTTCTTTTTGTTTAAAACAGACTTTCTTTGACAAACACTCAACTTGAAGGATGCACTGAGAAATACTAACTCTCTCCTGGGAAAATGTAAGCATTTTATAAAAATGAAGAAATACGTGAGGCATCACCCAACCATCTCAAAAGACATGTCAGTTCCCCAAGAAAATCCACAAAGCTAGTGCTCTCTGGCTACTGTTCATTCACTATTCTAAGCACATTTCATAACATTTGCATTTCATTTTAACTGTGCTTTCTGGTACGCTTTAGTACTCCAATGTTCAAAATGAGGAGCAGGTGCTGGGGGGAAGGAGTTGTGTGGCAAGCTGACCTAACTAACAAACCCTGGGGAAGAAGAACTTGCTCATCACAGCCTCATTTCTGACCCATCCCCCCCTCCATAACTTGTTCCTTCAGCTACACAGGCTTTTGCCTCTCTGATACATCACTTTGCCACTGTCCCCCTCTCTGCCTACAGAGACACTCAATTCTACAGCAGGGGGTGAAGGTTTTCTTTGGATCCCACAACCTTCATTTCCCTTTTCACTCAAATCTCAAGCTTCTTTGAAAAGCAAAAACACATTGTACTCTCACTTTCTCACCCTCTATAGCGCCTTCCTCCACTTACCTGACCCTATAAAGCACAGAGTCCTGTTTCACTCTCGCCTTGCTGTGGTGCACAAAACTACCTCTTTCCTACTCCAGGCAGCTCCTCTGCTCCCCAAGCCACCAAGTCAGTTGACATGTTCTCTCGTTTGCTTTTATATCTTTCATGCATTCAAGTCTATCTTTCCTCTCCTAAGCTCGTTATTGTTATCATAGCTTTCATGTGCAACATTAAATCTAAAAATACTTTCATGAAAACAGAGCCTAATTCACCTGCAAGACCAGGTATTCATTCTTCTGTTTGTTTATTTATTTTATTCAGCACTACTAGGGCTCCAACCTATGTTTTTCTTTCTTTTTTTTTTTTTTTTTTGTGACAAGGTCTCACTAAGTTACTAAGTTGCCCGAACTAGACTGAAATTTGCAAGCCTTCTGCCTTAGCATGAGGACTACAGAGCTGAGGATCCAGAGCATGAGGATTACAGATATGTACCATCAAGACTGGGCCTACTATGCAAATGTGATGCCCTAGTCCATCATTTTTAGTTACATAGATGCCCAGAGAAGTTGTTACATCTTTCAGAGGATCGTATGAAGCTTGAGTCCTGGGATCACACAACCACATGGACTGGGGAGAAAAGAAAATACAGAAGAGGAATGTCTTGGTTGCTTTTCTCTTATTGCTGGAATAAAATATCCAACACCCAAACGTAAGGAAGGAAAAGTTTATTTAGCTCACAGTTAATGGAGGTTTCAGTCCATACTCAACTGCTCCAAGACAGAGTGGCACAAGGCAGAGGGCAGCCACTCATGGAGGCAGAAAACAGCAAAGAGCAAAGGGAGCAGCAGCAGCTGCAACAGCAAACAAGCCTCTCTCCCCTCCTTATATCATGTGCAAGCTATCAGTCCCCGGACAGGAGTAGCACTAACTACCCCTTAATCCCAACCTTGGATCATGAATTAATCACAAACTCTAGAAGTCACCCTAATGACTGCAGAAGGCTTTGAGGAGACACAAACCATAACAAGGAAGTAAGATGGTGATGCCACACTGATGGCTTCCCCACAAAACTGGCCTCAGTGGAGTGTCTTCTAGAGGTCATTGTTGGGTTCTGTGAAGGTGGAGGAACCTCTCAAGCCAACAGCTTAGGCAATATAGGGAGCAATAGACACTGATCCCTCAGGACAGAGAAAAAGTGGGGTCTCTACTCTCAGAATATAGCGTGGTGTCAAGTAAGCTGGAAACTACACTATTCTTTTGCCGTACGTAGAGCAAAGCTACTCTATTCTAATCTTTCCTCTCCACTCTTCCTTCTATGCTCTGAAGAACTAAGGGCTTTACAGAATATTTGGTTGATTCAAGGTACAAAATGTAGAAGATCCTCTCCTAGCAGAGCCATCTGCTGCACAGTCTGATTCCCCCAGGCATCTGACAGCATAACATCTCCAGGCAAACTGCGCGGCCTGGATGCCAATACACTAGCTGTTCTTGGACTATTCTGTGTGACAAGGACCTTAATCTTGACAACTGTCAACATGGGTTCTGATTTATTTCAATACATGACAATTTACCTTTTTGTCAAACACAAGGAGTGGCTTTCTTTGGATAAATCTATTCTCCCCACTGGAAAACTTAAGGCCACTTCCCTTTGCTCTTTACTTTACTCAGTGCAAGATGAATTTAACATTTCTTTTACATGTATCTCCAGCAATATGAAAAAGAAAAAGGCAAACATCCTCCAGTTTCTGAACATTCAAGGGTAGAACAGTGTAGCAATAAGCAGCACTAAGCTATCCACCAGGGAAAATGGTGAGGAGCTTTTGCAGAGAGCCAGTCAGCTGGCTCCTCCGCGTTAATGAATGCCTTCTGTGTGTTTCCTTAGATGATGCTATGATTCACCCAGCAGATGCACACCAAGCAGTTCAAAAGTCAGAAAATGATAAGGAAGATCATCAGAAAAAACAAATGCAGGTTGATTATTTCTCAGCATCCCAGTGTTTCCAATCCTCCCACCCTTCTCAACCAGGTGGAGCAAAATAGCTCTTCGCAGTTTCTGTCGGAAGCAGTTCTGTTGAGAAGTGTGCCAGCCAGAATGTTTTAAAATGTTGCTGAATGATTAAACACAAATCCTTAAATGCAGAGAGCTGGTTTTTATTAAATATCCCAGAGCAACGCGGTCTGCCCACACTTGCGTCCATGTCTGGCTGCTGGCTGATAAACGTAGTGGCTTTAAGCATTCCTTATTAGCGTGCCCATATATTTCTACCTCATAGAGTCACACAGGGCTGATTGCTATCTGTTAATTGAATTCTGTGCCAGCAACTGTGTCTTTGTGTGCTTGCCATTATAATTTCAAGGATTGTAACTTCATTTCCTATTTACAAACAATGGCAGAAATATAAAGTTCTGTATTTACACATCTCCAAGTGTGTGTGTGTGTGTGTGTATGTGTGTGTGTGTGTGTGTGTTTGCATGTGTGTGTGTATTAAGGAGAGTCACTTAAAATCAGTATACATTACAGAAAGATACAAGTGTATAAGCTACACCAAATGTTTCCATATAGAAGCACATATGTTCCGGCGCTTGACAGTTTTCTGAACAAGGTTGGTGAATCTACAATATAGAAGCAGGCATTTTTTTATTTTTTTGCACAATAATCAAATCTGACATGATGGGCAGAATACTCAGTGAGCAGTTATGAAACTGTTCATTTATAAACCTGTCTTTTTCCAGAGCATGTAAGAATAAGGCACAGGACTTCCTCAGCTCCTTCGGACTTCCGAGTGCCCGCATCTGGCTTGGGTATCGCATGCAATGAAATTCTGGAGAAAAGAAGCAGTTGAAGGAAGCATGCAAGGAGTGAGCTCCTCACATCCCCCAACTCTAGGGTGGCTGCTTGCCCTGGTGGCCAATGGCCTGTCATAGAAAGTAAATCATGTACTCTGGTTCTCTAAGATTCAGACAGTTCCTTAAGCACCCTGAAAGTTTTAAGTTTTCCCTTAGCTACATGATAGGTCCAGGGATGTGTTTGGTAGCTCACTAGGAAAGAAACTGATAAAACTAGCTCCAAAAAAACATTTCCCCAACAAAGAATTCAACATATGTTTTCCAATTCATGGAAGACAGTGGGACTGAGTTTGATGGTTTAAATATGGCTGGATCTTGACTATTCTAACCACTGTCTCGAGTGAGAGCCCAGCTTACACACCAAGGACCTCTACTGCTGGATGCAACTTTCCCCTTTAAAAGCTCCAGGAATGTAATAATGCATGATGTACTGTTTACACTAGTGTGGCATTTTCACAGACTTTCTCTTACGGGGAATACTTGGATTTAAACTGCAGTGTATCTTTACTTCTAAAATGAAAATAGTACAGCAGAAATAAACTTAGGAATGATTAATTGAACCAAGGAACATGATTGTCTAAGGAATCTAATTGTATCTGAAATAATTTCTAACATACTGGAGTTGCCGCCTTGTCTCCAGGGTAAGTATTGGTCTATACCATCCTTCCTGGCCACTTGCATAAAGGTGGAAACCAAGGAGTTGAGATCTCTGAGAGAGAAACAAATCTTAGATAAACATAAGAGAGGCTCAAAGACAAGCTCTCAGAAATCACCTCTGTCAACTGAGACCCTACATGTGGAGTTATTGCTGTCTCTTCTCCTACCTCTCAATATGATCAACTTCAAGTCTCTAAAATAATTTTGTTAGAATGTTCAAAATCCTTTTCTCAGATTTTCATTTCCAGACACTTTATTATATCAATTTCTATTGCTATAATAGTAATATATCAAATGTCTCAGAAGAAGCTTAAAATATAGGTTTGGAATATTGTGGAAGGGACAAAGCTACAGAGGCAAATATAGTAGATGTTTGTACAGAACTGAGAAAGTTGAGGTCATAGAAATTGGTAGAGACCACCAAGGAAATAAATAACTGCATAAGCAAGCAAGGAACTCAAAAGAGCAAGACTTACATTTCAGAGGTGCATAGAGAAAGGAGATCTGGGGAAGGAGCCTATGCTTAACCTGAGAAAAACGAGGCGGGAGTGTCAGGCATCAGACACTAAGGATAAATACAAACTTAAGAAGGAAGTAATTCCACAAATCAAATGCTGCAGAGTGGTAGAAGACGTCTAGAGAAAAGAATTTCTGTAGAACGGGGGAAATTTTTGAGTGTCAGAAGAGAGACTTTTGTTAAAAATGCTAAAAGCAAATGCCAGATAAAATAGGTTTTGACAGATAGGCCAAAATGGAGATGCAAGAGACATGGGCCATACCCCAGAAAGCTTGATGGTAAAGCAAAAAGAGACCCAGGGAAAACAGAAGAGAATGAAAGGCAAAAAGCAGAAACCAGGGAGAAGTTTATGCTTAATTAAAATAATGCCATAATTCTCCAAAGAAATCTTTGCATTTGAAGGAGAAAGTTCTTCAGTTAACTCATAAATAGTGGATAGAGAGGAGAAAAGCATTTTAGAACTCTCCCTTTATACCCACTCAAGCCACTCTTTCATCCATTTGTACCTAGCTAACAAAAGGCTAGAGACCTAGATTGTTTACTAAAATAATTAAAACTCTACAAAAATTAACTTCCATTTTGTCTTTTCTTAGACATTAACATTCCTCTGACTCTATGATCTCATAAGTGCACAGTGACTATAGACATACAGTCCCCAACCTTTACATATTTCCAAGAAGTCACAAGCATCCTTCTCTTCATAGATAAATGATCTCCAAACACAGATAAGATTATTAGCCTAACTCAAGATCATGGCCCTCCAGTGTGTTTAAGTTTTATGGCTATAGGCATATACTCAGGAAGGGCACCAAACACACAAACAATCTTAGTGTTATCTTGTTAATTAGCATGTCAAAAACTCCTAGTTAGGCATGAAATTTTCCAAACCAAACTATCAACTACTAACAGGTAGGTCAACTTGAAGAGCCAGCATAGGGAACACAAAAAGGGGAATGGAGAAAGGCTTCATTTTTAACGTGAGATGCTTAATCTGTCTTCCCTGAGACCAGATGCCAGCAGAGCTACCACCATTGGGCAATTCTGATGGAAATGCATTGTGTGCATTATCTCACTCAAGTACTTTACCTTTCAGATAAACTCTTAGCAGTTTTAAGTTCCCACGACAGAACATACCCCCTTCTTTGGACAGGAGTCGAGCTATATTCAGCTTCATTTTCCTGAGCATTATTTTTTAATGCAACTTCTCTAGAGTTGACATAGGTGGGATGCCCCTATCACCACTATTCTGTGGTTTTTATTTTTCGGTGTGGTCAGTTTTTCCAAAAGATTCAAGGTCAGAGAATACTATCCTACTAGAACTACAACAGACTCCAGAGTCTTTGTGTCCCTTCCCTGTTCCATTCATGGGGAAAACAAGGTTCCTACAGGTTGAGTTTTGAATCTATGGACAAGAATTCCAGTTTCCTGAATTTCCGTTTAGCACTTTTCATATGAGCTTTTTTACCTCTCTGCAGGAATTCTGTCTCCCTGGATTTGGCCCATGTCTAGGCCCACTGGATTCTGAGTCAGTAGCTGGATCTTACAAGGCGGAGATTATTCTCTGCCAGGGCAAATTCATCAAGTCATGTAAACAAAAAGTTGTCTTCAGAGACTGAACTACATAAACCCTGCTTGCCTAAGTTCAGGGTTGCAAAACATCTAAAAACCAAATTGCCAGGTTGCTGACTTCCAGGAACTCAGCTAGGCCCACCAAGTGCACACCCAGCCTATAAATTCATGACAATTGTCTTCTCTGCTGTTTTCCTGAAAGAAGATGAAAGCTTTTCTACCAGAAAATGAGCAAAGCCAAAGCTACTTACCTATGGATCCATCACCAGCATTCTCAAGGTCCAGGGGATATACTAATTGTATCTCTGTCAAATATCCATTATTTTTAACTTTCCAAAGTTAAATGTGATTTAACTTAGGCTTTCATATGTATTCATTCTTTACCTAATATAAAGTTTAGCAGTCAAAATTAAGGTGTCATCTTAATTCTGTTGATCAAGCAGAAGTTTCCATGAAAATAAACATCTCAACATTTCCTCAATATTTATATAATTAGCTACTTAAATGATAAGAAGTCCAAGATACACAAACACTTGAAAATAGCATATGTGTGGAAATCTAAAACAAAAATTTTTACTGCTCATCTTTAGTCTGTGATTTAGCCAAAGCATATTTCTAAGATTTTATACAGTAAAAACTGTATTAGCTGTCCATAAGCATAATACATTTTATAAAGCACTTAGGAATTGGGGAAGTGAAGTAGCATGACAGTAGTTGGAAAGTTAAGAAGTTTTCATTGAGTAATACAGTGCATGACACCAGAGGAACACAACATAAAATCCTCAAGATCTATTACAACGAAGGTTACAAGAAGTGATTTCATGTTTTTTTATTAATTCTGTACAATCAGATAATGCAAAAGTTTTGCTCAGGAATTTTCATAATCGTATGTAGTTCTCAGTAGCTGTGAATTTCTTACCCAGTCTACCATAATATATGCTCTCAAAATATTTATTAGAATCAGGCTTGCAGGCAGAGCCCATTCAGAAGCCCAGCCTAAATGGAATCAGCTCATCCTCGTCTGTATTCCAACTGTGTTCCACCGTTCTTTTTTCTAGGTTTTTTTTTTTTTTGAGCAAAAATGGGAGAAAGATAAAGATAGTGAGAGTGAATGCTTTATGTTTTTGCTAAGCAGTCAGACTTTATCCAACATGAAGAGAAATGTGTTTCCTATCTGTTCCATGCTAATTACTGCCCTAGGAAAACCCTTGTCAAACCACAAATAGCTAAGATCAGCTAGCTCTTGGGTAACGGGTAGTACTGTCACTGCTGCAGATGGCAGGGATGCGAAGCATGCTCCAGTAGACAAAATATCTGCCATCCACTGGAAGACTATTTCCCTTCTTCCCCTTTTTCCTAATTAAAAGTGACCTTACGTAACCAGTCCACTGGACAGAATGCTGTGATTGGTTTTTATGTCTGCTTAGGTCTCTGCAACCCAACATTTGAAATATAACAAGCAAATTCAGAGTATAACTGACCTTGAAATTCTTTTCTTCCTGATGTCCCCTTTATTCTGAGAGTTTCGAAGGCTGATTTCCATAAATAACTTAATGGAAATGACTTTGGAAGATGAGATAATGGAGTGACACTATCTACGACGTAGTTGTGAGTGCTTCACATGGTGTTGGTGCCACATCAGGGGTTAGGGAAGAAGATACCTTTACTCTACTCAGAGGACAAGCCTGTCACATAGCTATGCTACACTTGAACAGAAGACTTGGTCAAGCAGAATTTTGAAGGGTCTCTACCTAAAACTTCACAGATTTGTAAAAGTCCAATATTTTTTTAAATTTTATTTATTTATTTATGTATGTGTGTGTGTGTGTGTGTGTGTGTGTGTGTGGCCAGCTCAGCCCACCAGGGGGTGGGGCTGGCTGGCATGTGGTGCTGGGGGATTGAATGGCAGTCCCTGTGCTTTGTTAAGCTTGTTCTAAGTAGGTGCTTTAGACCACTGAGCCATCTCACCAGCCCCATGTCCAATATTTTAAAGCCAGGAATAATATATAGATAGATGATAGATAGATAGATAGATAGATAGATAGATAGATAGATAGATAGATAGAAAGAAATATGTGCACAGATATAGTCAGATATGCATAAATGTAGATGTGAATACTGTATATTTATGTGTGGACACGTGTATGTACACACACACATATCTGCAGGACAAGGCCCCCTCTGCTGTTTGCAACACTAAACTCTGAGGCTACCATGTAAAGGCTCTATCACCTCTTCACAGGGTTAGAACCTCCCATGAAGGGTTATGAAGGCTCTATAATCTCTTCATGAAGGGCCCTTTCTCTGAGAGTAGATTGTAGGCTTTGGGCCAGTTTATTGATCCAAACATAGGGAAGTAGACATCCTTCAACTTAAACAATGCTTTTGATCCTTAAATGAAAGTGACAGTAGCAAATCATATTCTCTATTAAATTTTTTGAGAAAAATTTAAATTAGCAATCAAAGGCAAAAACACAAAAGTAGCACTTAATAGGCTTCCAAAACTATTTGAATTTTTTTTTTTTTTTTGCGGAACCAGGGATTGAACTCAGGCCCCTGTACTTGCCAGGCAAGCACTTATTCTACTGAGCTATCTCCCTGGTCCCTTGAAATATTTTTAAACATTTTTAAAGAGTAGTTGCCAAAGCTGCTCCCCTTGTTGTGAACAATATTCTCACAGCTGGCTCATTTAGATGAAGCCACAAGCTTCGGACAGGCCCGCTTCTACCAGCCTCTGTTCAGTTAAGTCATTTGTCACATCTGGGTGTGCATATTTGGTTCTGGACCTACAAACCCCAGGCAAGCCTCAATTTCTTTTTCACTGAAGTTCTTCCTGGATGGATGATATTTTTTCTTTCAATGTAATTTCATCCTGCTTGTGGTGTTGGCAACACTATATTAAAAATCAAATCTATGTCAGCATCCGCAGATCAACTATCAGATGTTGCTATTAACACTGACATCAAAATCATTAAGAAATTTCCATCATGTAAATTAATTGTCAGAATTGTATTGGCATGAATACATAATGGCATTATTCATGCAAATAATTAAGAATATGCCTCCTGAAAACAAATTATAATAATGGAATAAAATGTCATTATTGTGGCATTCATTAGGCTTAGTGTTCGGCATGCAAGACTTGCAGATTATCACAGAGAAGGGGACAAAATGAGGGCAGGTGGTTAATGCTGTCACTGCCCACATAGGGACTGAGGACTGGACAGTAGTGGCCAGTGGCATGCTGAAGCCAGGGCAGCCCTTTTAGGACACCTCTTTACTGTATAATTATCTCTGCAATTATTATTGAAAGGAAGATAGGTAATTTTATTGTTGCCATTCTAAGTCTCAAGGGACCTCTCACATAAAAAGGTTGCAGTCATTAAAATATTGGTGTTATGATAGAACACAGCAGCAAAAAATAATTAACCTGAGTTCTCACAGGTTATCTCTCTCCACCCCACAAAAATGTAATTACCACCCTTCGCTGAGTGCAGAGGAGAGTCTGATTATAGAGTTCACAGATGTCTACAAACTTCCCCAGCAAGAAATAGACAAGGCAAGATGGGATTTTGGTTCCACTGGGGAGGAAACATCTAACCCTGTGGAATTAGCATGGTTAACATCCTGCGCAGCACAAACCTTAGTTCAGTGTCAACCCTGATAGTAGAAGGATGTAGACTAGGTGGAGGGGCAGGTAAGCAAGGAAATCATCACTGAATAAACCAAGCAGAGCCTCTTGGCACCTCTCCCTCACAACCAGAAGCTCTCAAAGAAACTTCATCTGGAGTACTGTAGAATCCCGTCCAAATTCACTTATAAATGACTTGGAAACAAGGGAAAATGCAAGGGCGTGACCTCCATTTATTTATTTTATTGTATTGTATTTTGTTTTATTTCATTTTTATTTACTTTTGCTATACAGAGATCGGACCCAGGGCCTTGCCCTGACCAAGGAGACACTTCTGCCACTGAGTTATATACCCAGTCCCTAACTTCCATTTAAATCACATAAAAAACGGAAGTTTTGCTATTGAAAATGTATTGCATGATGAGCAGAAGAATTGCAAGGGTTGATGGGAAAAAAGGAAATTACATCAGTTCTCTAGAAAGTTGCCTTTCTAGAAAATAGAGAACTGTTTTGTGGAGTTTGTGTAAGGAAAGATCAAAACTTCATTGCTGTTTGGGAGGAGATGGTAGGGATACAGCTTGGTAGAAAAAGTGCTTGCCTGAGAAGCACAAGGTCCTGAGTTTGATCCCTGGTACCACTGGAAAAAAAATTAAAAATAGGGGGGTTGTGGGTTAGTTCAGTTGTTTAAAGCATCTGCTTGTGCAAACCCAGTCAGGTTCAGGAGACTACGGTTCAATCCCCAGCTCCACACGCCACACCAGGCCTGCCCTTAAGGCAGCCTGAGCCAAAAAAAAAAAAAAAAAAAAAAAAAATCCATCACTATTAGGAAGTTCAGGTCTGGCTGTTGTTATCTGTCAATGGACAGCATCAATCTGTACATTTAATTTTAAACTGTAAAGACTACATTGTGTGGCAACACTGATAATATGTGATCAGTTGTAAGTATTGTATTTTTGCAAAGCCCTTGCCTTATAATATTTTTTATGTATTTGGCACAGGTCTCATTATGCAGGCTTGTATACAATTTGCATGAGGTTTTCCAGTTTAAAAACAGCAGCTTTTCCAAAATAAAACCAAAAATATTATTTAAATACATCTCTGCCATATTTTGATGTTCAAAAGGACCATTTATAAACCCACAACTAGAATTTGTCATACAAATCAAAGGCATATTCAGTTTGTTCTCATGAAGGAAAGACAGAGACCAAGTCTGGGTGTGGTGTGTGAGAACTTGGGCAAAGTCTTCAGGGAGGGACGGGCTTCTACACGTGGTGCGATGTATGTTTCCTGACTACTTAGAGGGGAAAGAAAAATCAAGCCTTGTTTGAGAGCCTCGTTCCAGACTAAAAACTTATTTTCCCACCTCAGCAGCACAAGAGTTCCAAAAAGAAAGTATTAGAAGTGGGAATTTGGGGAAACACTCATTATAACAAGGTGATATGATTTAGAAAAGATGATACCTTTCCAAGAAGTGGTTCCACCTAAAATTTCCCTGAGAAAATAAACATTTTTTCCTAAATTCTAATTAACCACATTTGATGCCTTCAGAAAATTGCTGTGAAGTAATGGAGAAACCTAACAACAATAATGACACATATCTCTTTTTTTTAGTCCTTATTTTAGTTTGAGCAAAAGGAATAAATGACTATTCAATCCTTATACTAAGCTGACTAGTAACACCCAGCTTCTAAGTCTGAACAGCAGGTTTTTCTATGAAAAGTTGAGTCATGTTCCTCCCTCTGTTCCCTACATTGTCCACTGCCCATCTGCAGGTCAGGCAAACCCTGAGCAAGAGGTGCCAAGGGAAATCTGGAGGCAGTGGGGAGTAGGGTTCCACATGCTCTGTGTCGGGCTTGAGAACAAGGACAAGGGACAGCACCATACAAAAGGATGATCAAAGAGACCCAAAGACCAACTCAAACAAGAGCATAATCAGTTCACCAGTGCCAATGATCAACATCCTGAGGAACAAACCCAGGGAAGAGATCAATTCTATTATGGTCAGAAGGGGATGAAGAGACTGCCCTATCTCATGCTGGGCTTGGGTTCATTCAACACAGGCAAGCGAGGATGAAAGCAGCTGAATTTCCCAGAGACTGGAACAGGGAGGAAATAGAAAACAAGCCCCCTTCGAGTGAGACTTGAGGGCTCCACCTACAGATGGAGGAATACTAGGCATCCATAGGGTTCAGGCAGAAAGGAGTAGGCCACCTTTTGACATCCAGGGTTGGAAAAGAAACACACCAAGAGGCAGGCTTGAGTTTCTAAAGCATCCCGTGTGTCTAAGACAAATTCATGCTCTGCAGAAGGTACCAGGATCACTGAACTAGTGAAGGCTGATACTCAGGTCTCCCTTTCCCTCTCTCTCTCCCTCTCTCCCTCTCTCCCTCTCTCCCTCTCTCCCTCCCTCTCTTCTCTTCTCTTCTCTTCTCTTCTCTTCTCTTCTCTTCTCTTCTCTTTCTTTCTCTCTTTCTCTCTTTCTCTCTCTCTCTCTCTCTCTCTCTCTCTCTCTCTCTCTCTCTCTCTCCTTCTCACAGTAATGGAGATTGAACCTATAACCTTCATACAGAGCTGAAACCCAAGCCTTTAATTTATTTTATTTTTAGTTTGAGAAACTGCTAAGGCTTTAAGTTTCCCAGGGTAGACTTGAACTTGCAATCTTCATGTCTCAGTTTCTTAAGGTGCTGGGATGACAGGATGAGCCACATACCTGTCCTACTTTCCTTTAATTATCTGAGTGCAGGAATAACATAGCCCCCAAAGAGGAAGTTATTGATGCCTATACTGGCATAGAGTTACAAGAGGAGTAAGAGTAGGTAAGTGAGAGTTTGTGTGACACTGTGATACTGGCCAGTTAACAAATCCTTGGCCATTTGCCTAAAAACTGGATGGGATCAGCCTAGGAGCAACGGCTGCTGCTAATTGACACATCTTCCAGAGACACTCCTCCAAGGAGCAAGGCTAGAGAATCAACCTCAGCCAGTGCCTTTATTCTGGTCAGCCACACTCTCTCCTCTCAACACATAGTCAGTGTTATAGTGAACCCTGAGGAATGCACCCTGAAACAGTCTTCTTTCAAGCAGATAAAATTATCATTTCTACCCTCAGCGTCTCTCCTGGCTCCAGCAGTATAGTTAGCACTGATTGAACAAAGGCAGGAACTTTCTTCATGGCACCAAATTGCTTTAGTAAAAGTAATTTTTGAGATCTGCAAAAATAATAATAATTATCCAAGTTTCCACCAATACAATTAAAATATATGATGCTTTATCTTACTTGCCTTGAGAATTTTTTTTCTGTGTGTCTGCTTTAAAAAGTAAGTTAGTAAGACATTCACATACCATTCCTTCAAAATCAAGGAACCGGGGCCAGGGAGATAGCTCAGTAGAATAAGCGCTTGCCTGGCAAGCACAAGGGCCTGAGTTCAATCCCTGGTTCTGGAAGAAGAAGAAAAAAAGTCAAGGAACCACTACAGCAGGTAACAGCAGGTCTTTTCTTCTAGGGCCTCATGTTCCACCTATCATCCCAGGCAAGCACTTGTGCCTTAACAATGGGGCTAACTGGGCCAGGGAGATGGCTCAGTGGAATAACTGCTTCCCTGGCAAATGCAAGGACCTGAGTTCAATCCCCAGTTCCACCAAAAAAAAAAAAAAAAAAAAAAAAAAAAAGGGGGGGCTCACCAGATTGTATCTAAACCCTGTATCTATGCAAATTACCTTAAATTCAGCCATCCCACACTCAACCTGCTACAACCTGTTCCTCCTCTTGTTTCTGTGATCTTCAGCCTCTTCCTTCCTCCTAAAAGTGACAGTCAGCCACCAGCGTCCCTTCCATTGGCAGCATGACTGTTACAAAATGAGTTACATCATCTTTTCCAAGTCTCCTTGCTTTCATACAACAAGCTTTCAATCCTTCTTCAAGTGAGTAGGAGCTTCCATCTCCTCCTCAAAGGGAAGACTGCAATTGCCAAATGTTTTAAATGAAGAAATATCCATGCCTCTTATTACCACATGATCAAGACAGAAGGGACAACAGTGAAGGAAATGAAGAGCATACACAACAACATCCTGAAGGGAACATTGTACTAATTCATCTATTCATTATTAAATATTTATAGCATTTAGGGGCAGTGAAAATAGATAATCATGTTGAGATATTCTACATGAAGGACATCTGCATGGCTAACATCTTTCCTTTGCTAAACTGGCACTAAGGTTGTGGAGGCTGTGGGTACCTCCTCAGTTAATCAAAGGCACCACATGACTTGAAAATAGATAAACATATTGTTTAATGCACTAAGCAGATTATTAGGGTCTCACAGAGCCTGAATTTTAGGCAATAAGCTAAGTAGATGGGTTGAGATGGAAAGCAGCAAGGGAAGCTTTCCTTGGGATAAGGACTCTGGTAGCAAGACCACATTTCTCAGGACAGCCAGCAAGGATGGTGATACAGGACTGCTCTGTGACCTGGAAGGGGTGGGCTAAGTGGGGTGGAGGACAGCAGAAAGGCACCTGAATTAAAGGCAGCCTCACTTCTTCTTAACCTTGGAGGAAGAAAAAGAGAATAGAAAAAGAGCAAGGGCACAGCACACTATCCTTGCATTTCCTAAATGGGAGCTAACCACTTCCGGTGGCCTTACCTTGAGAGTGGAGCTGATCATATGGAGTCTGTCTCCTTTTATGGGAACTGCTCATCATTAGAGATCCTATCTGGTTTCAGTCATGGAAATCTGGTTATAAGGAGAGAAACTCACTTCAGATTAGTTAAGACAGAAATTTGAGAGAAATAGTCTAGAATATTTTTAGCACCTAGAAGCAAGTTGCTTCTGTGTATGTACACACACATACACACATACAGAGACACATATATACCATCATATGCACATTTGTGCATATGTGCATTGGTTTTAGATGAAATATTGTCCAATATTCAAGCATTTTTACCTATGAAGACGGTAACTTTATAAAGTGCAACATACATAACTTGTTTCCTTCTCTTACAAATCAGAATATCTCAGTTTAAAAGAAAATTCCTAGCACATGGCACATAGCACATAGAATCACTGTGTCTAAGTTTCTAGATTCCAAAGACCTGAGAAAGAATTCTCCTGGTACAGCTAATGGTTGGTGTGGGAGCTGGGAATGAAAGTATAAATGTGGCTGATGTCAGCTAGTTTTCTGGAGAAGGTGTACGTGAGTGTGCCCACAGGTTGGGCATGAGTGAGTGTATGCATTTATATGATTTTACTGCTGTGTCGAGGGGGTGGGTGCATGAGGGGGAAATGATTCCAGGGTCAATTCTCTGAGAAACGCAGCTGGGTGGTGAGCCTATCCCTCAGCTGGAGTAAATTCCAGGGCTCACTACCTCTAAACACATGTACTTTGATGGAGTCAATAAAATCAATCAATGACAGAGATAATGAAGCAGCTACTGAACCATGTACTAGCTGTGCATATCTATTTGGTGTATATCTACAGCTGTTTATCTATTTGGTGGCCACCTACTCCAATTTTCAGAGGACCTCCAGGCTGGTAGAAAAAAAGTACAAACTTCTGAAGTTGACTTGAAGAGACTTACTCCCTCCCTCCCAGGTCCTACCTAGCCAAAATCAGCCATTACCCTCCCGCTCCCCGAACAGCTCTTCTCTCTGGCTGGGCAGGCACACCATTAGAGATTCTATCTCTAGTGCCATGGTGGGGCCAGAGACATCTTAGTTTTAGCCAAGTCTTTATTTTTGTTTTTTGTTTTTGTTTTTTGAAGGTTGGTGATTCCTTAATTGCACTTTAATTTTTATTTTACATTTAATTTTGTATTAGTTTTTATTAATTTTATTGAGAAAGAAATAGCATTGAGACAGTTTAAAAACAGACCAAAAGGACAGTTACAATAATTAATACATTGCATATTGTTGTCTTCGTAGTGGTTATTCATAATACAAGATGGAGACATGATATCCCAACCAAGCACTATTAATACAAATCTTTCTTCTCATTGAATTAAGAGAAAGTAGCTGTATATCTATTCTAAATGTGTATATATATACATATATATCCCACTACTATTATGGACTATTGGACTACATTGGATTACTTTACTGAATTCATGCACATACAATATTTTAATGGCAATGGAACACACATCTCTGACAAAAGTAAACAAAAAGGGGGATATAAATGAAGGACAATTTTGTAGTGAAAAAAGAAATATATATATATATAAAATAGTTAGGATAGGGTCCAGGGAGATGGCTCAGTAGAATAAGTGCTTGCCTGGCAAGCACAAGGGTCTGAATTCAATCCCCAGTTCCGAAAAAAAATAGGATAGATATACAGCTACTTTTTCTTAGTTCAATTAGCCAAGTCTTTGGTAATACCATCCACCATTCTCCAGGAAATGCCTTCTCCCTTCCTCCCACCTCCTTCAACTGCACTTCTCTGAAATCCTTCTTAGTCCTACCCTGCTCCGTGAAGAGCCTTTGCTATAGTTTTTATTTAAAATGTTGTCTAAGGGCCCATGTACCAGAAGTCTGATCTCTATCTCTGGTGCTACTGGGAATGGTAGGACACTAAAGAAATGGAGCCTAGTGAAAAAACATCTGGACTCCTTCCACAGCTCTCTTCACTTTCCTGCCAAGAGGCAAACAGCTCCTCCTCTGCACATATGATGTGCACCTTCACCACAGACCCAAAAGCAACTGGTCTAACCAGCCATAGACTGAAAACTCCAACACAATGAGCAAAAATAAATCTTTTCTCCTTTTATGTAGATTATCTCTGAAGTTTTAATCAGAGTTTTCAAGCTGATACATGCAAGGCACAGGTCCTAGAACTTAGTAATTGCTCAATGATAATTGTTATCAGTATTATCACTATTTAATAATGGTATTTAATACTACTCACTGTCTTCTTCCCACCCGTCTCCACTTCCCAAGGTCTAAAAGCTCCTGCTGTCTGATTCTGCTTGAGGATGCCTAGAATTGCACCCAAGTCATTTACACAAACACATGCGCCTTCCTAAAGGCCTGTGTTCTCCCAAGAAGCAGGCTTCTGCCCACATGCCTCCCTCCCTCACATATGCGAAGCAGAGCAGGTGTTCCAAGGATACCAGTTAAACTGTTTAGAGAAAGAGTTGGGCGGGAAAAGACTGAGTAAATAAATAATTTTAGAAAACCAGATTTTGTACATTTTATAGGAAGAAAACACTAAAAGGTAAATAAGACAAATCCCTCATGGTAGGAGAGTGCACATAACGCCATATGCAGAGAACACTGCGATTTATTTTCGTGTGGCATCTTTTATTCAAAGCATTACAGACATTTGCTGAAAAGAGTTAGTTGTACCAAGGGCAGATGACTCAATGAAATGTTTCAGTCACATTTTATAATGGGGATGAGGCTCTCCCGGATGTCTTTTTACAGGCTGATGGCCAGGAAGTGGTGAGTAGGAAAGAACTAGTGGTGCAGGAAATTCACAGCACAAAACAAGCCTCCGAGTTCAGCCAGACAATGACCGGTGCAGCAGCGAGGAAAATGCCTGGTAACTTGGCGTCCCAGTGACCTAATGTGATGGTGACACACGGGGCGAGGCAGCCGTCCTGCTGAGGCCTGCAATGCTCGCCAGGCTTCCGGAACCAGCACTTCCTTTCCAGGCACCTAAGATTTGGAATTGATTTACGAGGCACGATTGAAAACATAGGGTGAATGGTCAACTTTCGAAAACTAATTATGGCAAAGGATGCATTGCCTCTGATCCCTTTTAAAATACTTGCCCTGATTTCAAGCACATGTACACCAGCATTCTTGCCACTTTCTCAAGGAGTTCTGAAGTGCCTCTTTCCTGAGCGCCTGTAGTCGCAGTCATGGCTACTGCATGTCTTGAACCAATTCGAAGCACTTACCTTTCATAGTTATTTTCACCACGGCTTGACCATGTTGACCAAGACTTCCATGGTTTTTAGGAAGAGCCAGAAGTAGCGCAGCACTACGTGCACTCACTATGGTAGATAAGGGCCTCTATAACGCTTTTGGGAGTTTGCCTTTCTACTGGATGAAACTGGGCAGCATTTACAAGATTTGTGATCACATCTCATAAAGATAACCAGCTAAGAGGACTTCCCCGATTGCTTCAGAAACTAGCAAGAACAGGAAGCGTGCTCAAAGTGAGAAGATTATTTTAAGGAAGATCAGTAGTAAAGTGTTTTTTAATGTAATAAATTTTCGAAAATTTAACTAAACTGAAAATTTCACTCACACTGTGCGAATAAGTCATGTCCAGCTCTGCAAGGACCGTGAGTGACAGCATGGCGTGGGTAATTCCTGCTGGGCAGACTCTACCTGTGTCACTACCTAAAGTCACATCTGGTACAGTTGTCTGGGAAATGTTGAAGTTTGGAATAGCTTTGTCAGACTTCTAAAAGATTAAGCTAGTTATCCCAATTCCAATTTCCAACCACTGATTACAGGAAGACACAGTAAGAGGTCAGTTTTCTAGCCAGCAGTGCCCTCCCCAACCCCATTTTCTCAGAAGTATTAGTCATGTGAACTACCAGAGGCAAGAAGAACAGAGCGGAGGAGCAAGAAACTTCCCTGAATATTTGTATTCATCAGGGTGAGATTTATGCATGAGATGCAAATTACTATGTGTTATTTACACATCGGAGGAAAAACAAATCTTGAATGTAAATATTTAGAGGGCATATTATTTTTAAATATGAAAATAGCAAAAATTATTAGAGCATTTACAACTCCCACTCTGTTGAAGAGGCATTCAAATGAGTTTTTAAAAGAACTTTTGTCAGAATTACTGAAACTATAACAAACAAAGCATCAGAAAATTTAAAAACAAACACTTCTAAAAATCCTTTTTCAAAACTAGTTGAATGTTCAAGTGATCACAGTATCAATTCTCTCTATAAGAACTTGGTTGTTAATTAGGCATTGAGTGTGCAACATTCACTCACTTATTTTCCAGCTTTCTATTGTTACAATTGGAATTGAAGTAAATTGAGTATTCTATTATTTATCTGCCATGATCTGATCCTTTTTACACACATAATTTTTTTAAAGTAAAGCACTGGTAAAAATTGAGTCTTTATAGCTTTAGTTTCTCAATCACTAATAGCTCACTTGGAAAATTGTCAAAAATCAAACTGTTTCCTGGGCAATACCTAGCTCATCCACAAATGATAAAATAATCATTCAAATAATCATTCATCCCTGTCACTTACTATGTACAGGTCTTTGTTGTCCATGTTTCACATACACTATTTTATCTAATTCTCACAAAAACTATAGCAAGTAGGCACGATTATTACAGTGCTTGTATACATGAAGAACCTGAAGGTTTGGAAGTTAGTAGAATTTCCAGGATTACACACCTGGCGAGTGATGGATCCGAGGTCTGATACAAAAATGATGCTTGCTGAGGGTAATACTGACACTTGAGACTGTGGGCTGTAGCCAAAAGGCTACCATGGGATCAGGAAAGAAGATATACTAAACATCCCTGCAGGGTCCTTATGAATTAGAACTATCCAGGGACGATGATGAGCACTTTGTGATTTATAGGCTAGGCATCCTACTCTATAAATCCAAAGTCAATTAACAATGTTCTAAAATTTGAAACTTTTGGAATGCCAATATGCTGCCACAAGGAAAAGTCCCCTGCTGGACTTCATGTGACCAAGTCACTGTTAGCAAAAGGAAACTACAAATAGTTATAAAATTACCTTATGGAGCCAGGGATATAGCTCAGTGGCACAGCACCTACCCGACAAGTACAAGGTTATGAGTTCAATTCCCAGTACCAAAAACCCCCCTTATGACTGAGCGCACACAGGTATAAAATATGAGTGTATTTCATGGTTAGATTTGGGTCCCATCTCTAATACATTTCATTATATATGTAAATATTCTAAAATCTGAAGGCATCTGAAATATAAATAACTTCTGGTCTGAGTGCTTTTAGATATGACATATTTGACCTGCCCTATTTCATTAGAGCTTCCCAATTTCCTAGGAAGGCTGAGCTAATTCAGTAGGTCAAGATTTGGAGCAGTAGTATTTCAATTCAATCATCTCTTAACTATGTTTCCCCAAATTATATTCATTGGGCTTAAAGTAAGGAGACCCAATTTATTGATAAGAGACCAAAAAGCAAAAATATGAATGAATCTACATTCACACACGCAAAAAAAGCCTAGTGTGAATAAGGCTATTTTACTTGAATAGGTACAACTTTTCAAAGGCATATTTTTTAACCTCCCTTTAAATAGCTTTGTCAATGGTACAATTGACCAACAATAAATATATATATTTAACATTTCTACTTTGATAAGTTTTGACTTGCGGATACCCATTGTGGTGAATTGGCAAGTGGTAGTCAACTTGTAACACCCAGCTGAACTGAACCAGTGTGGTGCTGGGTGTTGGAGGCCCACATGAGGATTATTGTCAACAACATAAAATGGTATTGTTGGAACTGTTGTTTCTCCTGGGGCTGTTGTTTCTCCTGGAGGACCTTGTCATGCTGGCTTTCCTGATGAACTTGGCTGTTCTCAACACTGAAGTAGCTCAGGACATTATTGTCACTGAGAATGGCTGGTTCACTTTGGAGGTGCTCTGATCCTTACTTTGAGCATTGCTTCCTGGCTCCAGAGGGAAAGATGGTTCACTGTGCAATGTCTTAGCGAAGCTTGTTGCATTGGCTTTCCTGATATAGATTCAGCTGTTCTCATCATCAGAGGAGTTTGGAACCTTGTTGTTGCTGAGGATGGTTGCAGAAGTTTTGGGGATGCTCTGGTTCCTACTTTGAATGCCACTTCCTGGTGCCAGTGCAGATCCCTCAGCCTGCTACCACAAATCCTTTGTCCCAGTGGTACAGACCTTCTAGCTTATGCCACTGACTTTTGGGCCTTCCCAGCACAGATCCATGAAACAGATATGTATGAGATATTGTTGTGGAACTTGGCCTACACTTGAATTTTGAGGAAAGGACACTGTGATGTGCTCTAGGTCTTTAGACTGTCTCATGCAGAGCATTGATGTGTGATCCAGGCCTTCAACTGCATTCTTTGGGTCTTTAGTGTGTGGGCAGATTTCCTGCACTCTTTGTACATCACTCTTTGGGTGACTGCTATAAAATAATCCTATAAATTATGAATCCTATATTGTTCCCCTTATAAACCCTGACTATAACATCCATGAAACCTTATCACTATGAAAAAAGAGAGTGTGTCTCAGGCCTAGACAAGCTTCCCAGGAGTGGGACCCATGCATTTGCAGAGTGCCCTGTGCTTAGATGGGAACCACATGCTGGTTTTAGGCTCTATTGTTGCTGTCTTGAAATTCTTCATATTTTTTGTTTAAAAAATACTGTACTCTCACTTTCTTTTTTTCCCATAATTTTATTGATAAACAAATAGCAATGAGACAGTTTCAAATCAAATTGGTAGGATAGTTTCAATAATTAACACATTGCATACATTCTTCTTAGTGGTTAATTGCTATACAGGATGGAGACATGATATCCTATTTACAAACACCATTACAACAAATCACTCTATTCATTAAGAGAACGTAACTATATATCTATCCTAACCACTTTGAATACACAGATACAAAATGGACATTCAACTGTATCCCCTTTTTTTGGTAAGTTCTGTTATTTGAATATTATGGGTATGTAAACTCAGTAAAATATTCTAAAAGAGTCCAGTAGCCCATAATAGTATTGGGTCTTTCGCTTCACTGGCAATGTCAGAAGTTGTTGACCTGAGTCCCCTAGAGCTCAACATAACAGCATGGCTTTACTTCTTATATTTCGTTTTTATACTTTTCTGCTGGATGGTTAAGACCAAGGTAAAGCAGGACCTACGCAACAAGAGTTGTAGCTTTTGGGTGTGATAAGGTCAGTGAAATCCCCTCAGGATTTATCCTGAGATCCTGTACCTCAGATTGTAGAACCTTAGTCAGTGTCAGCCATGTGGATGAGTCACGGCCATTGCTTGGCCAATGTGCTCTCTGTGAAAGCCTGAGAGAATGTTTTCTCTCCATGTGACTCTCCTTAGGCACACTCTACATCATCGATCACTTTCCTCTTTGGCCCCATAATCTTCTTGATCAGAAAATTTGGGACACTACTGTGTACTCCCACTTTCAACCAGGCCCCACAAATTGAGCAGCTAATTTTCAGGATCTGTGTTTATTTTGGTGAAATAATACAAAATTTACCCTCTTACCATTTTTAAGTATATAGTTCAGTGGTATTCAGTAATTTATATTGTTACTGTATTAAATACATATTGTACCTTATGTTTACATCATGTATATGTAATATGTATATTTATATTATTGTATAACCATCACCATCACCACCATCCATTCACACAACTATTTTATCTTCCTGAACTAACTTTTGTACCCATTAAGCCATAAATCCTCATTGCTTCCTCTCCCAAGTCTTAGTATCCATCATTCTATTCTCTGTCTTTTATGAGTTTGATTTTTTTATGTACTTGATAGACACATACTCACCCTGCTGTGGTCTGAATGTGGGTGTCCTCTCCAGAATTCCTCTGTCAAAACATAATCTCAAAGGGGGTAGTATTAAAAACTTAGACTAGGGATAGAAGGTAGGTCACAAGGGCTTTACTCTTTGTTAATGGGATTTATGGGATTGGTGCACTGAGAGTTGAGAGATTGTGTTGGCCTTTCCTCTGTGTGAAGATTTGGCAAGAAGATGCCATCTCTGAAGAAAAGATGACCACCACTGGACACTAGATTTTCTAATACCTTGATCTCAAACTCCACAAAATCCAGACCTGTAAACAATTAGTTTCTCTTGTTTATAGAGTGAGATTTCTTATTTATTTATGTGTGTGTGTGTGTGGCCAGCTCAGCCCACCAGGGGGCAGGGCTGGCTGGCATGTGGGGCTGGGGGATCGAACCGTGGTCCCTGTGCTTTGCTAAGCTTGTTCCAAGTAGGTGCTTTAGACCACCGAGCCATCCCACCAGCCCCTCTCTTGTTTATAAATGATCTAGTCTAAGACATTTTGTTATAGCACTCCACGACATTCTTGTCTTTTGTGACAACCTTCCTTTACTCAGCATACTGTCTAAAGGTTCATCTATATTTTAACATGTGTTCCAATATCCTTGATTTTTTTAAGGCAGAAGAATCTTTGTGTCCATTTATAATTTCATGCTTTACCACTAGGGACCAAATTGCTTTCTTTCACAATAGATTAATTTACAATTTTAGAATGTTATAAAAATTGAATCATAATTGCTTTGGTTTCCTTCTTTTGTACTGCATAATTATATCAAAATTTATTCATATTGTGGAATGTCCCAAATGCTCTTTCTTATTGCTGAGTAGTATTCCATTATGTACTGCAGTTTATTTCCTGGTTTGTGATTGTTTTAGTTACTCTTCTCTCATTGCTGGGACTAATACCCAACACTCAAAATGAAGGAAGGAAAGGTTTATTTATCTCACAGTTACTGGAGGCTTCAGTCCAT
>NW_004524688.1:923034-932471 GCF_000260255.1 Octodon degus
CCATTTTTAAATTGGTTTGGTTTCTTATTATTGCATTTTGAGAGCTTGCAGTATACATACATATGAAGTATGAATCTTTTATCAGGTATAAGGCTTACAAATATTTTAGCCTATTGTGGCCCTCACCCCATTGTTTTCATGATGTCTTTTGAAATAAGTCATAGGACTACTCTTGTTTGTTTTCATCTCTCAAGGATTGCTGTCCTTTGTTGTCTTATATGTAGTGTCTTGAAAATTGCTTTTGTATGTTGTTTTCTGGTCTTGTTTTTGGACAAGAGTTTAAAATCAGTCCTTATTACTCTATCTTGGCTTGACATATACTTTAGAATGTATAACAAGGCTGAGATTACCAACATATGCATACGACATATGCATAAGTATCATTAAATACATATGCATATGTCATATGTATTTAAGTATATATACTTAATATATATCCTTATATACTTAATATATATACTTATATATTAAGTATCATTAAATTTTAGTCAAGTCATGACACCATGTATTTTTCCACTCTAAGGGTACTTATGGAGAGCTGTCATCATGGGGGACTCTAAAACAATGCAATTGAAATGGGGTTTTCAATTTGCAAAATAAAAACTTTAAAATTAACATTATACCTAAGAAAGGCTTTTCTCACTTTGTAAGGGCTAGAACAGCTGCAAGCAAGGAGGATTGGTTGTGAAGAAGCAAGGAATGCTGGAAGTGGCTAGGCTCTGAACCAAGGATAACTTACAATTAATTATAACAGATTTTCTGAGATTGGTCATTTAGTAAAGCTAAGTGAAGATGTGTTCAGGAATTCAGAGGTGATGAACTAAATCCTGAGTTCTTAGAGATTGGTTCTTAAGTCTTAGGTAGCTCAGAATAAATCATATCTCCACACATCTTTTGAATGTAACCCACATAAGACATTTAAAATATTGAAATTGGTCCCTGGGTTTATTTCTGGAAAGACTACACAGAGACCCAAATGCCACAGGCAGCCCAGGGAGCCCAGCACACTGTTTCCTTGTAGGAACAGTGCAGAAAGTGTTCTCTAAGTCCCATATTCCTGTGTACTCCCCAAGGCCAAGGGAAACCCACCCTGATTTTCCCATGTTCAATACTGTGCTGCTGAAATTCTCCATCTTTTCCCCTTTATGCTATCTGCCAGGCCTTTTACATTGCCATTCATAGTCATGGTTTGGCACCTGCAGTATTTGTCACAAGGCCTTAAGCACAGGGCTCTGGGTGTGATGAGAGAGCCTCCGGCTGGGAGGAAAGAGAATACTGCCCAAGGGCTGGCCATGACATCTGCCATCTCTCCCTCACTTGCCTGTATGCCAAGCCAACAATGTGTAGGGAAGTCCTGGCTCATTGCTTTTGGGAGACATGAGCAGCCCCTGACACCTTGCAGGCAAGGCGGTTGACAGAGGCTGCAAAGAAAGATATGAGGGTCTTGAAAGTTTCACTCCCTTTATACCTGGGCAGCTAGATCAGTAGGATAGCCTCTACAAGGAACAGATGACCAACAAATAGGGAAGACAGACATAGGTAGATAGATAGATGTACCTTCTAGACACTTGAAACATGTTGCCTGAGTCCAGATTGATGACTACAAGGGATTAATAGATGCTCTATTATGTGATATTTTGCCATGACTAATTTTTATTTTTAATTAACATTTTAAAATAAGAAATATATATATATATATATATATATATATATATATATAATCAACTACCAAACAAAGTGAACACAGAGATTACTTTATCCATACCCATTTCCATACTCCAAAGGACTGGCCACATCCCTCTTGGCCAATGTATTGAAGGCGATGACTGTTTCCTCTTTCAATCTTCTACACAGCCTGTGCCTTGGGCTTGGGGCTACACTGGCCAGCTCATAGCCTGCTTACAAAAGCTGACTTTTGTCAAAGATCTCTCCTTCCCAACCCCATATTCTCAGGCCCAGATGTCCATGTAATGACCTGCTGGCCATTATCGTTCAGTGCAGCCTATGAATGTAGGTACATGGGACAGTGGTCTTAGATTCTTCACTATTGTCTTAAGGATGCCAAACAAAAGTGCTTCACACTGGGTATCTTAATTACCTTTACCCATTGCTGGGACAAACACCCAACACTCAAAATGAAGGAAAAAAAGGTTTATTTAGCTCACAGTTTGTGGAGGCATCAGTTCATACTCATCTGGCTCCAAGGCAAAGGACAGCAATTCATGGCAGCAGAAAACAATGGAGAGCAGAGGAGGGGCAACAGCTGTGGCCCTGCTGCAAAGATCAACATCCTCCAAAGTGGCAAAATGAAGTCCAGAATTTCTCCAGGAAGTGGGCAGGTCAACCAGCGAAGGCTTCCTCAACTCCTTTATATATTCTATTTTGTGCTGAGTCACTGTAGTACAGTCCCTCTGCGCCCTAGGGTAGAACCAATAACGCCCCACAGCTGGCCCAATAACACCTCAGGTTAGAGCCAATTGTGCCCCAGGTGGGGCCCTCCCTGCCCTGCAGGGTGGGACCCCCCACAGGCCAGAGCCCATTCATCCAAGTTAACACAACTTACCAACCACTACACTGGGTAATTTAAAATAATAAAAATATATGCCCCTTCAGTTCAAAAAGCCTTCTGCATTCTGGTGGTGGCGGAATTCTCCCACTCTTTGCTTGCAGGTGTATCACTCCAGGGACCATCTGCATCTGCACTGTCACACAGCAGCCTCCCTCTGCAAGCCCATGTGCCAGATCTTCCAGTTTCCTCTTACAAAAACACCTGTATTTGAAGTGTCCCACCCTGAAATTCATGTTAATCTCATTTTTAAATCCTTAACTTCCGCAAAATTAGGTCACCTGGAGTTAGGACTTGAATATAGCTTTTTGAGATCATTATGAACCCAAAACATTTCCTTCAAAAAGTGTATTTTGTGTTATGCAGCTTTCCCTGTCTTGATTTTTCACTTGGTAGTACATACTGAGTTGTTGGGTAAAGATTAACCTTGTTACTTTAAGTAAATGTAAATGATTCCATTATATAAGTATAGGATAATTTAACCATTTTCATAGGTATTGGTACTTCAGGTTTGATTTTGGTTAAAATAAATGACAGTTTAAATTTTTAGAACTTATTATAGTAATAGACACATTGTCATTAATTCCCCTCAAAATACTTAAAATGCACTCCCCTACTTGGAGCACACTTATACCATTAATTTGCCAATGTGTCATTTACTGTAACAAGTTTTTTTTGAATGTTCACTGTATGTTTCAACCACCACTTGTGTGAACAGTGTTGTAATGAACACTGATAAACACAGCCTTAAATCTTATTTCTGTGCAATAGGTTCCTATAGATGATATTGCTTAGTCCAGGATCTATGCTAGAAGTTTAAATTTTAATAAAAGGTGCCAGATCATTTTCCAGTTGATGAACAATTCCTATTGCTGCTAAAAATCTGTGACAGTAGTTTTCCCACATTCTGGACAGCTTTCCTAATTTTCTAAGTAAATCTACTACTCTTCATTTCCCTGACTGATAGATTTTGAGTACCTTTTTATGTGTGTATGGGCCCTATGGATTAGAGACCTGTGTGTCAGGGTATCCTTTGAACATCTTCTCTCTGTTTACACTATCATTATTCATTGGTAAATGTTCTTTATATATTTGAAAATTGGAACTTTCCCCTCTGCTTTTAATTTAAACTAACTCCTTTGGCGTAAAACATTTTTTTTTTTTTTCATTCTCTCATTTCTCCAGTGACTACTTGTGGCATCTATGCCTTACAAGAGTATTTGATTTTTAAATAATCAAAAGTTTATCATTCCTTTTATGGTTCATAGATTTACTACCTTACTTATAAAAATCCCATGTAGTGTATTTTGACTACAGTTTTGTTTTGCTTTTACCTTTAAATGGTCAGCCCCGCTCGTGCCTTGCATTTCTTGAGAGGTAGGAGTCAAGCAGGCTTTACTTTAGACAGACATCCAGTTGTACCACTGCCGCTCCTGCAGTATCTCTCTTCCTGCCTGAATGGAAGTAGTCGTTTGTCTTGATCTGCTCAGCAGTCTCTCCCTAGATCAGCACCATGTTGTTGTGATTGCAGAGGTTTTGAACAGTGTTTTCGTGACTGTGCGGGCCAGCATCTTTTGTCATACTCCTCCTTTAAGCTATCATTATTCTTTCAAAGGGGTAATGGTCTTAAACAAGAAAACAAGATTTTTAATTAGACTTGCATAAATTTACATTTTAGTTTTGGTATAACTGGCAGTTTAATATCTAATTTTATATTTCAAAAAGTTTTTCCATTTTGTGAAGATCTTATTTTTTGATTTTTTAAATTTAATTTAGTTTAATTTAATTTAATTTAATTTTGAAGAGTAAAAAGAAAAGCATGAAGAAAACTCAGAAACAAAGACAGAAACATACAACAATGTATATGTTACAGATTTTCAAAGCAAAAGTAGCTGATTAACAATGGTTGAGATATTATCTGTGTTTATTGTCCAATCTGTGCTCAGATTAAAAGATATAGTTACGTAAGATTGAAAATATGATTGGATATTACCACTTGCTTTCAAGAAACTTTATTTTTTTGTTAGTCTCTTTCTTTTCCTCTTCTCTCACGTTTTTTGAAAATTTATTTTGAAGAAAGTATAGTACTAACTGCTATAACATTAGAAATGGTACACAATTAGAAGAATTAGTTGACATGATCATTTTTTTTCTATTTAAATAGGTTAATGTAGAGAATTGGACTGACATGTTCTAACAGTGAATCATGTCATATTTCTGAAATTATCTATTTATAATTTTAACATAGGGAACACATGGATATCGGTTGCTGTGGTAGTTGATACATTGTGTCAACTTGGTTGGATGACTCCAGGTGGTAAAGGGGGGGCGCCCTGAGGGCCTGCCCTGGGGCATGATTGGGCCCACCCTGGGGTGCGAGGGGCCCGCCCCAGAGTGGCTAAGCACAAAAAGTGTGCATAAGGCTTCTCCCCTGCCCTGCCCCACTTCCGTGGAGGAGTCCCGGTCCTCGTGCACCACTTTGCATCTGCGCCACTGCCGAGGCTTCACAGGGGAGCGCCAGTCGGCAGTCAATGTAGAAGGAAGAGAGAGGCTTGATGGACCTGCAGCTGCTGCTCCTCCTCTGCTCTTCACCATTTTCTGCCACCATGAACTGTTGCCATTTGCCTTGGAGCCCGTTGAGAATGAACTAAAACCTCCACAAACTGTGAGCTAAATAAATCTTTCCTTCTTTAATTTTGAGCATCGGGTATTTGTCCCAGCAACAAGTGAAAAGTAACTAAGACAGTTGCCAATTTTTAATTTAAGATATTTGCATCTGTAATGATAATAAGGTTAGTTACATTACTTCATAGTTTTGCTACTCTACCAGTTTTTGGCATTTAATTCACAATGAAATTGTGAGCTTCTTGCTGTGACCTCCAGCTCTGCTCAACCTCGGCTTCCCTCCATGTCCTGGTGCCTGTAGCTCTAAGCAAGGCTGTGATTTTAGAGAACCCAGTATTTTTCCTCTGATTCTAGAGGTGCTGTGCACCTCAGCCTGCGCAGGTAACCACAGTCTCATGCTGACACATAGAGATGGCCTCATTCTCAATGACATGCAATTACAGATGTCATGAGAAGGCAAGTGGCTTTGAACACATGCCCCTGTAATTCACTATGAGGATGAGCGAATAGAGCCCTGTGCAGAAGAAAGAAGCATCTATTGGACTCTGATACAGCTCAAGATGGAGGAGCTGAGTGAGCCCCTCCCGTCTCGCATTGAGCTCTGGGCACAGCACCACCCTGGTGATTATCCACATGTAAGCTTAGGAGGTCCTGATGCCCCAAGGTAGCAGATCATTTGTTTGAATACCACTGAGAGACTGCAATGGGAGATGCCTGGAAGTTGAAGTGTCTGACCACAGTGGGAGGCGCCGGAGTTAGAGATTCCTGACCTTTTAAATATGGGAAAGCTGAGAGGTGTTAGTGCTCATTAAGGTTTCCTCTTCTGCCTCCTTTTTCCTTTTGACCTTCTGCCTTTTCCAGCTGCTACTGTCCAGTGATCTTCAATACATGTTACTACAACATGCCATGCTTAGTAAGTCTTTGACATGCACAGGAAACTGAACTGGCAGGTTTGGCCCATTCAACTGTAACAAACCTGTGTTCAGAAGGCGATCAGGGAGTATTAAAATACAGTTGTCTGACCCTATGAGACATAGTTCTCTGTTTTATAGATTAAGAGGAGACAGAAAAAGACACCATCAGTACTCACTGTATTCCATTGTCTCAAATAGTTGGCATTTGTGGGAATGAAGCAAAAGCTGACCTTTTATCAAACAGTCTCAAGCATACCCACAAACCCATTGCCCAGTTGGTAGGAAGCAGTTCAGGAATCAGCCAACTTCCCAAGGAGCCTTTAGCACTTAGGAGATGAGGTCATGCCTACCACTCTGAAGTCCACAGACCCAACCAGCTTTTCCTGGGCCACCCTGCCACCTCTGATCAGCCTTGGCTACCACATTAGAGTGGGCCACAGTGCTTCTGCAACAAAGTGAACATACAAAATTCTTCCCCTCTTGGCAAAAGAGTACTCTTCCTGTGCACCAGAATGCAGAAGGCAAACACTATTCCACATCCCTAGCTAGTGAGGAGCCCAGGGATACGTAGGTTATGGGAACTTGCTGTCCAGCACAGTGTTCGGGGAGGTAGCACAGAAAATAAATTCTAAGACTACCTGGAAGACAAAATTCTCACACAGCCTCCAAAGAAAGTGAGAAGATAAGGACATAGATCAAGGACCACAAATGGATGTGGCATTTTTTTTAACTTTTTAAAGAAAATTATTTGTGAACATTAATTATATAAAATTGTAATTGGTTAAAAGTAGCAAAAATGGTCCATATTTTACACTATCTTCTTGTCAGTCAGGTTCTTCAAAGATCATAAAACCCTTTTGGAAATGAAGATTGTCCCTATGCAGAGAAAGAAATGTTATAGGGACCTTCACTGTACCAGTTGACTGTGCATTGCGCATCCTCCTGTGCCTTCATCCCAGGGGATCTGTGACCATGCAGGGAGTGTGCAGAAGTTTCCACAGCTCTCTGTTTGCATGGGAGAGCCGTCGAGGTGAGGTGGGGAGGGGAGTTCACCATCTTCTAATCTCAGCAAATTACTAATGCCCTCAAAGCACAGAACTCCATGGGGTGCCTTTTCAGAAACTGGGCTGAGTTTTCCCTTGTGAGACAAGATCGTCACAGACTCCATGGAGTCAGGACGGTGTCTCCAGGCAGACCCCAGAAGATGCAGGAGAGCGTTCCAAAGGTGCCCAGTGCTCCTTGAGGGCATGTGCATTCACTGTGACGAGGCCTGCTGGAGCTGAACAGCACATCTCCTTATGCACCTCTGATGCAAGAGACTACACAAGAAACACTTCCTACATAGATTATTGCTCCGTGACACTTAAACGCATAACGAACTAGTTTGGTTCAGTATTTTTAATTAAAAATTTAATTCAATTTTTTTCATTACTATAGCAATATGTGTTTGAGAGAATAAGGATAAGCCATGTTTTAAAAAATGTAAAACCCTTTATCTGGATGCAGAGACTGCTGTTGTGAACATTCTGTGGGCATTTATTGTGAGACCTCTGTCTGCTTAAACTCTGCTAATTTTTTACATAAATAATACACATTTGTCACATTTATTTGTCACCTTGCTCATTTAACAATATATACTAAATTAATATCCATATTATGAAAACTTCTAGAATATCATCTTAGTAATTTATTTTGCTATTCTTTAATGACAATTGTATTCCTTTTATTCTTTTTATCACAAGTTCAAGTTTCAGTTTTAATTTCAATAAGTAACTGGTTTGTTTTTACAAATACCTTCTCAGGTTTTGTTTATTTGATAAATTTATTGATAACTGCTCAAGCAGTAGGAATCTTCCAGAGGACAATGCCTACTTCACTTATCTTAAGGATAGGGAGAGTTGGAAAGAAGAAGCTCTCAGTGAACTGTGTGTCTATTACTTTTTACTCATTACTGGAACAAAATACCAGATACCCAAAATGAAGAAAGCAAAGGTTTATTCAGCTCACAGTTAGTGGAGGTTTCTGTCCCTACTTGACTGGCTCCAAGACAGAGTGGCACAAGGGAGAAGGCAGCAGTTCATGGCTGTGGGAAACAGCAAAGAGCAAAGGAAAGAGCAGCAGCTGCAGCATCTGTCAAGCCTCTCTCCATTCCTTCCATACTGACTGGGAAGCCCAGTGGCAGCAGATGCGAAGATCAAGCTCCTCTGAGGAAATGTGGCAGAATCCTTTCTCATTCCTTTTATATATCCTCTAAGTGCTGAGTCACTCTAGGGCAGGCCGAGGGCAGGGGTGGGGGGTAGGAGTGGGAACTGGGGTTGGGGGGTGGAGCCCTCCCCACCTTAGCCAGGGACCCTTCACACCTCAGGGAGTGGTATCACCAAATTGATCCAGCCAGGATTCCAACCCCTTAAGTTGACACAATGTATCACCATTTGAGCAGCCAACCCTGCACTAAAGGTTAAATTATAAGTGCTAACAAATGTCTCAGAAGAGCAGGCAGTCGGAACAGGGATTGTTGAGCTGAAGCCTCAAAGCAGCATGAGCCCATGAGGAGAGGAAGGGCATGAGCCCATGAGGAGAGGAAGGGCACCCACCCAGTGCAGCCTTGAGCACCAGAAGACAGATGTCCCTGAGACAGGTGAGAGGACAAAGGCCGTGGGAGGGAGACCCGAGATCTTATTCTAAGTAAAACAGTGGAGCCTCAAAACAGTTTTACATAGGATAATGACCAGCAGAGTTGGGGCTTGAAATACTACTTTGGTATCCAAGGGGAATTTGAGGCAGGAGTGACAGGAGTGACACAAAGCAGTGGCCACAGTGGTCTGCAAGATAGCAACACTGTGATCTTTGCAAAACTCTGTTGACACTGAAAAGAAAGGTCACCTGTGTTTCCACTGTCTTACGATAATCTGTTAATACAATTGTGCTGCCTTATCTACAAGGGACATGGTCCAACAGCCCTATAGATGCCTTAAACTGTAGCATTGAAGCCCACATGTACTATGACTTTCCTATACACTGTAATGTGGCTCCATAGTCCTCAATCAATCTGTCTTTCCATGATTTCTGGAAGGTTCCTTTGCCTTGCTACTGTTTTGCTTTACAGTAATTCTTAGGTGAAATAAACATGACATGAAATCAAGCACTGTGATACCTTGATTATGGATCTGATTATCTAGATGGCTGCTAAGTGATTAACAGGCAGGTAGTACATACAGAGTGGATACATGTAATCAAGGGGAATCCCTATGCAAGGAGGAAAAGACAGGATGGCAATAGACTCCATCACACTACTCAAGAACCAAGCCCTATTTAAAATTCATGAATCAGTT
>NW_004524688.1:932571-939206 GCF_000260255.1 Octodon degus
GGCCAGCTCAGCCCACCTGGGGGCAGGGCTGGCTGGCATGTGGTGCTGGGGGATTGAACCGCGGTCCCTGTGCTTTGCTAAGCTTGTTGTAAGTAGGTGCTTTAGACCACTGAGCCATCTCACCAGCTCCTCACTTTTTAAATTTCCCATTTAAAGCAAAATTGCAAGTAAGAGAGACTCTTAAATGGGTTTTCAGGTACGTGTGTTTAATATAAGAATAGCTTACTTGTTACTCTTATAAGGAAATGAAACCATATTATACATTATAGAATACACTTTTCTTGCTGTTTCATTAATAGTTTTCCATTGAGAATAGATACAAAAGTAGTTAATTTAGATATTCCTAAGTAGTTAAATCGAATAATTTAGTTAATGTATAATAAAAATATGAACATAAAATTGGACATAGGCAGATGAGGTTGATTAAACAGATTTACATAAGATAATGGCCCACCGTGTGACTAGTTTCCTTTTGCATAAGAAGACAAGAATGATACACATAGAATACAAAATGTGTATGTACCCTTAACTGTATGTGAATATAGTTCAGGAAATTATCAGAGTTGGCACACCTGCTCACCACTATCTGGATCCAAAAATAGAGTGTTACAGCTTCCCAGAGCCTCCTGCTTGCCCTTTACATTCCTACCATTCTTCCAAAAATAACTACTTTTTTGAGTTCTAATACTTCATTCTCATTGTGGCTGGTTTTGAATTTTATGAAATCTTTTGCTGAATTTCATTATAGAATATATGTTCTTTGGCTAAGCTTGTCTTGCCAAATTTTATGATTTGGAAATTTATCTATTTTATGTATTTATACTTTGTTCATTTTTAGTGCAATTTAGACCTCTGTGCATAAATGAATCTTTTCATATATCAATGATTCTTTTAACAAATTTAACATATTAACAATATATTAATATAGTAAGAAACTTAACACAAATTTGAAGAACGGGGTAGCCCAAAAGCCAAATTGCAAGAGAATGACAAATATTTCCAGTCACTCTCCAAAAAGTTAAACTAATTTACTCTTCCACCAAAAATAGGAGAGGGTGTTAATTCTCACCTGTGGCCTTCAGTAAATGTGGACTTGATTTTTTTATCTTTTCCAGTGTGAAAGTTACCTAAAACACATTGTTTTACATATCCTTTTGAAACCATACATTTTGAAACCATGCTAAGAATTTGCGCAAATAGTTAAAACATAAAACTGCTTATTAGCTTCTCTTAGTAATGCATCATTAACATTTCTTTTGTATCTATTTTTTGGGGGGTTTTAGGATTGTTAATTTTTTATTTTATTCTATTTTTAAGTTTTATTTTTCAAACCAAATTGGTAGGACAGTTTCAATAATTAACACATTTCATACATTCTTCCTAGTAGTTAATTGCTGTACAAGATGTGGACATGATATCCTATTTACAAACATTATTACAACAAATCCCTCTATTCATTAAGAGAATGTAACTATATATCTATCCTAACCACTTTGAATACATAGATACAAAATGGGAAATCCCATTTTTTTGTTAAGTTCCGTTATTTGAATATTATAGGTGTGTTAACTCAGCAAAATATTCTAAAAGAGTCCAGTAGTCCATAATAGTATTGGGTCTTCCACTTCACTGGCAATGTCAGAAATTGTTGACCTGAGTCCCCTAAAGCTCAACATAACAGCATGGCTTTACTTCTTATATATTGTTTTTATACTTTTCTGCTGGATGGTTAAGACCAGGGTAAAGCAGGAACTATGCAACAAGAGTTGTACCTTTTGGGTCTGATAAAGTCAGTGAAATCCCCTCGGGATTTATCCTGAGATCCTGTACCTCAGATTGTAGAACCGCTGTCAGTGTCAGCCATGTAGATGAGTCACAGCCATTGCTTGGCCAATGTGCTCACTGTGAAAGCTTGAGAGAATGTTTTCTCTCCATGTGACTCTCCTTAGGCACACTCTACATCATCGATCACTTTCCTCTTTGGCCCCATAATCTCCTTGATCAGAAAATTTGGTACACTACCGAGGTACATGACATTACAGTACAAGTTCTCATATGTCCTGAGTCCTAATTGACCTTGGAAGGCTAGGGCCAAAATGTTGGCTTTCCTTGTGGTCCTCCTTTTCTCTAATTTTGGTCTGCAAACTTAGGTTGTTAACCATCCAGAAGACAAGCTTATTGTTATTACCATACAACCTAGACTGTTAAGTTTAACCTCGCTATCTGTCTGAATATCAAACATCTTAGGCATAACATGGAACAGGTATTTTTCATCAAGTATTGATATGTTGAACTTTAAGTCCCTAAAGAACATTTAAAAATTAGAATATGTTTTTTAAAATAGGCATAAAGAATTATATAATTCTTACATTTACACATAAGTCTAAAAATCTAACTATATACAACCTTGAAGCAGGACAGTCCCACAGCATTCCTTCTCCTGTCTCTTGCCTTCATTCACTACCCCCTTCTGACAGCACAGCAGCAACTGGCATGTCATGACAAGCAGCCCATATTCAGAAGACCAGAATGACAGGCCCGCCAAGCATGAAACTACTATTATAGATTACCATCTTCAGTGCAGTTGCTTATTTCACAGATATCAGTATATATAGTTAGTCAGGGTAACTAACTATTAACTAACTTTCCAATTAACTGCTAGATTCAAAAATCTTCTGGAGATTCTCAGGATCATTTCCTTGCCCATCTTGTACATATAACTGTAAGGCTTTGTCACTGTTGTGTTTCCTAGCTCTTCTCCTTTCCCTCTCTTAATTAGTTAGTCCTCAAGTTCCTGCTTTCCTTTTACTTGTATTATACCTTTCTAAATCCCCAGCTCTACTGCAGTGCTAAGCAGAAACACCAAAATGACACCCAGGATTTGGAGGCAGATTTGTATATGTCAGTAGGCACTGATCAGGATCACACCCAAAATATCAGGGCTTTATCTCTGATGGCCTACAAGATAAGCAAACAGGAAGTACAGAAGGAGAATGACTTGTCAATTGATGGTTGGTTTATACAATATGCATCGTAGTGACCAGCTATGCATTATAGTGACCAACCATTTCTAGGAGACAGAACCAACTGGGATGTGGAACATGAACTATTACCTGGGCAATTAATACACCCAAGTATACTGGCTGGAGCGAAGGAGCATTTTCTGCTACATTCTCCCCTCTTTTAGTTTCCTGACAAATCTTTGCTGGGTATATTACACGTGATCTGAGACAAGGCCCAACTAGAAGCAGTGGCTATAATTTAGGCCAGTCTTGGAGCATTACTCTCACAAGGTTGTGAGAGGATTAATGTGATGTAGAACAGTGTCTAACGTGCCTTAGACATAAGTATGCCTCATTTCACACCCATGAAATCATGGTCAAGTGTTTGATTTAATGTTCTATTCTCTTGGGGTCACCTTTCATAGAGTTTAAGGCAACAAACAAGCAAATAAACCATTTACCATGGGGTAGGGAATCAAGAACTGAGGTATGCAAACTGAAAAAGCACAAAAGTCAAGGGGAATAGGCATGAAACAATCCTATGATCAGTGTCCTTAGACTTTAGTCATGTGTGCATCGTCTCCTCAGTGAACCTTGGAAGCAGTCTGGGTAAATGTTTCAGTGTATCTGAGGCTGGATTTTTTTCTTTTTCTTTTTTTTAAATTTAAGGCTGGATGTCTAAAACTTGTAGAGGTAGTTAATATATATCTGGGTTATATGTGTGTGCAGGAAAGTCTACAGATATAGCCGATCTTTTAACTAGATACAAGTTGTATGTAGTTTTATGTTGTATTTCTGTGACCTTAAAATGAGGAAAGTCCACCATAATATGTGAGGTCAAGGACAGTGATTCAGATGTTGAGGTCTGAGGTGGCTGCAGGGGCACTGGTGCCAGCACTGCAGCTTGAGCTTTCAATACAAACTGTGGGGGCAGATGTGGCTCTGCTCTTCCAGGAATACCAGGTAAAATTTTTTCTGGCTGGGGTTGATGTTTCAATCAATTGGATACCTGGAGAGAATTTAGGCTTCTGCACTGGATTATTTTGTGTTGCTGATGGCAGGTGTCTTAGTTACTTTTTACTCACTGCTGGGACAAATACCCAACACTCAAAATGAAGGAAGAGAAGGTTTATTTAGCTCACAGTTACTGGAGTGTTCAGTCCATATGCTGCTGGCTTCAAGGCAAATGACAGCAGTTCATGCATCAGAAAACAATGAAGAGCAGAGGAGGAGCAGCAGCTGGGGTGTCCATCAAGCCTCTCTCTTCCTTCTATACTGACTGCCAAGATTGGTGCTCCACGGGCAGGCAAAGATCGGAGCTCCTCCAAAGTGGTGTGGCTGCAAAGATCAAGCTCCTCCAAAGACTGAAGTGGGACAGGGCAGCAGGAAACCAAATAGGGCAGCTTCCTGCCTTTCTCAATTCTTGGGCCCTGCCCACCTGCAGGGCTAGGCCCCCATGCTGAGGGTCTGCTGGAGCTGATTCAGCCAAGTTGACACTATGTATCAGCTAACACAGCAGGTTTCCAAACAGCAGCTGGCTGTGCGGGTCATCCCTACAGGAGAGTTTTAGCCAAAAATAGTGTTTTTCAAGGTGACCACAGTATATCTAGTCTATCAGACTTTATTCCTAACAGACCTATTTTTCATCTGTAAACAGGGTATGCTCAGGATCAGTCAAGAGGTCTATAGTTTAGAGCAATTTATTCCAGTACAGCATGTGGCATCTGGACAACTAGATCTCAGCCTAAGGTGAGCTTGTCAGCTTTCTTGATCAGGACAGTGGCTATTGGAGCATGGAGACAAAGCAGGGAGGCAGCTCTTAGGGGCCTGGACTGACAAATTGACTAAGGACTGACAGTTTGACTAAGTATATGAAAGCCAAAAGCTCCAAGAATTTTATGGAATTTCTTTCTTGTAACCATTTCTGTCAGATATCGTAGCAGAACTTTTGTGTTGGCAACCTATGAGGGAAATTGCACTGACATTGGCGGATTAGAGATCTTGAACTGGCTTTACAGGCAGGGGAGGTGTACTCTTTGATGAAGGTGGGGGTTGTCTTGGGACAGAGCTTGATCACCAAAAGGCCATGATTGATAGCAAGCCCCAAGGATGAGTGATTTGTCCATACTTCTGGAAAGGAGTCTCTCAAAATTTCAAGGTTATCTTTATTAGTCATTTCAGGCTGATGTAGGTCCTATTCTTCTTCCTGGGGACTAGTCAGAGCAAACATCAAATCAAGGACAGTGAATCCAAGTGTGAGGAAGACTGGTTATATGCCGGGGAGGCATAAGGCAGTCAAGCGTGTCCAGGCATTCATGTTTGATAATGTCCACCAATTTCACAGGATCTGCTCTGGCAGAATTCCTTTTCAGTGGGTAACTTCAGTAATTTTAGGTGTGTTTATTGACTTCATGCCTCTGTCTTTCAGGTCTACCAAGAAAGCAGTGTGGCACTGATCTAAGGTCTCATGGCCCTCTGTCACATTACATTCCCAGTTAAATGTGCTCAGGGGAATACTGTTTTCAACCAAGTATCAGGATCAATCACAGTGGCAGGGACTTTTGACTTTAACCAGACTTATGACCCATGTAAAATATGGTGGCATTCTTAGTATTAAACAGAGTCATAAGGAGTTGCTGAGCCATGTTAGAGGAGTCCTTAACCCCTTACAGCATTTAAATCCAAACGGATTAATTTGAGAGAGCATGAAGCTGTGGTGCAGGAGACAGAGCCAGCAGTGGTAGAGTCCCAGCTGGCTGAGCAGTTTGGAGTTGACAAATGTAAGAGGACGTGGGTCTGACTCAGGGTCTTCAGGAAGTAAATGATAAAGCTTTTCTGGCTTGGGCCCAATCTGAGGCCTCTCAGACAATCTTGTGGCTTTATTTTGATGACTAGGATGACTTTCTTGTCACACAAGACACAGGTGAAGAGCCAAGGTGAGAAAGTTCTCAACCCATTATGGAAATTGAGTCCAAGTGCACTGGCCTTTTGTCTCAGGATTTTCCAATTAAATAGGCTTATGGGAGCAACTCACAAGCAGAGGAAGTCATCTTTTCTGCATCAGTGACAGCACAGAGATCCTGTCCAAGGTGATTAACAGTCTATCAGGCTAATGTGTGGCTGGATGCCTGCTTGTGCTTTCCTTAACATCTGATGTCAGTGGGGGTTGCAGTAAGGTGGCACTGTTGACAGTCAGGCCCAGAAGTGAGTCTTACGCTTCTGGGAGAAGTTTTCAGAACTTTAGGACTGTGTTATCTGTCCCAGGCTGACACAGGCATCATTTCCTTTTTGAGGAACAGTCAAAGTTGAAAGTGCAGGGTTAAGAGAGAGTGAAGCTGACTGGCTTGGTGTGAAGGAGATGTCCTCCCAGGCTGTAAGTTTATACCTGGCAGAAGGAATGAAAGACAAGAGTCCCAGTTTCCCTAGTCATGATAACTTGTTGACAGAGGGAGCTTCTGAAGGCAGAGAGTTCTGTTCCATTGTCTACCAGGAAAGTCATAGCTTTGCTTCCAACTTTCACAATGACCACAGGCTTTTGGAGACCTAATTTGATTGAAGCAAGTCCATTAAGGCCTAACAGGATGCAACTAATTTGTCAGGGCTAACAGTCTAGTTCTCCTAAGTCAGAACATG
>NW_004524688.1:939566-955943 GCF_000260255.1 Octodon degus
TTTTTGAGAATCTGGGAGAAGTTTGGTGTTATTTTTAAGCCCTTAAAGGCCCTTTTTCCTGCCATTAGGAACTGTGGGTTTTAACTAATAAGTTCCCATTCTGTCTACCTGAGGGCTATGTTTTGTGCCCTTGAAAAATGGCACAACAGGGAGAGGATGGGTGTCCCTCAGCGAGAGACCATTCAGATGCCCGCCTAGCTGTGCCCCTCAGAGACTTAGGAGGCACTTATCTAAGGAGGGCACAAGGTCTCCATTATGCCACATATCAATTGCCACAGAACTGCAGGTGAGGGCCCAATCAGCCACTGCAACCAGTGGTTCCTAGTCTTGGTGCACAGAGGGAGCAGCCTGTTGCTTATGCTGTCCACTCCACTCACTCACAGATTCATTCACTAGGCATTCAGAGGTTAAACATTCCAACCCCCATTTCCTTGAGGGTGGCCTTAACTAACAAGAGTTGATCAAGCTCTTCTCCTGCTCAAACTGATAACTGACAGACTGATTAATCAGGGTGCTCCCAGGGGTCTTACCAGAATCAGACAGACAGACAGACAAACAGACAGACAGACAGACAGACAAGACAAACTATGTCCTCCTCCCTTTGGGGTCCAATGTGAGCCACTCAGCAGGGAGACAGAAATCTTCCTTCCACTTCTAAGGGGACTCAAGAAATCCCAAGGGCCAGCCTTTCCTGGACAGGTCTTTGCTCCATCCTCAAGGGCCACAACCAGTAACCAAAGTGGTCAGCATGGTCAGTCTCCACAGCTGATAGGCCAGATGCAACCGCAAGCAGAAATGCAAAAATGAAACCCGGGATTTGGAGTCAGATTTATTTACATTTATGGGAACTGATTGAGATTATTCTCAAAATATCAGTGGTCTTTAGTGGTCTAGGGCTTATACTAGATAAGCAAGCAGGAAGTACAGAGACAGAGTGGCTTGTCAATAGGGGTGCTGATTTGTATGATGTGCATTGTAATGACCAACCATTTCTAGGAGACTGGAGCAACTGGGTCTGGGACAGGAGCTATAACCTGCGTAGCTAACAAACTGTCGTGCATTTTCTGCTACTATACCATCATTTCTATAATGAATATGTCAAAATTTACTTTCTGAGAGTTCACTGCATAAAAGGCAGTTTTTAATTTTTTAAATGAATTATGTATGTAAAAATGTTCATTAATCCTCATAGCACTACTTTGAACTGGGATCTACTGTTATTTACTTTTCAATGCCAAGAAAACTGAGACGCAAGAGGGTTGCACAATAATTTGCCTAAGATTCACAAGTTAATGAGCTTTGGAACCAAGAATTGCAACTTCGATAGGTGTAGCTCCAGAAGCTATGATTTTAATGCCCTCAAAATACTAATCTCTTCACTAGCATAATTTCCTCACCTTCAGAGCAGAGGTGTGTGTTATTCCAACTGCACTGTCAAAGCCTTTGAAATTGCCCTGTAAATGCAACTTTGTTTGCATTAGTGAAATGCAGTAAATGGAGAAAACAATCATTGCTTGATTTGAACATGTAATATTTTTGTTTCTTACAAGATTCACCCTGGTTATTTGTTGTTCCTTTAGACACACTCAAAAAATCACTTTAATTTTATTCCTTAAGCGTCTTTTTTTTTTTTTTTACCTGTATTGGTTCAAAGAACAGAAGTTGTGATAAATTTATAGATGTCAATGTCTACCTGAAACAAACTTCTGCAATTCAGGTACTGAAAGTCAGCAATTTTACTAGCAAATCATGTCTTCAGTTTTGCTGCTGCTCCTGTTAAAAAGAAAGTTTTATAAAGTTACTAGAGAAAGCGGGAGAGTTCGTGCATTGGACCCAGACAATATGAGAATCAGTTCATAGTTTTTCCAGAATTATTAATCACTTAATTACTCAATGCATTGTCAAGTGGTAACAGGATGGGTGATAATGAAAGAGATTAATTACTTTATTAGGTTTATTGAAAATTCTAGATATGGGAAAATATCTGCAGAAAGCACCAAAAGAATTAAATTGTTACTATACGTTAAAAACAGTATGTTCAGCCAAGCTCTTACAACACAGTAGCCACCCAAACTGCTGTTTTTGAGAGGCTGTGCCTCTCCCTGCTCAGCCCAATAGCTGTGGTGTGATTAATGCGCTAGTGTCTTATTAACCGGTCTGCTACAGAAGCTGTCCAACTCCCAGCCACCCCTTCTGCAGAGACCTTTTTGTAAAAACCTAGTTGAAATCATGCTGTTCTGACTGCAGGCGACTGCACCTACCACCAAAACATCATAAAGAGCAAAGAATTGCTGTTTCCAGTAATCCAGGCCATAAATCAACCCGTTCTGAGGACTGTAGGGAAAAATCACAGGCATTTCCTGCATTCATATTCAAAAGCCTGTCTGGGTAACAGCATATTCCAGAAAGTGTCAGCAGCCCTGCATATGCTGTGTGTGTGTGTGTGTGTGTGTGTGTGTGTGTGTGTCTGTCTGTCTGTCTGTCTGTCTGTCTGTCTGTCTGTGTCTCTGTGTGGCTGTGTAGCAAGAAGAGTGACAGGGGAAAGGAAGACAAAAGAAATCTCAGTCCCAGTTTAATCTTTCCAAACTCTTTGATCTTATCATGAACTCCCTGGCTGGAACAATGTTTTAAGATTGTTAAAATTTGCCACCTTATCTCCTTGGTGGTATCACCCACTGCTGGACTTATCTTGGCCCAGCTGTTTGAGAAAAATGCATCATGGCATGACCTTGATTTTTTAGCACCTGACCTTAATATCTAATCAGTCGCATGTCTCAGTGAAGCTACCCAGAGATGTCACATAGGCCTCCTGGCATCCAGCCATTCAAAAGATGTTTACTTCATTCACCCTTTCAAGGCATCTTCCAGCAACAATGCCCAGCAACCTCACCCTTCCTATCTGTGCTCAGGGTCCTCCAAGGGCTGGTGTGCATTTTAAAATCCAGATGCCCTTTCAGTAGAAAATAATTTGAATGCCTTTGGGTTAGTGATAAAATTTATCTGAGTTCATATTTGAGACTCATGAAGAGAAACCTCAGTTTGAATCTAGAAAAGCATTAACCACTCTGGGCTCTTCCCCTCCCTTAATGTCAAGTTTTAATGTCATTTAAAAAGAGGAAGGGAATACACACACACACACACACACACACACACACACACACACACACACACGAGGAGGGGGGAGAAACAGACAGAGAGACAGACAGAGACAGAGACAGAGACAGACAGACAGAGAGACAGGCAGACAGACAGAGAGAGACAGACAGATGGACAGACAGATAGACAGACAGAGACAGAGAGACATAGAGAGTGTTAATTGTAAAAAGATCTATTTAGAAATGACCCTAGATTGAAGTTAAGCCTTAAAATCTAGAAATAATATAAAGAAAAATCAGAGTTATCAAAATGCCATTATAGGAAAAGTGACAGAAAGTTGGACTTCTCTCTCTCGCTTGCTGACTTTGAATCAAATGTGCTTCATGGACAAAACTGTAGACACATTTGCTCGCCAGAGGCTTCACCTGGGGCCTGGGCTTAGTCGGGCTGCTTCTTTGTTCTAACCCTGTCACTGGGAATGAACATCTGACCATTTCAACCTTGCTGAGTGACAAATCTCAACCTGGGGCCATAAATCGCCTGCTTACCTTCTTTTCTCATTGCAGGACTTTCTTCTTCCTTTTTCCCTAATTCAGCTGGGACCCAGAGGGGAAGAGCATCATCCCTTTCAGGCTCCTTTGGCGATGACAGCTGCACTGGAGGCTGCTGGTCAATCCTTTTCCTATCCCTACACGCCCAACACCAGACTGAGCATTTCCCTATGTCCATAAGACAGGAACAGGCATGTGTGCATTAGAGCAGTAAAGCATCGCTGGGGACCCCGAGGTGTGAACCTTCTATGGGGCGTCTCTGGCACCCTGCCCTTCTGGGTGGAGAATCTCATCAGTGAGAGGCATGGGACACTTGAGGCTGCTAGGGCAGAGAAGCCCAGGGCTCCACAAGAAGCTGATTGCATGATCTCAGGCCTAGGGTACTCAAGGTGAGCTACTCACTACACCAGTGCCTGTGAGTGCCACTTGGTCCATTATAGTTCAGGCCCCACCTGGCACGCAGACAGTTCTGAAACCATCACAGAGTTTCCACTGGCCTGAACCTGGTGTCCCTGCATAGTTCACATTTCAGGCTCCACAGGAGCAACCTTCAAAGCCACGCCAAAGAGCAGCCTGCAGAGCAGCCTCCTTTCATTCTTTGTGTTAATGGATGAGAAGTCATTGCACCTATCTATGAGGCAGCAGGTGCTGTGTTGACACAGAGCATAGTATGTGTGATTAAATCAAGCTAATAAGTACATCCTTCACCTCTCTTAGCATTTTGGGACAAGGCATTGGAGTTTTCCTCTTAGCAATTTTGAAATAAGCAGCATGTTGTTATCAATTATCATCATAAGCTAGCAAGGCAGAAGATCCCAAAGCTCTGCTGAGATCAGAGAGGAGGAAGGACAGCAGGGCCTTGGCTGTGTGTAAGTGTCTTAGATCTTTTTATAAATGCATGCAGCTGTCCACTCTCCGACTAGTATTCTTGTATCCAGAATCCAGGTTTCCCTCCTATGTTCTGCACAGGGACTCCGCAGGGTCCCTTGGGTGCTATTTCGCTAGAGCATTTATACATACCCTTGCTGGTTTTCTTCCTAAGCCACACAGTCCTCACCATCTCTGTTAAGCCTTCCCTTCGATGTTTCCCTCGGTGAAGGCTGCCCCTCATGAGGACATGTGGCCTGAGGTAGGAGCCAGGGAGGACTGAGTACACTGGACATTTTGTCAGTGAAGAATGTGAATGTATTATGAGGCTGATGGGCACAAGTCCTCAAGCATACCATAGAATCCCACAAATCTGAGGAAGGAGACTGTCTCAGTTGCCTCTCTTTGTTCTGATCAAGTACCTGACACCAAAAGTTAAAAGAGGAAAAGTTTATTTCAGCTCACAGAGGTTTCAGCCCATAGTCAGCTGGTTCCAAGGCAGGACACATGGCACAGGGACATCACCAAGAAGAAACAGTTCATGGTGAGCAGGCAAGGGACAGAAAAGCAGTGAAGCTGCAGGAGCCGCAGCAAGCCTTTTCTCTCTCTTATACTCCATCCCGGCTTGGGCAGCATTCACACCTAGGGTGGGGCACACTTAAGCCCAGTGTCACATCCTAAATCTCAGTGTCATTGACCCTAAAAGCTCCACATATGAGTGCATAAGGCTTTGAAGGGACATCTAGACATAAGCCATAAGAGCCACATAGCCCCTTGCCAGGGCCCTCAAGCTCTTGGTGGCCCATACACCCTCCTGGGGAAGCCAGTGAGTCATTCAAGCTAAAGAAAGTTCTAGAAGAAAGAAGCAGAGTTCCAGCTGACACAATATCCTCCCTGTGAAAAGAGACCCCCTAGAGTGGCCGAGGGCCCTGCTTAGCGATCCACAGTTCAGCAGGTCCCTGGCATGTTCTTTCTGAGGAAAAAAATACATAAATGAACAAACTTGTCAGTAAGAGGAAAAGCGCTCAGAATAGCTGCCAAACACCATGGATGCAAAGTGTGATCAGATAGCACGGTGAACATTTAAATAAAAATTGTATGATAGTAAAAGATATATTGCCGGGGCTGGTGAGATGGCTCAGTGGTCTAAAGCACCTACTTAGAACAAGCTTAGCAAAGCACAGGGACCGCGGTTCAATCCCCCAGCACCACATGCCAGCCAGCCCTGCCCCCGGTGGGCTGAGCTGGCCACACACACACACACACACACACACACACACAAAGATATATTGCCCTTAATTCCCTAAAAATACTCACTTTTGACAAACTCACCCCATTGCTATTGCCACTTTCTGAAGCAGTTCTGGAAGCCTTCTTTCATGAGTGTCTTGTGTTGTGTTGTCATGGTTACTGTAATGTCCTGAATCAATTCACAATATTTACCTTTTATGGTCATTTTGACTTTCAGCAAGAGCCAGAAGTTGCAAGGCACTCGATCTTGTGAGGGTCACTGCAAAATTTTACGCGCCTGCTTTTCCACTGGATGACACCAGCAGCAACATTCACTGAATTTTTCTCAGACTTTGTAAAGACACTGGTGAAAGAGGACTTCCAGAAGGGCTACTATGATGGGATAAATGCGTCAAAGTGAAGAGAAGTATTTTGAAGGGGATTAATGGCAATGTGCCTTTTACTGTAACAAGTATTTTCACTCCAATACATCGTCTTTCGGTGAGTCCTTGTACAAACATCATTTTCCAAGAGGAAAGCTGCTGGAGCCAATGGGAAAGAAGGACGCAGCCCCTCCCACAGGAGCTGGCTTTGGCTGCCTGGAAATCACCTGCTGCACATCCTGGAGCCATGATGAGTGTATCCGAATATGAACATCAAATCCTGGAGGACTATATTTGCAGTGCTGTGTAAACTGCTCCAGGGAGTAAACTATCCTGCTGTGATTTTATATTAATCTCTGGCTTCTGGCTGGTCACAGGATGTCACATTCACTATAATTAGATTTGAGAAATGTGTACGGGAAGAAGGAAATGGTGTCATTAAGGTAACATACCAGATGCCTAACCGCATCCTTCAAAAAGTATATGGAAGCGAACACATCCCAGTGTCCCACACTGCCCTTCAGGGCAGAGACACCAGGCACGTAATCCCACGATCTCCTCAAGTGCCATCCCTATGCCCCTCTTTAAGAGAACCTATTTTCCATGCCAAAATCGATCCAGTAAGGTTGTTCGCTCATGAAGCATGTCTGGGTAACTTAAAGATAAACAGGGTGTTCAGAAACTGACTGAAATTTACATTTTGTCACAAGTGGGGAGTTATAAAGAATTCATGGAGTGGGTAGTGGATTTAAAAGTCCAATCCAAAAAGTGACACATGGGTTCTGGAAGCTATTTTGGCCAAAGTGAGTCAAGACAAAGTTTTTGTCTCCAGCAGACTTCATTCAGGGACCATCTTTTCATACCAGGAGGTTGGCTTTTGGTATTTATTTTAACTTTATTTTTTATGTATTTAGTACAGTGTCTACAGGGTCTCACTAAATAAATTGGACTTGTAGTGATTCTCCTGTTTTCAGCCTCCCAAGCACTGGGATTATAGGCACGCATCACCATGCCCAGTCTTAATCACCATTGCAGCACGCCTTGAGAGTGGGGCCAGCCTGGCATGCTGGGGATCAAACCCTGGCTCTGCACTCTGCCTAAGTAGGTGCTTTAGTCTGCTGAACTGGTCCTTGGTATCTATTTTGAAGAGCAAGAAAAGGGACTGGGTCAGATAACAGGACAAGAAGCAGAGCTGTCCAAGGCAACCCCAGCATCCTGAGATCTGCCTTTTTGAGCCCTGGTATCAGCCCTCAGACATTAACAAAGAACACTGAATTCATGTCCCAGACATTCCTCTCATGAATCAAGAGATACAACTGCCCTGTCATGGGCTATTAGAGTCTTTGTCCCCAAGTGGCATGACCCTCACTCCACCTCTGGCCTCTTCCTTCTACTAACTCTGGCCTTGGCCAGAGGCTTGCTTTGGCCAGTGAATAAATAACACAACTTGGAATTGAGTTGTTCTATCATGCCTACCTTAGGGGCCAGGGAGATGGCTCAGTAGAGTAAGCACTTGCCTGGCAAGTGCAAGGGCCTGAGTTCAATCCCCCGGTTCCACCAAAAAAAAAAAAAAAAAAAGAGAGAGAGAGAGAGAGAGACAGAGGGAGAGAGAGATGCCTACCTTAATGTCCTGAGTCATTTAAAATATTTACCTTTTATTCATACCAATTTAGTGGTATGTACCTCTCTGGCTCATCTTGTCACCTCCTCATCACTATGTGTACCCACCAGGGTGGCTCCATGCAAGATATAGGACAAGACCTGGTCACCCTTGTTGCCTACCCAAGCTCTATGCACATACACAAGGCCCTCTAGCCAGACCACAAGATGTAAATCAGCCAAGCCTCACCTTAAAGGGCCACCCTCTGAACCACAGACTTAAGGGACCATGGGCTCGAAGCCCAGCTCTTCAAAGTACAGCAATGGCTGTTCCATCCACTACACAATGGGAAGGTTTTATACCACCATTGCTAAGAGACATATTTCCTAAACCCCAACTGGCTTCTCCACTACCAAGATGGAGACAGCAGGAGCTCTGTCCTGGGAGACAGCTGAATGACCAAGAGAGGGAATGACATGAGCGCTGATAGTAACGAACCTCACCCACTGCTGGCCCTTATTAATAATGGGCAATCCGTCACAGTTTCTAATCAAATATCATCAACACTTTCTCTAGATGTCTAAGTTTTAAAAACAGCTGGCACATAAGAAATGCAAGCTGTAATAAGAAAATGTGTCCTAGCTAATACAAACAATACAAGAAGGACTTACCACATTATTTTTCCCCCACCATTTCATGTCTAGAGAAGGTAAAATGACTGACAAGCATTCACAGCAAACACCATAGGCACACCCTGTACTCAACCCTGAACATCAACTTAAGAACATGACCTGAGGGTAGGGGGACAGGGTCCCTAGGACAAATATGCACTCTGCAGAAACCTTGAGGAAAAAGCCACCACTAGCTCTCACATGCAACCCACTCTGAACAGCTTGGGAAACCAGTTATGACTACCGGCTGATGGTCTTCAGACAGACGGTGTAGAAGAGATAAAGAAATAGCCACCCAGAGCAAGGATAACCTGGTAATAAGCCATGCTGGAGGGGTCTGAGACAAGTATTTGCAATATTTATACCTCTACAAATAAATATCAAGGATCAGAAAAATGTCACTTGCAGACAAAAAGGTATCACCGTTGAAGGACTAGCAAAACCCTTGGACACTCCCAGTCCCAAAACCCTTGGACATCCAGTATGTCCCCAGGGCCCCCCTCTTCATTCCTCCACAGAGCACAAACTGCTACCAACCACCGTGGAGAGAAGGGAAGCAAGGAGCAGGGCAGAGAAGGAAGCCAGGGCCATTCAGGAGCCTGCTTTGGGCCTGAGCATCTCCAGGCTGTCATAAGAAAGATGCCATCCATGGTCCCGATTTTAGACAAGGAAGGAATATAAACTGCGAGCCAGACTTTGAACTCAGACTTCCTGATGCCCCTCCTAGAATTCTCCTGTCCCTCCTTGTAGTGAAGAAAAGGAAACAGCAAGGGTCACGATGAAGCAGGGGGAGAAGCAGCAGCAAACCCAGGAGATCTGCTGCAGCAGTCTTCAGTATTTACAGAAACAAAAGCAGACGGATGGATAGAAAGAGAAGAGAGACCGCCCTCCCCCTCAAAAATAATTCAGCTTCTAGAATTTACCCAGATTTTATTGAAAAACAGAGGACAGGAGTGAAAGCTGAGGGATTATCTTCTTGACATTAAAAGAAGCTGAGATATTCTCCCTTGTAAGGCTTAGCATAAGAACCATTGGTAAGGTCTGCTATTTTAAAGAAAAAGGGACTTCAAAATGTTCTCTGACTATAAGGCTAAGTCTCCTGAGCAGATGATTGGAACTTCTGTCAGAATGATGATTTGATTCATTCAGAAAGCACATTATTAGACGCTTGCTAGGAACAATGTACAATGTGGACAGAACCTGAGAGATGTGTCAAATGCCCCTGGGAGGTTTTCACAGCCTACGGAGGAGCCAGGATGTGACCAGGGGTGGTCAGTCATGTCGGAGTAGGGCGCCCACTCAGGGGAGGAGGCTTTAGGTGCCAGGAGGGAGCTTGATCCATTAGATGCCACCTGGCCACTGAGAACCTCGAGTGAAAGCTGAACATAAAAATATTTTAGCAGCACCAAACATTGAACCCAGGACATTTACTCAGGGTTATATCCCTAGCTGCCCTTCACCTTTATTTGAAGGTAGAGTCTCATCAAATGACTCAGGCTGGATTCAAACTTATAATCTTCCTGTTTCAGCCTCCTAGAGTGCTAAGAATTCAGGCCTGCACCAGCGTGCTCAGCAAGCAGTCAATACTTAAGAAAGACCCACCGAAGAGCCTCTACAGGTTTCAATATAGCTTTCCAAAATGCCAAGGCGGTGCACCACAGCAAAGCAAAGGAAACCAACTTTGCTGACTACACACAGAGTTGCATTTGCAATACATGTTCCTAACCCAGAATTAGTCTTCTCTTTTAATCCACTGTGCTCTCTAGTCACCACGCAAGTAATACTGGGTGAAAGTGGCTACTAGAAAATAACATCCGATAATGCCCTGAGAAATTTGAAATTTAGATAAGTGATAAATAATTATTTTAGTGAAAGTAGGTCCTAAACACTGCCAGAGCATTTTTTTTTCTAGGAACACTAGTTAGAAGCAATAGGGAGGAGCTAGACATCTGAGAAAATTCTGTGGGATTTGCTGCATTTCTTTGACCAGCAGAGCTGTACGTGAGGATGCTCTCCAGCCCAGCAGGGCCCCACTGCTGATTCTTTTGGATGTGTGTCAGATGAAAGGTTGCCAGATACTTATTATTTGAAGGAATCAAGTGCAGTTTCAGTGTAAAGGATATTTCTATAATAGGAAGAAGCAATTATCTAATACATACGCTTGGTGCTTGTGGATTTACTTTAAATCAAGTATTTTCATATCTCTCCCTAATATAGCAGCTTTTCTTCCTTAAAGTCAAGAAACTTTACAGAATGAGAGTAGCATCAGAGCCCTGAAGGAAAGACTGTGTGTGCACTCTCTTTAGCAGCACATACACTAAAATTGGAATGTCTGCGAGGTCCTGCAAGTCCGACCATTTGGTCCCACAGTTTCTGCCCAAATTCAACAGAAGAGAATCAAGCAGTATGGTATGCCTCAGATCAAAGATGATGTTATGCCTGTCAATCTACTCTGATGGACAAACTTGGGACACTTTGTTCTTGAATTCAGTATTAAATATACTAGGGTTTTTGGTTTTGTTTTGTTTTTTGCATTTTAGTATGTTTCAGTGACCAATGATAAAGAAGTCACAAGATTTGAATTAGACAAAACTGCTTGTTTATTAAAATATAATCTGTACAATCTTCTGATTGTTTTCAACATCAGTAGTAACAACTGGAAATCCTACAAAATAAACATTTTCTCATGAGATTTTTATGTTTTCTAGAAATTATCCTCATCAGTCATTCTTGCAAGGTTAACCGTATACTTAAATACAACCCTGTGAGACATTTGCAAGTACGGAAGCCCCTAAACTACTAATAAAATGTGTGTTACAGCTCGTGCCTGGATGTCTCCCCCTTCATGCGGTCACAAGTGGGGCTTTGCAAAGGTGGCTGGATCTAGTGTGTGTGACTGACTCTCAGTGCATGCTGGGATTAAGGGACCCCAAACAGAGTTACTGTTGTCATCACCTATTGCTCGTAGCTTGCTGCCTTGCTGCCTTCTGCCCACTGTGACGCCCCTCCCCGGGCCACCCTGCCTGGAGCCAACCAAGTGTCAACTTAAACTTCTACAAACTGCGAGCTAGATATATCTTTCCTCCTGTAACTTTGGTAGGCAGGCATTTTGTCTCAGCAATGAGAAAAGCAACTCAAAATAAAAGATGATGCCTTTTATTTTGTTTGTTTGTTTATTTATTTATTTATTTTTGCAGTACTGGGGATCAAACATAGGACCTTGTGCTTGCCAGGCAGGTGCTGATGCCACTCAGCTATCTCCCTGGCTCAACAATGCCTTTTAAAACCTTTCTGTGTTCATATGAAAAGGCTCAGTCCCAGAAAAGCTGCATAAGACCTATCCCACTTTTCCTGTATAAAACCAGTACTTCATTTATCTTTAAACCTAAAATGCAAATGACAAGTCTTACATTCAAAAATTACAAATTGTTAAAGCAAAGCATAAATACAGAGAAATAATCTTGATACAAATGGATGAAGTTAGATCTAAACAAAGTTATTGATTAGATTAACACAAAAAAATGAAGATTCAAGTGAGTAATAAAAATATTCACTGAAAATAAATAGGTCTATGATTGAACAATTTAGGGAAAACTCCTTTAAAATATTTTTTTGCATTTAAAGGCCCTGAAAAGTTTAGCGACAAAAAGTCATAGAATCTATATCTAATCTACCACTTCCACATTTCACTGACAACCTGATACCTTTTTTTCCCTAGAAATCTACTGTCAATCTAAAGAATGATTTCCACAGAAGCATTAATTTGAGGAACAATGGACGGTTAAGTGAGTTGGGTGCTTGTTCTTACTCAAACTTTCAGAAGGAATGAAAGTGCTAATGAAAAAAATAATCTGGAAATTAATAAAAAAAAAGAAAAAAATAATTTGAGATGATATTGGCCCGCACTGTCAGTCAAGAGCACACTGTTCACTTCACAGGAGGACACAGTTTCCAGTCTTCTCTTTTCAGTTTTTTGTGAACTTTTTTTTAAAGAGAGTTCAAATTAGAATTAAAACAAAAAAAAATTACAAGTGATGCAGAATTTCACTTAAAGTAATATGAATTTCACAGGATTTGTTGAAATACATGGTATTTTTTGATCAAGAGAGAGGGCAACAGGTAACCAGGGTGAAGTAGTTTCCAGCCTTCTGAGCTGGCCTTCAGTGACCTAAAAGCCAGGCCACCAGAACCTCCAGCAGGGGGCTCTGTACTCTAGCAGAGACTGGGAAGGGCTGGAAGGCGGTTCAAGGTCAAGATGGCTCAATAAACAACAAGCCCGAAATGTCATCTGGCGCACAAGGACACAGCAGTACTCATGTCTAGCCATGATCCAAGAATGTTGCCATGAGGAGAATCTGTGCTCAGAGATTTATTATTGGGGCCTTTAAATGCAAAGAATATTTTAAAGGAGTTTCCCCCTAAATTGTCCAGTCATGTAAACTGCATTGTCCTGTTTGCATTTCAAATATAGCTGAGGGTCCAAGTAGGAAAAGAAGAAAAGACCAAAAAAAAAAAAAAAAAAATTTATATAAACCAAAGAGTATTCTTATAAAATAATTACCAAAGTATTGAACTGCAATGAAAATATCAAAATATTTAAAAGGTTTTGCACATGATGGACAACTCACATGGGCCAATATTCCACCAAAAATGATAACAGAAAGCTAGGCATGCTGGTGCGTACCTGTAATCCCCAGGCTGATGCCTGAAAACCACAGCAGGTTCAAGAGCAGCTTGGAGTATACAGTGAGTTCAAGGTCATCCTGAGCTCCATAGTAAGATGAATAAATAAATAAATAAATAAATAACCAAGAAAGAAAAACAAGAAAGGATGACATAAAACAGTGCAGAAAGTGTGAAAGCCAAAAAATAAATGGTAGTAAAGTATTTCTACTGAGATAACAGATAAGTACAGTTCTTTTAAATAATCTACAAAGTGGGTATGGAAATTGCCTGGAGAAAAAGTAGCTTGCCAAAATTCTCATCTATGGCCTGAATTATTTATTCTTAGTCTCCTTCTTTCTTATTCCACTCCCATATGTACCACTTCTAACAGAAACCAAACCACAACCAAAAAGCACTTTTAAGTATTTACAATTTGGATTATAAAGAAATGAAAACACTTGATGCAAGTGTAAGCTGCACCAATTTAGCCAGAGTAACTGGAAAAATGACAAATAAAGTTTCCAGGAGAGATCAAAGACAGAAAATAGACCTAATTGACACATGTAACTTTCTCTTCTTGCTTTTAGTGTCAGGACATAGTGGTTTCTGGAAGGCGCATGCATTCCCATCGGGGAAAAAATGTACAGCAGGACAGACAGGTGCAAGTAGTAAATGAATTATGGCATCTGGAAGAGAGTGGAGCAATTCATGCCCTCCCAACCCTTAAAAGGTTTACATTCAACACAGGCACGCGCGTGCGCGCACACACACACACACACACACACACACACACGAAACATCTCACAAATCAAACCATCCAACTTTTGCTGTTCTTTCTATGAAGCAGCACGCTAGCTTGATAAGTGAGACAAAGAGGCTGCGCTCTAATGTTTACACCATCCTGGGTTGATGGCTCTGAGAATGTGGCTACTTTCCCTCCACATTTTGATCTCATTTAAAACAATGTTAAGTGAAGATATTATTCTCATGGTTTGTGACTTTGCTAACTGCTGTTAATTTTTGTTAACTTTCGTTAACTTTCTTGAGGAAAGTGACTATTTTAATTTATTCCAGGTGGGCACTAGAAATTGCACTGGAGAGCAAGTGGAGGGAACAGGACACACTGTAAGTGGGTAACAGGTCTCCAAGGGGAACATTTGGACAGATGGGTTCTCTGCCTGTCCTTTCCCTGGGACTGTGACTTCAGCAGAGAGGACAGGAATGCCCATTCCTCTGTGCCTACCTCACCCAGGCAAGGCTCCGAGGGCCACATGGTAGCTATTTCTAGCAGCAAATTATGAGGATCTGGGTGGAATAACAGAACCCTGACTGGAGGAAGAGTCAGAGAGTCACGGCTCTCACCCAAAAGCACATGGCCAATTAGCCCAGCTGGTCAAATCCACCTGAAGGGCCCAAAACTGAGTGTGATTTTCTGGAGTTCAGGCCAGAGTTAGAGGCACTAAGAACCAAAAGTAAGCAACTGTTTTATAGAATCAAACCAGTGTGAACATTTCAAGAAGAAACTGCCTTAAATACCAACTAAGAAGAGAGGTGTGCTGGCAAATGCCTAATAGCAGGTTCTTCCAGGGAACAAAGCCTTGATGTGTAGGATTTTTCCACCTCCCACCTTGTGAATGCTCTGATCTTGGCCCATGCACTAGCCGCTCAAGGTCTCGGGATGCAGAGCTAGGAAGACAGCACATGCCAACAACCTCAGAGCAGGTACTTGGGGACACTGGGCCCACCATGAAAGCCAGAGAGGCCCAGAGGGCGCCAGCTGAGGCAGGTCCAAGTCTCCTGGCAGGCTTCCAGACTCCCTGTCCAGGACACTTTGTTCAAACACAAAAATAATTTAGTTTAGGAAGCCTGGGCTCCACATTGGAGTCACTCCTATTTATACCAAGTTAGGATTTGTTTAGAACAGATATGGCAAAAAGTACTTGGGGTTTGTTAAGCCCCCTAAGCAAAACTATCTTACATTTTAATCTTATTTTATTTATTTATTTATTTATTTATTTATTTATTTGGTAGAGAGTCTCACCGTGCAGCTCCGACTCACAGTGATCCTCCTGTCTCTGCCTCCCCAGCACTGGGATTACAGGTGTGTGCCACCATGCCCAGTTTCAGTGGCTGGCACAGCATGCCCAATATTCTGGGGCTGGCATGACATGTGGCACTGGGGATTGAACTCAGGACCCTGCGCTTGCCAGGCAAGCACTTATTCTACTGAGCTATCTCCCCGGCCCCAAATTTTTTAAATGTGGAAGACACACTGGCCTTTGATCACCCTTGATACTCCTTGTCATTTCAAACACACATTCTACTATTCTGGGTATTTTCTGAAGCAATTCTGGAAATCTTTCCTGTAGTTATGAAAAGTGCCCAAAAACATAAATGCTGCCATCAAGGGCCACCTAAAGGAAAGACAGGCTTTCCTAACTATCACAATGTGTCCTCCTCTGCTTTATTTACCTGGCCTGACTCCATGCAACTGCTGGCTCTTGCCCAAAACCAATAAAATCATGAAAGGTAAAAATTTTGCATCGATTCTCAACACCAAAGCAGTCGCGGCAGCACAAAGACACTCAGGAAAGAGGACTTCCAGAGCTACGTCAGAAGCTGGCAAAAGCAATGGGACAGGTATGTTTGAATTGAAGACAATATTTTAAAAGGGATTAACAGCAATTTGTACATTAGTATAATAAAATTTTTATTTAAACCCACACCATATATTTGATCACACCATGTATGTTCCCCAAAGCAATGTGTTGGCCTAAACCATTCCCCAAGTTTCCACGGCCTCCTACCCTCTTGTCTCTCACTGCCATACAAAAATTAAATTTCACCTTATACCCCACAGTTGTAAATCTCTTACATGGTCATATGAACTTCAAAGCATTTAAATTTCTTATGGATACAATATGGATATTATATTATGGATATTATATTATAAAAGCACAGCCTAGCGCCTTCCCCAGGGCATGCTGAGATGTTGATTGAGACTGAGCGTGGTGGCACACGCCTGTAATCCCAGCACTTGGGAGGCTGAAAACCTCCCAAGTGAGACCCTGGAGACTGTGTAGACCTTACACCAAATACATAAAAAAATGTGCAGCCTAATCAATATTGTATATTAAGATAAAGATGGACTATTGAGAAAGACATTCTTGGGGACAACCCACTCAGGCCCCCCTTCAGTCCCTCTCTAGGATTGGAGCTTTCTTTCCCCCAATAAATATATTTGTTCATAACCTAAAAAAGAAAGAAAGAAAGAAAGAAAGAAAGAAAGAAAGAAAGAAAGAAAGAAAGAAAGA
>NW_004524688.1:956658-966240 GCF_000260255.1 Octodon degus
ATGTAAGATCTCAAAAGATTTTGCATAATCAATGCACTATCATCAAGGACCCCAAGAAAATGAGAAAATAGTTATAAAAAGGCAAAATGAACTCTCCTAATATGTAAAATAAAATCTGCAACAATCTGAGCACTAAAAAATTAATGAAGATAATTACATATCCAGAATATTATCATCAGTAGCACAAAAAAATAAAGAATGCTCCCAAAGGAAACAAAAGAAACAAATCAAGAACTAAAAAACCTAGACATACACTTAAAGAGAAAAGAGGAACATTGAAATTAGATAATTAGGTGAGTGTATTGGCAAAAACTGATTGTAGCAGTCATTATTTATTTTATCTACAATTTGAAACAATGACAAAATTACAAACGTCATTACAGGCAACTAACTGTCACAAATTAAATATGCCACAAAGGAATTAAAGTGTACCAACTTCATTTAAGAATTTTCCAGTAACCTAAAAGAAATCTTTAGAAAAACAATCAGAAAGTAACATCAGGAGACAAGCTACTGCCGTGCTACTTTAGAAGAATGAAGGTTATTACCTTTACGGACAAAATGCTCAGATAAACTAGGGGAAATGGGCTATCAGGACATGATTCCTTTTTGACCAGCTCAGCCCACACTGGGGGTGGGGCTTCCACAGGAGTCATATCCCTGTGCACTTACCTAAGTTTGCCTAAGCAGACACTTTATAGTGCTGAAGTATCTCTCCAGCCCCATGATTCCTTTCTGTACGAAAAATAAACCCAACAGGAAGAGCCTTGGTCACAGTACTGTCTATCTTTTTAGTGCATAGAGAAAACAGTACATCTTTAAAGATTCATTAAGAGACAAACAGATCTCACCAGAGGAAGGATCACTGGCCATGTGTTGAAGAGAAAGGTGAAAGCCTGCTGTAGCTACTTTCATTCTTTTTGACATTTCTGAATGCCTGCCAGTGTCATGTAAATGAAATTTGTTGGACAGTTCTGAAGGAGAAAACCCACATTCAGCTAATGGTTAGTGGCGTTTGGTTGTTGTAGCTGCTTAGCAACACAAATCAATCACAAAATCCAAAACATTAAGTACAGAAAAGAGCAGAAGGAAAAGGTAACTGAGCATAACAGGGCTCTACTGTATGTGGCTGGCAGTGGGGAAACTGACGCCCGTTGGGCATTCGCAATGCCTACTATGAATCCACAACCAGTATTAGGTATATCTGTGTCCATGTCATAGCAGGGACATCAACAAAGGCAGCTACGTATGTGTGAATGCCAGGAGAAATCTAAACAGCCATGGCCTCAGAATACCGCCCAGGTATCCTTTCCTCTCCCCAGTGCTAGAGCATCATGGGATAGGAAAGCTGCTTGGGTTTATCTGCTATATAAGCAAAGATGGAGCTTTGGTGGCTCATGAGGCAGAACACAGGATCTGGCTCCCAAGAAGTCCCTTTGGTCCTATAGACAGTGTTTTCTGATGACTCCACAGTGACCATATTTCTGTCAGGAGCACAAGGGCCCCCAAACCAGCCCCTTTGATTCATCACTGTTCCCTTCCCACACTGCCCCTTTGCCACCACAGATCTCTGACAGCACCTTGGGCCAAGCTACTCACCTGCCTAAAACCTCAGAAGGCTCCGGCTTCATCCACAGATGTGGACAGAACTTTGAACACTCTTTACCAGCTTGTCCCATTCTGCAGGCCCAAGCTCGCTTACTTTCCAACTCACTGTGCTTCGCTCACTCTAGAGTTCCAGAAGTCCTGTGCTGTGCCGTGTCACACAGCTCCATGCCCTGGCATCCAGTGTCACACTGCCATGTGCTCCCATTCCAGGCCCGCTCACTGTTGCTCCTTCACTATTTCTATAAAGATCTTGCATTGCATATCTTTTATCAACTATTTCTAAGTGCCACTTCCTTGCTTTGATGCCTCAGATACAATTAATCTCTCCCCTTCTGTGCTTCTGCAGTGCTTTACTAAAACTGCTGTCTTAGAAGGATTGCACCAAGGTTAGAAATGCTACTGCTTATAAGTTTAGGATATATTCTATCATAGTGTCTGCTATGATAGTTTGGGGAATAGAGATACTGTAATTTATTTCTTTTTGTACTTAGTAATTGCACAATTAATTCTTCAGTCTGCACTTGTCAGCTGAACAACTGGAATCTTACAAGTTTCTAAGTGTGATAATTTTAAAGTTAGTATTTAACCATTTTGCAGATTAAAAAAAAAACCAGACATAATCTGTAACTACCAGGAAGTTAGTAGACTTCATCCATTAAATGATAGACATAAAGATGTTATGCATCTTTTCAAAAATTCCTGAATACACAATTTCTTTTCTGTAAGCAGGGAAATACATCAGCAAGACTTGCATTAGAAAAACTTTCCGAAAAATTCATAGCATGTCATTATCATGCTCATTTTTTACACGAGGAGACATCAGCACATAAAAGCTCAACTAATTTACCAGCCTTTCATAGTGAATTAACAACAGAGCCATGGTTAGAAGCCAAGATTTACTGAATCTTCATGTTAATCAGAGTCCATTAAATCACACATCCTATAGCCCAGTCAAGCTAGACTCAGTGAACAAGAGTAAAGTGGGAACAGCACCACCCCTCTGCCACTGGCCACTGCGGTGGGGTAGGAGCTGAAACAGCCGCTGTTCTGTAGGGCATAACTCATCTATTCACGCGGTCTCAGAAATTTCTCCCTGACTTGAACTGGGCATATGACAGCTGGTTATGGAGCTGTCTTTGTACATGAAACAGAACAAAGTTAATAGGCGTAACCTTAAACTCATCAAGGGCTAGCTAACCTCTACAAAATGCTCCTTAGCCCCAATGCATGAAGATCTTTTCTGAGCACTAGATTCCTTGAAAATTGTATTTTATATAAAAAAAATAAAACTTGCCAAGTTCATGCATTGAATGTGACAACCTTCGTACATTTGAATGTTTCTAAGAAATGTTTCCTAAATTACATTTGGATTTTCTGCATGCTAAGGGAAACAATTTGCATGTCATCAACAGATACATGAAAATTCCAAGCTGTATTAGAAAAATTTTCTAAACATAAGCATTTGGTATGCCAAATTTTATGCCTATGTATCAAAGGAATAGCTTACTCGTGGCTCTGAATTTTAGATGCCAGCTGGGTCAACTGGATGATAGATGGTCGGTTCAGTGATTCCATTAGAGAGATGGGCAAAAATATTAGGCAGATTTGGGAATGCATAAATAACCACATGAGAAAAATAGGAAAAGTATGTAAGAATACCCTAATCAGTACGAAATCAGTTCTCCTTTAGGCTTAATGTTAGCAACAACAACAACAAAAGCAGTGCCATGCCTGCCACATAACTCAGCAAACTAAAGCACCTGCTTAGGCAGTGCACGGAGGCTGGGGTTTACTCCCTGGCTTTCCCTGCTGGCCCTGCTCCCGGGACATGCTGAGATGGTGATTGAGACTGGACATGGTGGCCTATGCCAATAATCCCAGCGCATGGGAAGCTGGAAACAGGAGAATCACTGCAAGTCCAATCTGTATAGTGAGACCCTGTAGACCCTGTGCCAAATACATAAAAGTAAATAAATAAATAAATAGCAGTGCCAGTTAATCATACAGACACAGATATGGACTTGCACACACATACGCACACGCACACACACATGCACGCATACATACATACACCTAGAGTCAAGTCCTCAAAAATTAACTAACTGTGTGACTTCAGGTAAGTCACAAACTCTGGGCCTGGCACCAGATTTATTACCTGAAAATAGTGACATCTTCCCTGCAACACTATAGTGAATATTAAATTAAATGAGGTCATAATAATCTCCTATCCTAAGATAAACTTTCTTTGTAGATAAGTAATAGAAACAACAACAAAATAAAGTAGCATCCAAGCTATAAAAGGTAAGGTGATGCAGACAATTGTCAGAGTCTAAATGCTCCATCAAAGGTGTGCTGCTGCTGAATGTGGCGCCATCATTCTCTAATGCTTGACTTAGCTGAGGCAGATGCAGCGACCAGGGTTTGATCCCTGATGTGCCATGCTGGTCCCACCCCTGGGGCATGCTGAGATGGTGACTGAGACTGGGCGTGGTGGTGCTCACCTATAATCCCAGTGCTTGGGAGGCTGGAAACAGGAGGACCACTACGAGTCCAGTCTGTGTAGTGAGACCCTGTAGACTCTGTACTAAATACATTAAAAAAAAAAAAAAAAAAGACTAATGCTTGACTTAGGACTTGTGGGTACAAGGACCAGATTGTTTCTGTTATGTGCAAAGTCAAGCTTGTAGGGCAGACTCATACTCAACTATCTTTTTGGACAAGCTGTCCTGAGAACCACCTACAATGAGGTCACTCCCCTGGGCGGCCTCACCTTCCCACCTAGCCAGCACCAGCTGTGGCCCTGCTACTGGGCAGTCAGGAGAAAGACAGATGCTCACTCCGCCTCCAGGGGTGGGGCTTGGGCAAAGAGCTTCTGGGCACAACTATCTATGTTTGGTTCTTGGTTCTCAGTGACTATTGTCTCACTTTCCTATTTTCTGCTTTGTTTTCATGCTACTCTTGATGAGCTTATTTTACCTTTTTTTAGTGGCTTCTTTATCTTTTGTTTGCCTTCCTCTTCTCACCTCATACTTAGTTTCTTTCTTTTGCAATCTCTTTCCTCTTCTTTGCCCATCTTTTCTCTTTCCTTCCTTCTGTGCCTTCTCCCAGAGCCAACACAGACACAGTGCCAAAGACCCACCACACTTTCAGAACCCTGTGAACTATTTTAACGTCTTTATAGCAGGAGCATCAAATGAAGGTTTGAGTTGATAAGAATTCTTAATAAGCAATTCTTAATAAGCAATAAGCATATTCTTAATATGCTCAGCTTCCTATCAACAATAACATAATTGTTAATATATTCTTTTTAGTGACAATGCCCTAGAGGACAGTTGCTCAGGACCACAGCTGTCACAGTGCACCCCGTCTTCTGCCTCTCCTGAAGCCGAGCAGCACTTCTGCTTTGCCCCACTTTACTTTTATGGTAATATGCACTTCATCACTTTGCAGTGTGCCCAAGGGCAAGCTCAGTAGCCAGCTTCCCTGGGCTCCCACAGAACTCTGAATGTGTCTGCGTGGCAGTCATTACCACAGAGTCCCAGCTACTCTGTTGAGCCGTGGTATACTCTGAGGAGCAGCAAGCCTGTGCCTGTCTGATCCCCTTTTCACATAATCCACTCTTGTTCCATAGCAAACCAGTAAACCCTCAGTCTGCATCCTCTGAGGGTGGATGCCCCAGCTTCTGCAGGTACACGAGCTCACACCGTCCCCTGGTACAGCTCCCAAGCTTGTCACAGCCCAGTGAGAAATCGAGGCACGGGTAGTGAAGCCGCTACTTTACCACTCTTGAGGTGGGAAAGGCAAGGCTTAGGGCCGCTCTCTGCTGTGCACAGGAAGCTGGAATTGTGAGGACTTCTGTTGTTAGGTCTGCTCATGTGACATATCCGCTTCGACAACACAGAAGCTTCACAACCGGATTGCCAGGAGCCAATCATACAAACCAAGGTCTTTGCCACGCATAACACATCAGCCCTTCACCTGTGTTCACCGAAACCTGGTAACTTCAGGTAGCAGAAATTCCAAGGCAAAAAGGCCCAGCCACCTCCCATCCTATGTGCGCTGATCTCTTTTTCCTTGGTACACAAGCCACTTTGAAAGTTGGAGAGATTTTAAAAGTTAAGGAAGATGACAAGAACAAGAGGTTAAAAACAGCATAGATGAGCAGGTCCACATTTCTGACCCTGCCATAATTTATAGAATCCCATTTTAATGGCCAGAGTAATACTAGTTTCTTCTTATTGTAGTCTGACGCACTTTGGAAGCACCACATGTCCTTCTGAAGTGGATAATGAACAAAGAAAATATGTGTGATATTATTGTTGCAAAGAAGCCTAAACATGGATTTTGAGCCCTGGAGCACAGGCAAAGGTCTTGCTAGGTGGGCCAGTGGACGATGCAGGCACTCAGGGGCGACCCTTGTGAACATGTGCCTTTTGGAGAAAAGAGTTACAACTTTAGAAAGTTTGACTTGGAAAAAAAAAATGTGCTGTTTTTTTCCTCTAAACTTTGGTTCTCATAACTTCTTTTGTTGCTGCAAAATTATATTCCTTAACAAGACCCTGGGAAGAGCTGCTGTCGCTGGGCAGCAGAGGGTTTGCGCAATCCCAAGGCCTGAATAACTTGAGATATTAAGCAACAACCCCAGCCCAGCCTCACACCCAGCAGGGAAACTGCTCTGGTCCCAGTACACACTCACTGCCAAGTGAGGAGTGAGGGGCGGCCAGACACAGCTCCCCTGCCCCTCCCAATTCTCTGATGACAAAACCCAGCCTCAGACCACACAGAAGAAGGTGAACATGATGGGCAAAGCTTAGACATCCAAGCAAGAAAAAAGGCAAACAAATGAAGAGCCCATTCTTACTATTGTACTAACAAGAAAAGAGGAAATCTTTGATCTTTATTGTTTCTTTTACTAAACTTTGTCCCTGTGCCTTATGCACTATAATCTCTTGAGCTGAAGAAAATAAATATACGCAGAACAGAAAGGACTGGCTTTATCCTTAGAGGGTTTGGATGGTAAAACCTTCAGGACTGAGACCCTTAAGTAGTGCAGGTGTAGCCTGGGGGCCATCGGCAGTAGAATTGCTACCCAGAAGCCAGGGCCACAGTTGGAAGAACAATGTCGCACCTCTAAGCCCTCTGCCCAATGGCCCCCTCTACTTAACATTCTAGTCTCTCTGATAACGGCTTGGGAAAGACTGGTTTGGCTTGTTTCAGCTGCTCATGGTCCTTTCAAAATTCAGAAAAGGCTGCATGAGCATCGGTTTGGGACCCACGTGCGGGACTCACGCGGGGGACTCAAGTGCTGCTGGAAAATGAAATCGCAGATGAAACTGACACAGGGCACTCATGTAGGTGTTCATTAGGTTAAAGATTTAAATGCAGAGGTTGATTTTTTTTCCTTCTCCACTAAACAATGAATTTCATCAACTGAGCAAAAAGAAGTCTCCACACACAGACAAAACAATGTCAGCGATGATGCAGAGAAAGATTCTTTTGAATAGTTTCCTTCTCACTTTTTTCCTTCTCTTTGATCATGCCTTTTAAACGTTGGTAAAAATCAGTCTGTTAATATAGAAGCAAGAACTTGCCCATGCCAGTTCATCAGTTTTATAGCAAAATCAATGCTTTTTACTAAACTCTGAACAAAAACTCTTCCCTGAATTTTTTGAGGTAGTGATTCCATAGGTTTAATGTAAAATGACAAAAAAAAAAAAAAAACTCCATAAATATACATACTCAACAAAGAATTCTTGCTCTGAGATAAAGGCCAGAACTTTGACTAGCTGTGGCAGAATAATGGCACAGAAATTGGAAGCGACATTTTGCACACTTAACAAAGAAAAACGTTGGTGTGCTCTCAGCAATTAGCAGGAGACACCTTGCCCCTGGAGAATGAATCAGCTTCGTTTGTGTTTCCTGCTATCACGCTGATTGTTCCTGGAAGGAGCACCTACACTAATGAACACTTGGTACACAGTCACTGATGATGACAATTCATATCTGCCCAGGGCAAGGGATGGCACTCTGCCTATCTGATGCTGCAGGCACGGAGCCACCCAAGTCACAAATGTCAGCAGCAGGTGGGTGCTGGGAGTAACAAAATGGGCCTGTGAGACCAGAGGAGGACATCCTAGAGCAGCCCACCCTTCCCAGGCCGTAGCCTCCTGGGGAGGACACCAGGAGGACTTCTCAAGGCCGTTCCACTAGACAAGTAGAGGCTCAGTCTGCTAGGACATTTAATTAGACTCCCGGATCAAAGAAAGCATTTGAAGAAGCTATTTCACAATACAAAGATCTAGGCCTACAATTTCTAATATTTAATCCATTTTACTGTGGGTGTCAAATGAACTTTGATTTTTAAAATGCTGAAATACAAAAATGTACCAAATAACTTAGATTCATCACTTTGAGCAGGAAACTGTCTTACATTTTATTAACAAATAATTTTGTTCAAGATTTACAGAGACTGACTTTCCCTTTAGAAATGCCCGCATCTGTAGATGTTAGCTAGGCTCCATTAGCACAAAAGCTTGCCTGTATTTTTCCTGGTAAAGATGAAAACATCCTGTTAGTACTTTAAAATTCTTTGACAATACAACAACAAAAGCCCTAAACTTCTCTCTACAGCAGCATCCTAATGAATTTAACTGGGAAATGATAAAGAAATAGAAATCCCAGTCTTTGAGAATTTTCTTTTAATTGCTAATTTTCCTTTGCACTGAGGCATTAATCCTTGAAGAATAGAAAGCAGCCCTGCCAGTAACCCAGCAGAGAAGGGCATGGGACTGGGAAGCAGGAAGCCCCTGACTCCAGAGAGCCCACTGGGCCCCCATTGAATCTGCCACTGCCCCACCCTGCCGGCCCTCACAGCTCGGCCTCCGCTCCCTGGAAGCCAGCCCAGGAAGCACTGGTATTCAAAGTCAGCTGCCAATACCAGCCCGGCGGCACAGCTCAGGGAGGACTGTCAGAAAATGGCCCAAAGAAAAGCCACCAGATCGCAGATAGGGGAGGTCCAGCCGAACCCCAAGCTGCACCGGGTACGTGCCATCACCTTGTTCACAGGGCTCCTTGAGGTGGGGGCATTTTCTTCTCTTAAACAAGAATAACAAGAAAACAATGAGCCTCCAACAGAGATTAAAAAAGAAAGAGGAAGGGAGTTCTGCAGAGTCAAGCTACTCATTCAGCACCAAACACTGGTTTCTATGGGAACAAAAAAAGGCTTTGTGAGGCCTGAGCAACTGCCCCCTCCGGCTCCCCAGCAGGGCCGTCCACTGTCCCAGTATTGTATCTGTGTGGCCAACTTTTCTTCGGTCTCATTCACGCTCCCTGCCCCTGCCCACCCCCAGCAGCAACACCCATCGCCCCAGAAGAAGAAGAAAAAGAATAAAAAGAGTTCACAGAACAGCATCTGGGCTGAATTAAATCAGGCTACAAAAGTATCCAGGCAACTGAGTCCGGCGTGCTGCCAGAGATCCAGGGCTATCATTTCGTCTCCTGCCTCATTTTTATCCCCTCTTCGGCAGCTCACCAGTGAGCACGATTTCCTGACACCGTTCACGCACAACACACAGAATACAAGTTTCAAAAGAAGTTTTCATGAGCATTAAGTGTTATGGGTACACAAGGTAATATTATTAAAATAATAATAGTATTAATCTAAAGGACCGATGGCCAAGATCCTGAGAGGTATGGCTTAAAGCAAACTTCAAATCTTTCAAGTGTTATATTGTGTTGACCGGTGTGTACATGAGTGATCAAAAATGATGTTTAGGGCTGGGGAGATAGCTCAGTGGTCTAAGCACCTACCTGGCAAACACAAAGACCAGGGTTCAATCCCCAGTACTGCCTGTTGTGCAGGTCCCACATGCTGGCCACTGAAACAGGTATGGTGGCACACACCTGTAATCCCAGGGCTGGGGAGGCTGAAACAAGAGGATCACTGTGAGTCTGAGCTGTATAGTGAGACCCTGT
>NW_004524688.1:967000-971596 GCF_000260255.1 Octodon degus
AAGCTTAACGGAAGTGTGTTCTGTATTGTAATAAGTTGTTTTAATTTAATTATTCACTGTATAATTTCACTGCTCTTTGCATACAGGATGGGATGAGAAAGAGAGAAAAATCTAAGCAGGTCCCTCCTCATTAGCTGTGATAGCACTGTTTCTAAGCTCAAAGGCTGAGGTCAAACCAAGCCCAAAGTGCCCCTCTTCTTTTTGATGAGGTGCCTTTAATTTGGCTTTTTTCTAATACATTTTGACTTTTAATTTTAAAAAGGGAAATATTTATGAATCTATTACTCAAGAGCTGCCATGCAAAACATTTTAGCCTATAAATCCTGGTATTTCACTAAGCGTCAGGACTTTATTTTATGAAAGAAAAGGCACATTTCTTAACATTGTCCATAAATCATCACTAAAATATTTAGCGTGACAAGTTTCTTGGCCTTCAAAGACTCTTTTTTCTTTAAAAGCTCAACAGAAGTCTACAGGACCCATGACTGTCACTCACGGGCACACTTTCGGCTACAAAAGCATCTGCATTTTGTTTGTTAAGTGTTTACTGAGGAGATCCGCAATTCATTTTCTTTTGCAAGATGAAAATGTCAATTTTTATCCTCTAAATTCAAACTTGTAGAAAAAAGTTGAACCTATTTATGTGCCACCGCATTGTAATCTCAGCTTTGAAAAGCATCTTGGGATATGTAACATGAAAGGAGTTATTAAAGATTGAGAGTCATTTCAAGCTTTAGTAAGAAATACGGTTTGTTCATGAAAGCCAGAAATCATCTTTAAATTCATCTTTTCCCCCTACTTACCTTCCCTATGAACATGTCTTTTTTATCAGAAAGAGTCTAGCAACCCATGTAGATTTTATTTGCATTCTTATAATTGCCTGTCTTATCTACCCGCCACCCCCAGAATTCCCTTGACTCAGTTGAAATGCTGTTTCACAAATGTTAAGCACAGTGAGAACTTCAAACATGTCGCTGAAGGTCTAAGGTCACCACATCTTGCCTCTCCTCTCTTCTCTCCTTTCCTTTTCTAATTTTTCTTGATCTTTTCCCTACAAACCCTCCCAGAACAAAAAGGTCAGTGTTACAGTGCCCTGAAGATGAAAGCCTGTTTACTTGCAATTAGCAATAACTGATCAGTAATTAGTAAGTTTCTACTCTTCTCCCATACTCACTAGAAACAAACCACTTTTGTCTTTCACCACTTTCAAATGGTTTTCATTTTCCTTGTCAAAGAACCACAGGCCATGTCACCCACCTGTTTGCCCTACAACATGCCTACCTTGACACTGTTCCCACAGACATTGATGGGAAGTGGGCGGCCCATCCTGTAGGGCAAGCATGTCAGGTGTTAGGCCTACCTCCGAAGAAGGAAGCCCTGCCTAAGGAGTCTGGCCTGCCCTGACCATCGGCATGCCCTCCCGTAGGTCCATCCTCTGTGCACCCAGCCTGGCTCAGCAGCCGCCACCTCTTCTCTGTAGATCTGGAGGCATCCACACTGGTCTCCGCCATATGTCCTCTCTGTCTACCCTAGGTACACACCACAAGCTCATCCCAGAGAAAGGTCTGGGCCCTGTGACATCACACAGAGTGTGCCCAGGTATTCTCAGAAGCCATCTTTCCTCCTTCCTTGTATAATGGAATTCTCCCAGGGCGGTCTATGCTGCTCTGAACCCACCTCCTACTCCCACTGGCACATCCATCTAGGCCCATTCCTGAAGATCACCACAGCCTCTAAGCTTGGTGCCCTCCACCACATGGGCCGCTCGATGTTGCCCTGATATTGCCATTCTTTGCTGCTACATCTCAGTCCCTGATCCTGTCTCCTTTCCTAAACCCATCTGCTGTCTGTTGTCACCATAGTTTCTTGGTATCCCAAAGAACTGAGCAAGATACTCAGAAATTGAAGTGAAAGTATGTTTTTTCAGCAAAGATCAAAGATCACTAAACTCCAAGAGATGGGAGTGAGCCATTAAGAAGAGTAGAGGGCTCTGAGCAGTCAGAGTCTAGGTGGTTCTTACATGGTGGAAGATGCCCTTTGATCTGGAATGGTGTATAACTGGAATCGGGAGCAGATGTACTTTCTGCTGGAGGGAGTAGTTTTTGTCCTTATATTCCTTTTTTTTTTTTTTTTTTGTATTTTAAGGAAGGGTGTTCAGGGTCTCACTACTAGATCGGATAGTGATTCTCCTGTTTACAGCCTCCCAAGTGCTGGGATTACAGGCATGCACCACCATGCCCAGTCTCAACTGCCATCTCAGCATGCTCTGGGGGCGGGGCCAGCACAGCAGGTCTGGGGATTGAACCCCTGTCCCCTGTGCCTGCTTGCAGGCACTTTAATCCACTGAGCTATTTGGCCAGCCCTCTTATATTCACTTTTAAGGAACTATCATGGGGCTCAAAGCCCATCCGAGGGCTTTAAAACACAATGCAAATTAGTTATAATTAATTTGTAGTTACTTTGGGATACCTGAGGTATTCTGAGGGCATGCACCCTAGGTAAAGCCTAATTCAGTGTTATAAACCTTTTAGAGGGTGAGTCCCCAAACTGCAACCCCAAGCCCACATTTTTTTTAACACAGAGTACCAACAGTGCAATTAAACCAAATACTGAGGTTTTAGTTTAGAAAAAAACAAAAAGAGCTTATCAGATGCTTGGCTGCTGGGGCAACTTGGCTCAAGTGTTGACGGAAAGGGCTCTGCATGCCAGCCACAGTGCACATGCCAGAGGTCCACCACAACTGGGCCTAGTTAGAGACAGCTGCTCTTTGCAGTCTTCAGAGAGCTATCTTGGGCCCTACACATGGGCATTACGTGTGCCCCTTTGTCTTTTTCTGGGGTGACCTAGTTTCTAGAACTGGATGTGCTCTGTGGTCTTGGAGACATGGTTTCTCTTCTGCCCTCCCCTCCTCAGGTCCCCTCTGGAGACCTTTTCTTTCATCTCTTGCCGCATTGCCCTCGTGCTTCCCTCTTTCTCACTTCTCTGGCCTTCTACTCACAGCATCCTCAGCTTCCTTCCTACCACCTATCAACTGCCTCTTTTGCAGAGAAGGAGGCCTCCAAGGGAGATTTCTACAGCCAAAAGCACAATCACAACCAAAATAAGACACCTCCCCAAAACTAGAAGAACATACATTCTGTGAGAATTTCTAGTGATGCCCTACATATCATAGATCCACAAGAAGCTCAAGGAAATAACAAATTTAGTGGACTCTAAAAGGGAATGCCTGCACTCACAAAAAGCTCCCTCAGCTAGCCTGGCAGTCCACACCTGTCCCAAGCAGTCAGTGCAGTTGAAGCAGGAGGATCAAATGTTTGAGCCCTGTTTGGATAATTTAATAACTTACTGAGACCTTGTCTCAAAGTAAAAAATAAAAAAACTGGCTGAGAGTATAGCTCAGCACTGGAGCACTGGGCTCAGTCCTCTGCACCACAAAGGAAGAGCAAACACAGAACAATACCTCAGTGACTCAGCGGCAATGGGAGAAAATAACAGAAAGTACAAAGTGGGGTCTCAGCATTTTAGGGGTACTTCCAGTCTAGTGGAAGCAAAGAGATCAAATCAATTATCCTTAATGTGATTAATTATAACTAAAAAGCAATACTGGAAGGTGTTATGGCATTAAGAACAGCCATGGTCTGGTCAGGGAATAGAGCAGAGGGCAGGAGGTCAGCAGGACAGGTGAGACCAGAGCTGCATGGGCCAGGCATGGGTTAAAGCAAGGGAGAAGGGCTGGCTTAGGCCTGGGGCCTTGGACCCTGTGGACTCAGCCCAGACTGTGCAGAGATGCAGCTTCTGCCCAGGCTTCCAAAGCTGGGCTGTACACATGGCCTTCTGAACCAGCTGGAAACAACCTGGATGTCTCAGCACAAATGAGGCAAATTTTAAGGCTGGCTGGAATGGCAGTGGCTAAAGTAGAGAGCATGCTCTGTTCTGCACAGGGCAGAAGCACACAGGATGAGGTAAAGCCCCTCCCGAGGAGATCCACCATATGGAGTCACACAGAGAAGCCCTGGAGCACAGGAACTCAAAGAGCAATCTGCTCCAGGAAAGGCTCTCAGAGCTTTGGGGACCTCAGTACACGACTGAGCACAGCATCTGGGTCCCTTCCGAAGAGGCAAGAACACTTTGGAATGTGGTTGCCTACTCCAAAAACAAATCGTGGTTTTGTTTGGTTTTTTTGTTTCTGTTTTTGTTTTGTTTGCATTTTGTTTTCAGTGCTTAGAAATTGAATCCAGGGAGTTCACACTGAGCAGAATCCCCGGCACTTTTATTTTTATCATCATTATGATTTCTTTTGACACAGAGCCCTGCTAAGTCTCTAAGTTGCGCAAGCACAGCTGAGACTTATGATCCTCCTGCCTCAGCCTCCATAATGTTGAGATTATAAGCTTACAGTACCATGCCCTTTGGCAAGTATCATTCTACACATGAGAAAGCAACTCTGTGCCTGTCATCTATAAGCTAAGAATCCCAGGACAGCAACATTTTATTCTTTTTTTTTTTTTTTTTTTTTTGGTACAGGTCTACAGGATTTCACTACGTAGATTGGGTTGTAGTGATTTTCCTGGGTATGAAATCAAGGGGCTTTATCCA
>NW_004524688.1:971696-977011 GCF_000260255.1 Octodon degus
TTTTTTTTTTGTGGAACCAGGGATTGAATTCAGGCCCTTGCGTTTGCCAGGCAATGCTTATTCTACTGAGCCATCTCCCCGGCCCCAACATTTTATTCTGATCCTTTTGCTGAAACAATTTGTGGGTAATTTGCTTTTGTGAATACCCAAAATACATTTGCAGCTGTCCCAACCAATGGCTCCTGAACACCAAAGGGAATTCACCCCCAAGCTGCTCAGCTAGAGCTTCCTCTATTTCTGACTTCATTTTTTGGTTTGTCCCACAGATAGATTCTTTGTCATTTAATTAACCAGTATTATTGACGTAAGTGTATTCAATTTCATGCCTACAAAAATGAGACAAAGGGTTTTCTCTGTAGTCTGACCTCCAAATTACAAGGTAGGTTTGTACAAAGGCTGATCAATAAACATAGGGTGTGTTCAAAAAGAAGAAATCATTACAATAAAAGACATGTTGTCATTAGTCCCCTCAAAATCCCCCCTCTCTTCAAACACATGTGGCTCACCATTCTTGACACTTTCTACAACTTCTCCTTCCTGAGTATTTTCACGAAGTATGATTAAAAGAAAGAAAAGATGAGGTCTGTTGCCAAGTGCCATCCAACAGCAAGACAGACTCATCTGAACACAATGCTGTGTCCCCACCCACCTTATTCACCAGATCTGGCACCATGCACCTCCTGGCTCTTGTCCAAAGTGGCAATGACTATGAAAAGCAAACCTTTTGAATCATCTCAGGATATTGAGGCAACCACAATAGTTCAATGAAACACACAAAGGAAGACTTCCAGACCTGGAAAGAATGATGGGGTGAGTGTTCTCAAAGCCAGGGAAAGTATTTTGAGGAAAATTCATGGCAGTGTGTGTTTTACTGTAATACATTTTAAAAAGTTAAACATTCATCTTGTATTTTAATCAGTCCTTTTTTTTTTTGTATTTTTTTAGGGGAGGGCCTACAGGGTGTTCAGGGTCTTGCTACTAGATCAGACTCGTAGTGATCTGCCTGTTTACAGACTCCCAAGAGCTGGGATTACAGGCACGCATCACCACGCCCAGTCTCAACTGCCATCTCAGTGCATGCCCCAGAGGTGGGACCGGTAAATGACAGGCCTGGGATCAAACTCCCGGCCCCTGACCTGCTTGTAGGTGCTTCAATCTGCTGAGCTGTTTGGCCTGCCCTAATCAGTCCTTCTGCTGTTGCCTAAAAGCTATGTGATGGGCTCCATCAGCATTTTGAAAGCTGAACCTTGAAGACCGACCCACAAGCAAACCTCTCTTTCCTAGATTTTCCATCAGAAAAGGGAGATTTGCTCTTCTACCACTGGTAGAAAAGGCTATAAAGCAAGAAAAAGAAAAGTCTGGCATATAAGGTCCTTCTAGGACCATAGTATCCCCAGGCTTGTATTGGAGGGAGGCTGGTAGAAACTTGAAGCTATCGTTTTATTGTGATTTACTTGTCTAGACGGTCCTGGAGAACTACTAGCCTCAGTTCATTTTTTAAATAATCTTTTGGTCTCTGTGGGTTCCTGGATTCTAGAAGTTGTCTATATTTCAACTGCAAAAATAGTATGAGTCCACTGCTGTAGTTACAAAACTTTAGAGGTCCTCTTTTCTTTTTTCATGCAGAAATAAAGCTACATTAAGCTCTTTAGTGCTCTCCATTCCCTGGGGATGCATTTTTACTTTGTTGAAATTGTCCATTCTTGAAAGAGGCTTTTCTGGATCTTAGTTTGATGCTTACATCTAATTCCTTCTTTTGTTCAGATTTCAGCACTCATAGCTTTGGAACCTTGAAATTAAAAAAATCATCATATGATATGTACTGTCAAGATTATCTGAGTGTTTACCGAAGGAGGAATTTCAGATTATGCAGTCAAAAGTCTCGCTGATATTACAGTTGATCGACTGACTGCTACTCTGTAACTTGAGCCTCAGCTTCCCAGGCCTGATTTGATAGCTTCGACAAAATGACCCAAGGCAATCAAACATCAATCGAACTTTTCATTTTCTTTTCAAAATAAAATTCTTTAGCGACCTCACTATCCCCCCCACCACAGCTTTAAATTTTCAATCTCAGTGTGTCGATTGTATGTAAACTATGTGACAAAGATCATGGGGAAACAGCAGTACCTTTGAGTCTTCCCTTCGTTCCTGCAAAGTCAGTAATTTGCTACTTCCTGTTAATTAGCCTCTCACATGGCCACTGTCACTGCAGAGCACGCAGATTCCAGCCCCAGTGCCACCTGTGTCAGCACCTTGCCACCAGCCGAGAGGAACAGCTACCACCCTTCTCCCTTGGCACACCCTGCTGTCAGCTGAACCTTCCCTTGGTGCAGTTTAAATTCTAGCATTTTCCAACCCAACTTGTTAAATCTCTCTGTGTTTTGTGAAATAAAACCTAAACTCTTTAACTGGAATTGAAACCCCTCTGTGATCTGATCCTCACACATCTCCTGTGTCTGATTTCCTAACCCTGCTCTCCTGGGGCATCTGCACCACACAAGACGGATTCCTACGAACCACGCCAGCCGTGGGAAGAAGCACAGAAGATGCGGGCTGCAGTGTGGGTTCGCGTTCAGAGTCCCTCCTCACCAGGGGGACACAGTGCGTACAAGGGAATTTTCCATAGAAGCCTCACCTGGACAGATTGTGAAGATACAACACATGCGATTTGTAGAAGGACTGAAAATAGGAAGTAAGTGAGAACAAAGATTCAAAGATGACTGCGGGATTATAGCCTGAGCTGCAAGAAGGGAAGGGCCTCTGCAAGCAACAGGAGGACTGTAGGACAGCATGGGGGTAGGGTAGTTGCTTGCCTGCCTGCCTGCCTGCCTCCCTCCCTGCCTCCTTCCCTCCCTCCCCCTCCCTCTCCCCCTCTCTCTGTCCCTCTTATTCCCTCTCTCCCTCTCCCTCTCCCTCTCACTTCCTCTCTGCCTCTCCCTCTCCTTCTCCCCCCTTACTCCCCCCGCACCCCCCCCACTTACTTTCTTATATGGAGATTGAACCCAGGTACTACGCACATTTTATCTCCAGCACTCTTTTCATTTTAAGACAGAGTCTCACAGATTACTACATTACAATGCACCTGCCTCAGTCCCCCTGGGGTTCCAGTATTATGGGCATGTGCCACCGAGCCCAGCCAAGAGCACAGCTTCGCACGTGGGTGGCTGGGAAGTCTATTGAGGCATATCCGCAGGGTCCAGACTACAGACTCTCCTCTCCACAGCCATCGCCAAAACCTCCTCCTCTAGGCACTGCTTTCTACCCCAGGATGTGATTGTCTTTTTTCTCTTAGATCACCATCTGCTAATGATACGATTTGTACCTGATTCGTGTCTGTCCCCTTCCCCAACTATCATACACACAGTCAATGTTCAGAAACATTTTTTGAAGAAAAGGAAAATTATTAATTTTATTTACTTCTTGGCTATGAATAAGTCTTGAAACCAGTGAGAGATATTTCTGTCATTCAGACAGTAGGCAGGGGACCTCACCGAGCAGCGCAGCTCCCACTAGGTCCCTCTACAGGAAGCTCTTCTGAGGTTGCTCCGCATCTTCCCCCATCGCCTGTAAGAAAGTGTGATTATAGATCACGATAGGGAATGAGCCTCTTTCTACCCAGTGCGAAACACTAATAGGACCTCTGGTGCTTTTCTATTCTATAATGGCAATGACACAGTTACAAAGCAATTAAAGACTAGAGAATAAATTGGAAAACTCAGATACATGAATATACATATGTAATTGCCCATCAAGACCTACCTGTAGCATATATATACATATATACATATATATACTTATCCAATATTTGTAGATATAGATGTATAGAAATAGATATATAGATATACATATAGATATAGTTATAGATGATATACTGCCAGCCAGATAGCTCGGGAGACTAAAGCATCTGCTTAGGCAGAGCACAGTGGCCAGGGTTCAATCCCCAGCATGAGGTGCCTGCCCCGCCCCTGGGGAGCATGAGATGGCAATTGAGACTGGGCATGGTGGCGGGCACCTTTAATCCTAGTGCTTGGGAGGCTGAAAACAGGAGCATCACCATGGGTCTGATCTATGTTGTGAAACACTGTAGACCCTGAACCCTGTAGACCGTGTACTAAAATATAGATGATACAGATATTTAAGAATCTGCAGCTACTTAAGGTTTTCCATCCTAGTAGTATATACGATAGTTCAGAGAAAATGAGCAGATACCCCATGCAGAAAATCTTAAAGCTGTCATTTCACTCTGTCTCACATATGCATATATCTCCAAAATTGTTCATTAGTTAAAAATCAGGCATTCCTTTTATCAGCTTCTGTGCATTTCTTCCATTGCCTGGATGAGAAAGAGAAAGGAAGAAAGAAGAAAGAAAGAGAAAGAAAGAAAAAGAAAAGAAAGAAAGAAAGAAAGAAAGAAAGAAAAGAAAGAAAGAAAGAAAGAAAGAAAGAAAGAAAGAAAGAAAGAAAGAAAGAAAGAAAGAGAAAGAAAACAAAAGCAAAGGAGTTTTAAGTGCATGAGGGAAGCTGATCCTCCTCCCGGAGCATGTAATGGCAGGGCAGGCTGCATGGGGAAAGTAGATTCTTCATGATGTATCTTACTCCAGATATGAACAGAGCCCTCCTGGATCCTTTCACACTTAGAAGTTTTGTCTGCCGGCCTGGCTAAATGATTTCTTGATTATTAAAGTTTTCTGGAATAAAGAAAGGTAAATCAGAGTTCTGCTATAAATTGTGGCTGGCTTTTGAGTGCCCTGGGGAGAATCCGAAAAGTCACTTGTGTCTGGGCCCTGCCCCAAGCTGCTGACTCAGGAGCTCCAGGAGTAGCCAGGCTCAGCCCTGAGCCAGCTCTGCAGGAGACCGGAGAGCCTGGCAACATAGTGCACAGCTGAGGCGTTAGGTTAAGGGGGCTTGTATTTGAATCTCAGCTCTGCCACTTAATAACAAAGCAACTTAGAATGACAGCTGAACTTCTCAGAATTGATTTCTCATCTACACAAGGAGCTTTCTGCACAGAGCTATCCCAGAGATTAGAAGTTATGAATGTAAAGTTCCTGATATTGTTCCTAGCCATCCTTGTCCAATATTGATAGTTCTAGATAAAGATTTTTTTTCTTTTCAAAGTTTTATTGATAAACATATAGCAATGAGACAGTTTCAAATCAAATCGAAAGTACAGTTTCAAAAAATAATACACTGCATATATTCTTCTTAGTGGTTAACTGCTGTACAAGATGCGGACTTGTGATCCTACTTACAAACACCATTAGAAAAAATCATTCTATTCATTAAGAGAATGCAACTATATATCTATCCCA
>NW_004524688.1:984336-1006333 GCF_000260255.1 Octodon degus
GCTGGGACTGGTCCCGCCGGCTCAGGGTAGCAGGAAGCTCTCCACACACTCACCGGACCTGGGCTAGGACTGGGTCTGGGGGTTCCAGGAAGTCGGCAGAAATTCCTACTCGGCGGGAGGGGGGTGGGAGGTAGAGCGGAGTCTAGATAAAGATTTTTATAGGAATTTTAATTATCAATGATCTGAGGTTTGCAAGATAGAATCTATCAGGGACCTAGTTAGATCCGCAGCACCACATGCAGAGCTGGCCCCACCCCTGGGCACATTGAGGTGGCCACCCAGACCAGGTGTGGTGGTACATGCTTATAATCGCAGTGTTGGGGAGGCTGAAAACAGGAGGATCACTATGAGTCTGAGCTGCATAGTGAGATCCTGTACCAAATACTTAAAAATAAATTATCCATGAGTTTTGTAACAAAGCCCTGGTCATTGCCTGCTGCTCATCTCTTTAACTCATTTCTTGTGTGTCTCTCTCTCCCACACCCAGTCAACTGGGCTGCTTGTTTTCCTCAAGCTCAAAAGAGCTCCTACCTGGGATTACCCACAGCTTCCTACTCTCCCTGCTGGCTCTTGCTTTGTCCTTCATGCACCCCTCAGCCCCGAAAGAACCACATCCCACCACACGCTCCTGCCCGCTATAGCTCCCTGAGGTCTTGTAGACAGCCCGTGGCCCTCCTGCTCTGCTCCTGGTGCTCATGCTCCACTATCTCATTCCTATATTGCTGACTTTTCCTCACTGGCCATGATACTTTGTCTATATGATTCTCTGCTCAGCATCTAGCACTTTAGACAAAAGGAGAGCTGGGTACTTCACTCGCTTTGCTGACTACACGTGCAGCCTTGAAAATCAAGTTCCATCCAACACATACACACACACACACACACACACACACACAGAGTCAACTCTCAAAATCATCCCTCAAATTCTGATTATGAAACAAAAATCCATATTAGGACCCCAAGTGTAGAAAATTTTTCTATAAATAAAGAAGCCAGCAATGTTTGAGGGTCAGCCAATTCCTCTTGAGGGTACACAATTGCACAGTAGAGGGGAGAGCATGGGAAAGAAAATTCCTTCCTATGTTCTTTTTAGATTCCTGATAGAATTTTTCTCTTCACCACCACATTGTTTCATACTGGAACAATGCTGAAAGAGCCCAACATGACTGAGGGAGTGCCTCTGTGACACTGGTTGCAGTCCCTCACTTGGGACAAGAACATAGTATGACCAAGACAGAAGGCTAAACCTGGGGAGGATGCAGGAGCCTGTGATCCCTTGCCCTTCAAGACCTCCCTGTCATCTTCCCCCATGTGACTTGGGAAGGCACCCTTCTCAAGCCCACAGCTGCTTGTGTTCAGCCACAGCTAATAAGAAGTCGGCAGGTTGCTTAGAGAGCAGTAACCTTCTCCAGAGTGGGCAACTCAACAGCACGCTCTGTAAGAAACAAGTAAACCCGGACTCCCAGCTCTCCTTCTGGGGCTTACTGTTCCTGGAGTTCAATCCCAGGGAGAGTTTCTCCCTGCTTTTTCCCCTTCCTTGCTTTGCATAGTTGTATTTGTATATTTTAAGTACATCAGGCACACAATAAAGCTCTTTTTTCTTTTTTTTTTTTTTTTTTTTTTTTTTTTTTTTTTTGCGGAACCAGGGATTGAACTCAGGCCCTTGTGCTTGCCAGGGAAGTGCTTATTCCACTGAGCCATCTCCCTGGCACCACAATAAAGCTCTTACAGCTAGGTTTCAATAAATCACATTCCCAGGGCAAACTTGGGAGCACAGGGAGAAGGGCTGAGGTGGTGGCCTGTTCTCCAGTCCTCTGACACCTCCTGAAGCCTTTACTTCTGTGTTGTGCACAAGCAACTGCATCATGTGGTTCAGGGGGGGTTCATGCATAAGTTTTCTCTTTCAGTTGACTTCTTGTAAATTTAATTCTTTAGTAGCTATTTTTCTTAAGATATATCACAATTTGGCAAATGAATCCTTTTTATAGTTTGCTTTGGTTTTCTGGAAAGATGTCCTGTCTCTTCAATACATTTGTTATTTTTCTTTTCTTTCTTTCTTTCTTTCTTTCTTTCTTTCTTTCTTTCTTTCTTTTTTCTTTCTTGCTTTCTTGCTTTCTTGCTTTCTTGCTTTCTTCTTTCTTTCTTTCTTTCTTTCTTTCTTTTTTTGAAGAAGACTTGGGACAGGCCCTTGCACTTGCCAGCAAGCCCTTATTCTACTGAGCTATCTCCCCAACCCATAATTTTTCTTTTATATCTTTTCTTTTACATTTTTCCCTGCTTTGCTATATTGCATTGGTTACTTTTCTCTCCTTGCTGGAACAAAATACCCAGCATCCAAAATTAAGGAAGGAAAGGTTTATCTAGCTCACAGTTAGTGGAGGTTTCAGCCCATACTCAACTGGTTCCAAGGCAGAGTGGAGATAGAAAACAGCAAAACAGCAAGAGCAAATGGGAGGCACAGCAGCAACAGACAGCAAGGCTCTCTCCCTCATGTTTCATTCAGGCTCTCTGCCCCAGGCCAGGCGTAGCACTCGCACCCATGATCCCAGCACCGGGTCATGAATTAATTAATCACAAACTCTAGAAGTCTGCCCCACAGCTGCATGAGACAGCAACACATATAAACTTTCTTGTTTCTTTATTGGCATTTACTAGGGTATGATTTAAAAGCATGTCTAGAATTTTAAATAAGCAAACTTGAATATTGCATAGAATCTGTTATTTCATTCCCCCTTCACAGCAGGTAAATTTTGGGCCCTTTCAGAGGAAAAGAACAATGAACATTAGACCTGGTACATTGGATGTTTCCTGCAAGTGAGTCTTATTTGTAGCTCTGTTTCAAGCAAAAAAGAAAAAGTGTCAGGAATTTAAATTCCACTATGGAAGACTGTCACTTTTCATATGGGTGTGGGTGGATCAGTAGTTGGGGAAGAAATGCCAGACAGAAAAAGAGCAAAGCTCTGTGGCTCCCTGGCCTGAGCGCACTAACTCGTCCTAAGTTCTATAGCTGGCTCTCATGCACAAGCAAGCACAAGCAAGCAGAAAGGCAGACAGAAAAGCCAGTCTCTGCTGATTAAACCACAGCCCACAGGACAGTCTCACAGAAGAAAATCCCCAACTCCTAACCACTGAAGAGCCACTGTGGAAGATTCTGTCCTGCCTTCGTATGCAAACAAGTGAATAACTTTTGAACTCCTTCCAGCGGCGTACCAAGGAGGCAAGGGCCCAATACATTGATCACTCTCTTGTCACCGGGACACCATGCTCAATACCCACAACTCAAGGGACCAGAGGTTTACTTGGCTGGTGGCTTCAGAGGCTTCGGTGCATGGTTAGCTGGCTTCAAGGAAGCTCCTGGAGAACAGTAAGGAGGAGCGTAGCTCCTCGCATCACCAGGCTGAGGAGCGGAGCACAGGGGAAGAGGCCCAGAGAGTTACGCCCTCCAAAGGCTCCTCCCAGTGGTCCATGTCCCCACTGGGCCCCTCTCATAGCAGCATATTTAGCTACAACTGTGTGTGAATTAATCTGCTATTGAGAGCAGCACCCCATAATCCAGTCACTTCTCCTAAAGTCTCTCAGTCCATTCAGATTCAGGTTAAGTGGCACCATGGCCACCTAGAACTAACCAAGGCTTTTCTACGAATGGCTGCTGAGCAGTGTCGCTGTGACCTGGGGGGCCAGATCAGACCTCTTTAGGCGCCAGCCATACTCCAGCACCTCACTGGACATTCCTTAGGACCAGCACTCTCTTCTCAGCAAAGGCAGTGCTGTCAGTGCTCTGTGACTCACCAGGTGAAGCTGCCCAGAGGGCAAGCTCCATGACTGGGTTTCCAACCAGCCAACACCGACCTACTGAGCCAAAACAAAAAAACGATGAGGCAAGCCCAAAGGGTGTGCTGACGTCTGCAAATATGCTCACCCTAGCCTCAAGAGAAGCCTCTTTTCCTGATGGTGCACCTTAAGAGCCCCGCAGACCCTCCACGATCCTGCTAGGTGGAAGGGCAGATGCCCCTGGGATCTCGTCTGGCTGAAATGTATCAGACTCAATTGTCTTCTGCCCACAATGTCAGCATGTCAAAGCTTCATGCCTCACTGTATCAAATCCCTTCTCCCCAAGGAAAACACTCTCTACTTGCATTTTCCAGAGCTAACAAAAACTAATGTATTGAGACTACAAGGAGAACCCATGAAATATTTTATAAAAGAAATATAATTATGGTGAAATGAAACTATGGTTACAAAGATTAAGCTAAGTGATTGAAAGTATAGACCTAGTCTTCCTAAAAAATTCCTACATAATAGTATAAGGAAAGCTTCTAAAATGCAAGATGGAAGCATTATTTCTAGGCAAAAAAAAATTTAGTTTTCAATATTTTATTTTAGTGTTGTTAGAATCATTTAACTGGTAATGGTCTGTGTTCAAATACAGCAAATTATCCTTTTAGTACAGTCCAGCTCCTCTAACAACTGCAAAACACCTACTTCATATCAGGTCTGAGAGGAGCAGCTCAGATCCACTCTTGGATCTCCACCATGCACAAGGGCAGTGGGCTCTGGCTTGACTCTGCATAGAAGGCAGAGGCTTCCAGACAGTAACAATGCGCCCAAGCCACATGGGCATGCTGTGGGCCAGCTGGGTGTTGCCTAGGGTCTCCCAAGGCCTCTGTTTCCTACAGTCCTAACCATGAACTGAGATCTCACCCTTCATCCCAAGAACTCACAAAGACAATCAAGAAAAAGCCATAGAAAGTTATGTTCAAAAAAAAAAAAAAGTGGGGCTGGGGAGATCAGTAGAATAAGTGCTTGCCTGGCAAGCACAAGGGCCTAAATTCAATCCCCGGTTCCGAAAAAAAAAAAAAAAAAGTTATGTTCAAGTAAATAGAGAAGGTAACTATTATAAGCTCAATTGTAAAACCCATTATCAAGGACAGGTAGATAGCTCAGCAGGCTAAAGCACCTGTTTAGGCAAGTGCAGGGACTACAGTTTGATCACCAGCACCAAATGCCACACCAGCCCCACCCCCAGGGCAGGCTGAGCCGGGCACAGAGTCTGGGTATAGTGGTATTCACCTATAATCCCAGCACTGCGAAGGCTGAAAACAGGAGGGTCACTATGAGTCCAAGATGACTAATGAGACCCTGAAACAACCAAATACACACACACACACACACACACACACACACACACACACACACACACAAAGCAAAGAGGAGGGATACATCAATATTTTTAAAAGATCATCTAATGATCACACAAAGGAGCACTTGATCAAATTCCTAGGGAAAAGTCTGTTTTTCATTTTTATTACTCGTTGTCATAGTCTGTTCATATTCTATAGCCAAATACCGGATTCTGAGTGGCTTGTCAACTATCGTTTCTTCTGCCACCATTTCTGGAGGCTGGGAGTTGAAGATCAAGGCTGAGCAGACGTAGCATCCCATGAGAGTCTGCGTCCTCCCAGACAGCTGTCTCCTTGCTTCAGCTTTCAGGGCTGAGCCGGGCCGGGGTCTGTGTGAGGTCTGTCTTGTCAGAACACCTCACCCTCAGGATCCAGTCACCTTACGAGAGCCCTCCTCCGGATGCCATCACTTTGGGTGACAAATTAATTCTGAAGGGACGTAGCCACTCAAACATAGACTCATTTCCATTTTTTACTTTGCCTTGTGCTTTCAGAAGGGACTGGAACGTACCTTACCTAGGGCTTTGGCTGATGCCATGTGAGAGGCATTTGTTTGCAGCAGCCTGCGCTCCACCCCAGAGGCCACCAGAAGCTCACAAGTGCCACACAAATGTACAGCCTTCGCTCACAAGTGGGGGAGAAGCTCTGTGATGAAGCATTCACAGAATCTCCGCTGTAAATGTGTCAAGTCATCAGCTGCACAGAACTCAGGGATGCTTAAGTTCCATTTTTAAAAAATTGCAATGGAAGTTCCAAGTTTGTTTTCAGATGATGTCGAACTTCTTCTCAGCAAACTACTAATAAGGCTATTTCTTACTTTTTCAAAACTCCTCCCTCCAGTATAGCTACCAAAGTAGCCAATTGGTAATAAAACCTAATGGGGCATGTAACAATTATGTAACAGCTGCAGATCTATAACAGCTATAATTTAGTATCTGCTTCCATTCTAGAATATATAAAAGCAGGATTTAATATATAGCAATAAATCTGATAGGTAGAGCAATTGCAAAGCAAGTGAGTTTCATGGTCTTTTTTAATCATAAAAAGACCATGGCACTGATAAACCATGGAAGGAAAGAAGAAAAGAAGGAGCTGAAGAGTGGAGATAGAAGAGGAGAGGCAGAAAAGGAGGAGAAGAAGAGAAAAAAGGACAGGGGGAAGAGGAAAAGGAAAAAGGAAGAGAAGAGGAAGAAGGCCTATTTCTAATACTGCAGGAATGGCGCAAAGAAACTGCAATATCAGCAATCACCGTTTGCCCATTGCCCAATTCAGACTGGGGCCACAAGCCCCTGACAGGTCACCTTTCCACCTCCACACCTGATTTGAATACTTCTGTGCTTATGGCTCACTTAATCTCTAGTTTACACTTCCAGATGACTAATCGTGTCTCTCCACTTTCATTCCCTAAGGTAGGCTTGTTTTCACTTCACTCCATCTCCACTTGAGGCCTAACTTGTCTTTTTTTCTGTCATTTTCTCCATAGTCCTCAGACTCCCTTTAGCCAAGTGCACCTCTTTCTGGTAAGCAATCTGGCTTGCTTTTCTACTAGACTTTTTCAAATGAAGGCTTGATTCAAAACATATCAGGTGATATTCTCCCTGGCTTGTACTGGTGCCCTGGCTGCGTACCTGGCCAAGTTGTTATAGTCAGAGTTCACAAGGAAAATGATTTAATACAGGACACAGTATATAGGATTGTTTTGTAATACTCACCCAGAGTCAAATGCAAAAGAGTGCAGGAAATCTGTCCACACACTAGACACTCAAAGAATCCAGCTGCAAAGGCAATGTCTCACATGGTCCAGCTGAAGACCTAGAACCTATGGTCATGTCCTCCATGAGTCCAACTGGAAGCCTTAAGCCCATGGCCCAAGTGGAAGCTGGCTGTCACCTCTTCCCATGTTTCTTTTCATCACTTGGAAGCCAGGCAGCGGCTCATGTAGAACTAGTGGTGGCCTCGTCAGGTACTACACACAGTCAAGGAACAAAATGTGACTCCCTAGGCTAGAACACAAGCAAGTCTACTCAGCACATACTAGCAGCCCCTGCGTGGCTCGCTGTGTGCTGCTGTGGCAGCCCCACCAGCTCTCTGAGGACCTTGGTCTCTCCCTCAGTCCTCCTCAGAGTGTGGCCCTACATAAAATTCATTATGACATGGTTCAGACATGGGCACAGTTTCCTTCGTAGGTCCCCAAGGAAATATTGAAAATGATGTTTTATGGCTATATTGGTATAAAGATCTGTTAGTATCATATTAAAACACTTCTCTTTATTTGTATATTTATGTATTTTTTAATTTATGTATTTGGCCTCAGTATGCAACTCAAATTGGTAGTGACCCACTTGTTTTCAGCTTCCCCAACGCTGGGGTTATAGGTATGTGCCACCATGCCCAGACTCTGTGGCCAGCTCAGGGGGCCCGGGGGGCGGGGGTGCCGGCAGGGCATGTGGCGCCAGGTAAAACATTTTATTTAACTTGAAATTTCATTTTCCCTTCTGATTTTAAGAGATATTTAAACTTTTTCATGGGTGCCCCCAAAATATTATGGGTGCCAATCACTAGTCCTACCATACCTAATGGATAACTCGGCTCTGGCTCCAGCCACAATGTCCATATATTCCAGACGTTAGCAAGATGGGACAGTGAAGGTTGAGTCAGATCTCATGCACCCTCCTGAAAGAACCAGGCTGGCTGCACAGAGCTCCCTCAAAGGACCCCTTGTAAGGGAAAGGGATTCTGGGAAATGTAGTCTTTATTTTAAGTACAAAGTACATCATTGATGGATATGAGACAAAATGCTAACCGAATCATACAAAATTGCCAATCCAAATTCAAATTCTTCTTCTAAATAAAAAAAATTCTTCTTCTAAATAAAAAAGTGGCATATACCAGGTAATAATAAATAATGAAAGTTTACTCTGCTAAAGATAGTATTCAAGGTTTCTGTCAAGGTAGCCAACACAAATAATAATACTAATAATAATACTACTAGTACTAATAATAATAATGGCAGGATTCCCTTTCCTGCTCCTTTACCTTTAGAATTTCCAGCAGTAACTTTATGCCAGCCTGAGATTTGGGTGCACATTATTTGTCTTTGTCATCTGCATTCACTCTCCGTATTACAATTATGTTTACATTCTGGTGCTTGTATCTGTCTTCCCACCCGATTTCAGTGTAAATATCTTTCTTGCCTAAAAGCCAATGTTAACATGGTTTTTCAATTTCTGCCCTACCCTGCATGCCAAGTGAACATTGCTCTTTACCAAGCACTTTATAAATAACCTCTAGTAAAATATTTATCTTTGAATGCACAAACGCATCAATAAAGGGTTTTTGAATGAATAAATAGTGCCTCTTAATTAATTATTTATGTAGTTGTCCCCAATAATTAGCCCATGAACTCTGAAACAGTCTTGTTCTTAGATATGTCTAACTCATCTAATAATGTTCAACATATAGTAGGAATACAATAAATAGCTACTAAATGAGATAAGAACCTTTTAATAGTTTATAAAGTCATAACTCAGCCTGCTGGGATTGATGATTGGCCAAAATGCTGCTCCTTTTGAGCATTTTCTCTCCCTAAGGAGAGAAAGTCAGGTGGAAATTGTCCCCTTGGAGAGCCTGCCCCTTTGGGGAGCAAATAAGCTTATGGTAATGCAGCTGCTTTGGCAGAGTGTGTAGCAACTCAGACATCTTTGGAATACAGGTGAAAATCAAAATAATGAAGAAGGAATTTTAAGGCACTGAAAGAGAAAATCACCATCTTCTTTAAAATATAAATGTGCACTTTTTTTTCTGGGTAACTTTAAAAGGCACTTTACTGTCACTATACAGAGGACAACTACAAGGATGCCTTAGACCAAGCAAAAGCTGTATTTAGCAAGACAGATTCACAACTAAGGTAAGAGAAACACCTAGCACAGTGCCTCGCATACAAAAAGCACTTGACTGAATCAGTGAATAAAAATGGTGATTAACTAATTCACAAAGTAATTTGTTACTTTTGTAAAGAACTCACAATTAAGTTCTTTCATCAGGCTACTTTAGCATAAATTTAAGTGATTTCATTTATAAAAACTCCAATTTACGCTTAGCTTTCAATAAAGATCTCATTCTGACAGCCAGTCCTACTACAAGCTGTGTGTATCAGTTTGAATTCATCGAATTCAGACCCCTAATTTCCCTTCAGTGCCAGAATGAAGAACAGAAAGAAGGTGATTTGACCAGTGCCATCCTCAAGGCAGTAGACTGAGATAGAAGGAAGGCAGTGGTGGATGGTCCTGACGCTCAACAGGAATGGTGCACCCTGACACAAAGAGTCAGGAAAGCAAATGGGAAACAAAACAGCAAAGGATTTCATTTTATCCGCAGGCCTTCAGTTGAGTGATATGGTAATCAGGGTGAGAAAGAACTTGTTAAATTGCAAATACCACAGATAAGCTCACATGCCACACATGCTTATACACAGATCCAAGTTTATTCTCTAAAATAAGGGAGGAGGTCAAACTACAACATGTGCTAAACCATGGAAGGCTAAACATTTTACTTGAAATTAATAAATTAACTAAAACTCAGTGTCTTGAAAATTAAAGCAGTCTCCCTTGAGTAATTAGTCTTGACTCAGAATTCTCCCCCACCCTCTCAGTCCCTTGTCCCTCTCACTTCTGTCAAAAGACAGAAGTGTTGTCACCATGTCAGGACAGGTACCCTTGTCTCCCTTATCTGCTCCACTTTCCTGTCCCTTCCCAAAGCTGCTGGTGTTGAGCTGTAGCCTGCCCCTGTGAGGCTGTGTTTGGTGTGTGCAACCACAGGGCATTGTCTTCAGCTTTCTTCAAGTGTCTTAGTTTTTGATCCAGCACCAGGCACTTCAAACCTTACATTTTTGCCCCCTCAACAGACACATCCACATGTGTTTCTTGTGCCACCCTAGTGACAGTAGAACTTCCTTTGGCTGCCACCAAGTGCAGAAGAAAGTTCCCTCATATTCACTGTCTGGATTCATAGCTCAGCAGCTCCACGACTCTTTAACCTGCAGGTTCTAGCTGCCCCCTGGAAAGCACACCTGAATTTCTGCCTGGGCTCTCCCGTGGTACCTGCTCAGCCTTTCTCCATCTCCTGGGACCAAAACAGACAAGGGCTGCAAGACAGAGGCCATCATGGGCCCATGTGCCACTCATCTGCTCCCAGCCTTCCCAAGTCAGCTTACCAATGAGCCTGAATTTCTCTGGGGGAGGAAAATAACTACAAGGTCGTCTAATTTTCTTCTTCCTTTAAAGCTTTTAGCATGATTAGAATTCATGCTAACCTAGCATACTAACCTTAGTTCTTGGTATTCAAACCTCATGTTATGTCCTAAGAATATTGTATTAATTTCTCAATCATATCTGGTTATTGAAAGTTAAAAATCATTTTGATTTTCAGTCTGTTGTTTCTATTACTTATTTTAAAAATACATCCAGAATTAAATCTTCCTCCCTTGTTCTAGGCTCTAGTTCCCTCCCACAGCAAGTAGTGCATATCAATGAAATGAGGAGAAAGATGAGAAGTGAAAAGGACAGGAAAACCAATAACTTAATATCAAATCAATGTCACAAATTAAATATGGGCACTCAGGAGCCAATTAGCCATCATCCAATTCATGTGCCCCTGTTCAGATTATTGATGCATGTGCTAAAAATATCCTCAAAGCAGCAATGATAAATACAATTGTCTTGCCTTATTAACTATCATGGAGATACTGGTTACTTTATATATTTATTAAATTTTAAAATGATTTACCAAAAACATGCCACTACCCAGCAATGGTAGACTTTTAAATTCTTTTAAAGCAAAAATACAATGCCTCAGACTTTTCTCCGTATATTATGCCACTAATACAGGCCTGGCTATGCAAAATTTGCTCAAGACGCACTGCTCTGCCCATAGCTAATAAAAGTTAACTCAGCTCGTCATTCTCTATTAGCCAGAGACTCATATAAAAATAATTGTTGGAGATCTGTTGAAAGTAGATGGCATTGGAGAAGGAGGATGCTCTTGTTATTTAATGTTCAATGTATATTTTGGATACATGAGCTCTGCGGGCAGCTAAAGTGTTGTGCTAAATGCCATCCACGAAAATAAGTTCAGAGCACTGCATTAAGCAAAATAACTAATCAATTAAAGATATATTTAGAAAAGCAGACATTATTATTAACTGATCTCACACAGAGATGTATAATCCCCTAAATATCAGATCTTATGGCACAGTAAGGTCACAGAATATAAAAATTAAAAAAGATTTTATAAGTCATTAAAGAGGAAAATACATTGCTCAGAACTAGAGGTATCATCTTTGAAACATTGGCTTGTGAATACTGAGAAATATCAGGAAAAATATTTTGCAGCAAAATCTTTTGATGTATATTGTTTCATTGTTTGTTTGTGGTAGGTCTTGCTATGTGGCTCAGGCTGGCCTAAAATTTGTGCAGTCTTCCTTCCTCGGTCTCCTGAGTACGAGGATTACGTCATGCACCATCACACCAGGTTGGATGGATATTTTAGAGATCCATATTAACACATTAAAGAGACATTCTTCAAGCAAACTTAGCTTAAGTAAACATTTCCCAGATATATGTTCAAGAGTCTTCTTCACCAATGTTTGTTTTGCGTGAAGTGCTTCTCACCACCTTGTAGTTGGAAGCGGGTTATCTCGTTCTGTTTTTCAATTTAATGAGGTAGGAAAAAAAATCCAAGAAGGTTAATTAAATAATTTATCCAAGGCTGTATCCTTATTCAGCAGCAAAACTAAAATAGTGATGGAGTAATAATGACATGGTCATAGAAGCGGTCAGAGCAGAAGTAGTAGTAATAATAGTACTAAGAGAAGCACAACAGAAACAATAGACAGCACGGGAGCAGCAGGAGGAATAGTAGTAACACTAGAAATCATAGCAGAAGCAGTGGTCAGGATGACTATTTTCAAATGCCTCTTAGGTACATTGGACAAGTTCAAAAGCTACATTTGTTATTTGTTTACCAGTATCCCTTGTCACCAGATAAGTTCAGTGAGGACAATCTTGACTATTGTAACCTCAGTGCCTTAGGATGATGCACAACACATAACATTTCATAAATACTTATTGACCATTGAATGAGTAAATGTTCATGCATAGTAAATTTCAAGAGTTGGAACCACACCCCTGTGCCAGGCTGATCTTTATTGTCATGAACCAACAAAGTCTTTTCTGGTCCTTTCCTTAGTTTCTCTTCCAGGTAGAGTGAACAGTGAAGTCTCTGCTAAGGACAGCTCAGAAAAAGTTCTTTAGTTCCAGGAAACAAAATTTAGAATGACAGCTCTTCATATAAATGAGAAAAAGACTTATTGCAGCAGTTTTGAAAATTGCCTTGAAATATGAACACACAGAAGTCAAATTTGAGCAGAACCTTACTATCCACCAGGGTCATACACCTGAAAACTTCCCACCACAAAATCATTCGGTTAACAATAATCTCCTGGTAGGTAACAGCAGGTGTTGGCACCAAGGAAGGAAACTGGGCAACAAAATGAGGGACAGTATCTGTAATAAAGTAAGTTCAGAATTTTAATAAGCATACCAGAATCTGCTTCGTAATCACTGTTTAGTAAGAGGGGGAAATAAACAGAAGGGAAAATACTGAATATTATTGAACAAGCAAATGTCCTCAATAATTACTCAGCTTCAAATATGGGGCATTCTTTGGCTAAGATGATGGTTTTCCTCCCATTTAAAGATGTTTGTCAAAGGTACTTATTATTTTAAGTCTAAAAGAAAACTTGAGAGAAGATATAGGGACACAGTGACTATTTTCAAATATATGAAGAAGTATCCTGAGAAAGAGGGAGGCAGTACCCTCATTCCTAGTGCTGCTGAGGAAAGACATGGGACCAAAAGATTGAAGTAACAGAGAGGCAGGTTATACATAAAAACAGAGAAGAATTCTTTAATAGTAGAGCTGACCACTAGTTGTCCATTTGCCTGGAGAATTTAAATTGGTTTCCCGTGACTGGAAGTACAAGGGCCACCAGCTCTCGGGGCACTGCCCAGGGTAAACTTTCACTCGGCCAAGTTGACAGCTATGATCCTTGAACTCCTGTGAGCCTGCAGCTCTTTCTGGGATGGAGAGGGTTTTCATTTCCCTTCAGCCCCACTTCAGCCCCATTGCAGATCACTTGGTGAGCTAGTTATTGGTCTAGTAGCTGAGACCAAAATTCCTAATTAAACACACACTGTGGATAAATCAACTTCTTCCCATTTGTGTGAGGTGAACAGAAAGGCAAGACACAAGCACCAGGGAGACTGTCATCCCTCAGCTAAATATGGGCTAAAAGAACAAAAGACAAGTAGCGGAAATGTGCTTTGACTGCCACAGTGAAGCCAACTGTGAGTGCCAGGAGCAACTGAGGCCTCAGACCAATTTTAATTTGACACAACATTGAATAATTTATTATTGTGTATCTTCTATGGATCAGGAAGAAAAAGGAAAACAGCCAAACTGGAAAACTGGCAAAAGACTTCTCAAAAGCAGATAGCTAAATGGTTCACCAGTGCACAACATGCCCTTTAGTCATCTAAGAAATGTGAATTAAAACTAGAAGATGCTACTATATCCCCACTACATAAGCTGAAATTAAAAGTACTCACTTTGCCAAGAGTTCACCAACAAATATAACAACTAGAATTCCTAATTCTCTAATGTGAATATACTATGAGACACTTTGTGGCAGTGTCACATGTTGTGAATGTATTCTTACTCTGTCACCCAGAAATGACACATCTTTTCATATGTAGAGATGTGTCTTTCAGTGCATCCAAAAACCTGTACAGAAATGTTCATAAGTGCAGTACTTATGATAGGTAGGAACTAGAGTGCAACCCAAATATCTATCAATAAGAGTAAAAATAAGCAAGTGGTAGTGAAAATTTCATGTAGTAATGTGAATGAGTCTCACAACATTTAATAAAAGAACATAAGCAAAATTAGCCTTTCCTACTTGATTACACTTAACAAGAAAAGGAATCTATGTTTTGGAAGTGAGGACAAGCATGACCTGCATGGCAGCGATAAAGACTTAAGAGAGGCAGATGGACCCAGATGTGTCAGGAGTCGCTGGACTTGGGCTGCAGGGAAACTTGCATACTTACTTTGAAGTTCACTGAGTTAGATACATCAGATTTGTGCACTACATAGTGCATATAATGCTTAAAAACACTTTGCTAAGATAAGCTATTAGATTGAAGAATTCCTGTTATCTCTAACCCATGCTGTTTTTAGTTTAGTCAATGCCAAGTAGTTCTAAAGTTCATATTGATGACATTCTAGGAAAGAAAAGGAAGTCCAGTTACAGACCGGAAGAAACTGATGCATTCTGACACCAACCAGAGCTCCACATTAAGGGTAAAGTGGCATTTCAGCGTGTGTGTATCAGTGGTTTCTTCTTTGGTTACTGAGAATTGTCAGCTTTCCTAACCAAAACCGCTCAAAGATAACACTGTCCTTGTGCATTCCAGGAGACTGAATTTTTTCATGACATTTGCTTTTGGAGAGCACAGTGCCCTCTACTTGCTCTTGAGGAGGCATCTTCTCTGCCTCCAGCCGTGAGCACTGGAACTTCCGGTGCTTGAAAGAGTAGCGTGAGCCTCCTGATCGAGCACTCTTCATAAAGATTTTGGAGATCATCATTCCTATGATGGTCCCTGTTTGATTACCTGTCTCCATTCCCCTTTCTCTTCCCATTGCCCTCCAAATACAGCTAATGTTTGCTGCTCAAAAATTTCCCAGTGCCCTTTATTTGGACCAGACCACAGGTAGGACATGTGCTATTACAATGGTACAAAGAGTTGTTTGTATTGGATTCAGATAAACCTCTGTCCTCCAGCTTCATTTACCTTCAGAATTTTCAGTAGGTCTTTTTCCTTTTCAGATTTCCTTAATAATCATTTTTCTCAAATGACTCAATTTAAATATTCATACAGCAAATTTTATTTACATTTCCTGTTAATATATATTGAATGGTATTTTTAAATGATTACTAGAATACTTTCCAGACCTTGGGCTTTGCCATTTCCAAACTATTTTGCACCCCAGTTTCTCTGTTCTATAATTTCCTTAGGCTTTGTTAGTCCTATGACTGAATTAACCTCTTTCTCCATACTGCACTTGATCTTAGCTAAAAGGCCGAGAAATGATAACCTCTTTCCCTAAGATTGATCATTTACTAACACGTCCTACTCAAATTATGGAAACACTTTCAGTCATCAAAATTTAAGCAAAGAGCAGTAATGGTAAGTTGTAAAGTCAGATAGCCCTTCTGCAGAAACAGAAACTACAGACACAATCTTCTTATTGAATTTAAAATTTTAAATAAAAGCCTGCCCAAGATGCCCACCAAGACCCACCAGACACGTCCTGCAAAGCTGATCATAGAACTCTTCTTCTTGTATAACTGATAAATGCAATTTGGGATGTTCAAACTCCTTCAGCAACCCCTGATGTCACACAGCCCTCCAATTACATGTGCCAAATCTGCCTTTAAAAGCCAGAAAAGCCTGCAGGGAGGGGCACTGACTCTAGGAGATCCTATTCAGAAACCTACTGGTGTAATAAACTGCCTTCTAAACCTCCTCAGTGTTGTTCTTCCCATGTGTGGCCTGTCTTCTCTAAAATTGATCAGAGTCTGTCACTGAAAGAAATACGAACAGGTGGGATTCTTGAAGTTGAATTTTTCTGCATGGAGGTACTCCCCTCTCATGCATTCTGTGCAACAGATATCCTCAGCCCAACTAACTAAAAATGTCAGAGCACAACAAGGTAGACATGGCAGCACATGCCTGTAATTTCAGCACTCTGGAAGGCTGAAGTGGGATGATTAAAAATTTGAATCCAACCTGGCCTACTTAGCAACTTAGAAAAACTTTGTTTCAAAATAAAGAAAAAAAATCTGGGGACGTAGTGTGAAGTTCCTGGGCTCCATTCTCACTATCACTGAAGCAAAACAAAACAAAAGTGTCAGCGTACAGAGCAGGTGAAGCAACTGTGAAAATATAAGGCAATCCTTGAAAAAGCAAGCTGCAGTGGGGAGCAACCTGACTCCTGAGCATGTCCTTGCAAAGAAGTTCCAGCAATGTTCAAAACAAAATGGCAGCCGGAAGCTCCAGCACCGTGGTAGAGCTTCACCCATTGCAAGTGGTAGAGTCTGAGTCCAGTCAGCCGAGCTGCTTGTGAGAATCAAAGTCAATGCTCATTAAAGGATGCAGCAAGACTTTGTCACATGATCCAACTAGAATTTAAGTCTCTAGACCTATGAAGAAGGGAAAAAATGGGAAAATAGGAAAATAACTCCAAGTTTACTTAGGTGTCACAATCAGCAGACAAAATTTTAAAGAAATTATCTAAATATGTTTGGACATTTGCCTTTGTCACTTTCCTCTTTGCTAGGAAAAGTACATAACTATAACTTAAGGAAGGAGAAGTTGATTCTGACTAAGACTTTGATCTAGAGATCCCTGGCTCCAAGGCAGGACAGCAAGGAAGAGGGGCACAGTAGGAAAAAAACTGCTAATAGGGTGGCAGACAGGAAGCCGAGAGTCCAGGGAGAAGCAGAGCAGGGAGATGATCCCCCCCGAGGTCACATGGTGACTGGCCTCTTCTGACCAGGTTCGGCCTCCTAAGAGCAGGTCAGCTAGGATGGTCCCATAACCCAATCACCTATCCAAAGCCTCACCTATGAGTTCATAAGATGCTCAGAGGACATCTAGGTATGAACCACAACAAAATTCAAAGGAAAAGATAGTGATAATGAATTAACACATGTGTAAATCCAAAATAGAAATTAAAATGGTGTTTTTAAAATAAATTCTGTAGCTAAAAATGTATAACCAAAAAGAAACTTTTGTGGGGGATTTGGCTTAATAGCAGATTTAAAATGATAAAGATTCAATGGATTTGAGGGCAGACAAATTATTTGATCCATAAATCTGAGATAAGAAATTAAATAAACATAAACAGAACTTCAGACATCTGATGAACATATGCACAAAGACATACACATATACATAAATCAGTAGTCTCAGAAGAAGAAGAGAAAAGAAGAATAGGATAGTAGAAGTTAACAGAGAAAATAATGCCTGAAAACTTCCAATATTTAATAAAAGTTTTAACAAAGGGCTTATCCCAATTGAATAAAGCCCTTGTACTCATGTAAGTTATCTAGACAGTAGGGCTTGTCATAAGTTCCCCACATACTTGCAGCATACTTCACAAAGTAAAGCATCAGTGCATGTGAAACTCCAAATTTATTTCTTGCAAGAATTATTTTTAAAGTTTCTCGATTATCTACTACAATTTTGATTTTCCAGTGTCTGTTACCACAAATGAACAGGAAGCGTAAACTGTGACCATCCTGTGTATCGAGATGGCCTTCTACCGCACACAGAAGCTTCTAGTGGCGCACGTTCTCTTCCGCACCCACATGTGTGTCTTGCTAAGGCACCAGACACATCAGTCTGACTCTAAAGAATGTAGCCTTTTCCTGCTATTTTGTGTAGAGTTAATAGCTCTCTTATATCAGCAATGGAATATTTCATTCTCTTGTGTTCTTCTCCTGCTTGGAGAAGAGCTATTTATTCTTAATAAAAGAGTACAGTCTGTTTCTTCCTTGATTACTTAAGACTCAGCTTAGACAGAACAATAGAATACATAATTAAATGCTCTACTATCAGGATTTAACTAGTGGGAATGTATAAGATGACGACTCTTCAGATTAGCAACATCATGCTTTTTTTAATATATGGCATTATATTTTTCCCGGCACTGTTGTCATGCATTCTGTCAGTAGCATAAAGGAAAACAGTTAATATATGTTGAAAGGAAACTGTTAACTACAGAAAGCAAATTAGAAATGCTTATAAGCAAAACAGAAATAAGTTCTCTGAAGTTAAAACCAACAAAAATACATTAACACTATTGAGTTTAACAAACATGCGGACCCTATAGGGTTCCAGGATTATATTATTTTAGTTATTATAAGATAGTTTATTACATAATGTGCCCTTCAATATGATGTGATTTTATCCACATATCTTTCTAAGTGTTATTCTAGCAGGGTAGTAACACTGGCAAAATCCATATGAACATTCAAAGAAGAAAATAATCATTTAGAAATGTTTTCACAAACTAGGAATATTAATAGCAGCTGCCTCCAACACTAGCCATAAGTTATAAATGTGATTCATGGGGCTTTTCATCCACCAACCAGGATTAAACAATAGAGCTGGCACTGACAAATGAGCCATCAGCTTTATTTGTCATGTTTTTGCTAATTTTTCATTTTCTTACCAATTCCAGACTACAGCCCATGTGATATACGCAATTAAACAAACAAAAGTCTTAAGAAGGAAATGAGGAATGAAAGTCATAAACATGTTGTCATAGGATAACAGGTAAAGCACTTAAACGCCAGGGTTAGAGTCTGTTTGGTTGAATGGAAATCTGTTTTATTTAAGCAAAGAAAGCTTTGAAGAGTGAGAAGTATAGAACCTGACAGAACTCCGCAGGAACTTTGCCAGGGAACAATATAAAAGTCTCTGGGGTACATCATTTTTCTGTGAATGATTTCTCCAGGTAGATCTCCCACTTAGACAGATGCTTTTTCTCCCAAGAAAAAGGTATCACATATCGGCAAATCTCAGTTCATGCCTGGAGCATTTGAATCCAAAGTATTTTTCCCATCAAGGCTTAGGTATCTAATTTTCTAGACATCCTATCTCTATACACAAGAGGTGACCAAAAATACAATGAAGTTTAATTTTCTTAAATTATTACAGTGAGGGCCGGGGAGATGGCTCAGTGGAATAAGTGCTTCCCTGGCAAGCGCAAGGGCCTGAGTTCAATCCCCGGTTCCACCAAAAAAAAAAAACAGGAGGATCACTATGAGTCCAAGCTGCATAGTGAGACCCTGTATAAAAAAAAAAAAAAAAAAAAAAAAAAAAAAAAAAAAAAATATTACAGTGAAAGATATATTTCCATTAATCTCCTCACCTTAAACTAATTTTATTGTTCCTTCTACCTTTTAAAGCATTTCTGGAAGGACTCTTTCCTAGCTGATCAAAAATGTGGTGAATATCAGTACCAAATGCCATTTAATGAAAAGGTAAGCTCAAAAATAAAACATTACATTGCTTGGCAAGTGCAAGGTCCTGAGTTCAATCCCTGGTACCACAAAACAAAGAAATAAATAAATAAAATAATATTACAGCGTGTCCTCATCCTCTTTATTCATCATTTGGGAGAGTATGACTTTTAATTTTTCCTCAAACTCAAAATTATCATAAAAGATAATATTTGAACCAATTTAGGACACTGATGAGGACAACTAAAAACATAAAGTGACAGAAACAATGGGATAAGTGTGTTTAAAGTTCATGACAGTATTTTGAGGGAGAGTCATAGTAACACGTCTTGTGCTATAATAAATTTTAAAAGTTTAAAGGAAAACTGTATTTTTCCATCACACTTCATAAGTGACGGTTGCCTAAGCTCATGAAAGGAACGACTAATTCAGGCTCAGAGAATCAAAGAAGGCTTTGAAGGAAAGGAAATCTAAATAAGAAGGAAGAAATGACCTACCCTAATGGAGAAAAAAATAGTTCAGACTAAGAGGACAGAAGACACAGAGTCATGAAAATAAGAGCAATCATCCCCTGTTTGAGACACAAGGGCATCCACTGTGCCTGGACCCATGGGCTCTGGTGCGTGAGTCTGTAGAATGCATGTGTACAGAAGCACAGGGCAGAATGGGTGGTGTTGGGGGGCGCAGAAACAGCTGGATTTCCTTAGCTTGTGTTCAAAAGATTTCATGGGATACAGCAGTGGAAGTAGACGATCAGAAGCAGGGATGAGGATTCCCATGACCTTGGGGAACATTGTACTGCAAGAAGGAGAAGCACGGTGGTGAGGTGGAGGAGGGTGATCAGACTGGGGAAGCCTGTGGGAGTTAGAAGCCACAGATCTGGGATGTGAGTTTGGAAAAGAAAGTGACATTAGACGTCATGGCCAGGATTTTAGGAACAGAAAATGGCAGAAAGGAGGTACAGCCACCATCCACAGAAGGAGGAAGATTTGGAGAAAGAAAAAGAGGTAAGCCTGGGCTTGTTTTACTGTGAAATGTGCATGAGACAGGGAAGCAGAGCTCGCCGGCAATGGCTACTTGGCTTTAGATGCCCAGAACTCTTCTTTTGAAAGATGATAAACTGAAGCCAGAACAGCACATGGACACCATCCAGAGTGACCAGAGACACTTACTGGAGAAGTAACCTGGAGGAGTGGCCTGCCTCTAAGCAACAGGCAAGGGAAGTAGAATTCACAAAACACATCAAAGAAGGCTGATGCTCATCAAAATAAGGAAATTATATCCTGGGCCCCCAACAAGGGAGGACTTTGAAGAAATGCCAATTCATATACCACATCAAGTAAGCCATGCATGACTTCAGTAGTCCTTCCAAGATGCTAATTAAAACATTGAACAACAATTTGTTAAAGGTAAACCCCATTCCTTTAATATGTACATCAATGTCCTTTCCACCTGTCATCAGTACCACTAAGGGCACAATTGTGAAAACTTCTAGAAGTATTATCATGGGTCCCTGATGATTCTCACAGTCACAAGGTAGTCACAGATGTTTGCTAAATCCTGAGAAGGCCTGGTCATGAGGTGTCCCTGACACTTCCCAGACTGGCCTATGCTTCCAGCATAGAATAGATGGGTTAACTTGGTGTGACTTGTTCTCACTGATCCCACCCTCCACCTGATCACCTACCCACTTTCTTAGCTGACCTCCCAGGAGCACAGGGGCAGTACGTCATCAGGTGTGTAGCTTCCCTAAACTCACCCATCCCAGAGTTCTCAAACTTGTCCAGTGCTGAAGGAGCACAGCACTCAGAGCCGCACCTCAGTGGCCTATAACCTCCTTTTCTGCATACATCCCAGTGTGGGAGAGTTAGGTGTGGATTTTAGAATGAAAATGAGTTGAAATCCTGCTCCTACCCCTTTCTGCCGTGTGGCCAGAGAGAGAGACGGATCTGTGAAATAATAATGTTCCTTTTTAATTAAGTGAAACTGCACCCCCACCCCACCCCCGCTGCCCCACGCAGGGTGACAGTGAGGACCAAATGGGGCAATGTGTCACTGCTCCACAAGTTGCTGGCACAGAAAATGCTCCCAGAAGAAAACAAAGTGCCAGTTTCCCGGCACCACTAGGCAGGCTCCAGTCTCAGAGGGCAGCAAGAGCTACTTCCTTGAATCTGCCTCATGGTCTTCCTGGAAGGATAAAACCCAAATATGTATGCAAAGCATAGTGAGCGATGACCAGAGATACGGCACAAGGTTGGTACAGGGGGATGAGTTAATAGTCTAATACGGGGAGCTCTGTGGGGGTGGGCGAAGGGCAAGCAGAGCCCCCAAAGTTTAGGTATTTAAGCTCTTGAGGCTGGAGGAAAAGCTTGAGATGTATATAAATGAATCATCACCCCGGCAGAAGCCTCTGTATGACAAGTATCAGAAGGGTGAAAGGTAGGGATATGGTCATATGTAGCAATAGATGGGCAGGGTACTACTACTTAGTAGCTCAGCAGACTAAGTGCCTGCTTAAGCAAGCGCAGGGACCAGGCCTCGATCCCTGGCACCATGTGCTGCACCAGCCCCACCCCCGGGTGCGCTGAGCTGGCCACCAGACCAAGTGTGGTGGCACATGTGTGTAATCTCAGTGCTAGGGAGGCTGAGAACAAGAGGATCACTA
>NW_004524688.1:1006818-1016099 GCF_000260255.1 Octodon degus
AAAGCACATAGTTGACCCATTTGTATCAGAGGTTGAGTTTCTGAGAACATCATCCACTCACTCAGGACCCTCAAATTCTGAGTCAGAGACAGTACTAACATATGCATTAAAAATCTATACTGTGGGGTGATGACATAAGGTCTCGACTCAGAGGATTATAAATGTACTTGGATAAATATGAAACAAAATAGTACAAGGGGTAATCAAAATATATGGTGAAGGCTTAAAATATTTATCTCTTTGTTCTTGCTATTCTCTAGTTCCCCCAAACTCCTCTTTTGCGACTGTCTTTAATTATGCTGTGACGGCTGCCTTAGCGTCTTGAACCCATTCCAAGTGTTCACCTTCATCGTCATTTTGAGTTTTGGGAGGAGCCAGAAGTTACATGGTATGAGGTCCATTCAATTAGAAGGATGAGGACACATTGGCAGGGTTTTTGAGGCCACTGCTGGGTGCCACTTGACAGCATCATTCACTGTACCTTTTTATCACACCTCATGAAGACATTCGTGAAAGAAGACTTCCAGAATTGCTTCGGGAAGTGGCAAGATTAATGGCATAAGTGTGTTCAAAGTAAGTGGAAGTTTTTTGGGGGGATTAATGCAAATGTGTCTTTTACTGTACTGATTTTTTTTTAATTGCAACATTTAGCATATATTTCGATCACTTCTTGTATAAAAGTTGTCAATGCATAGCAGCCATTCTCATTGTTATTTTTGTCTTTGGGTACCATTTGCGGACATTAGTTCTCTCATCTATAGAGCTGGAAGATCAAACAGAAATGCTAGAGGCTGATTGATCCTTTAAAAATCTATAAATCATACGAATACAGAGAAAAGTAACTCAGCACAGGAAAAGCGTCCCATGAATGAGCATCCGCCTGGGTGGTAGGCCGGCACACACTTCACGGCTGGCGCAGACTGCTTGAGGACTCGCCCCACACAGCCGAGCTGCTGAGCACACGATTTTGGCGGTGCTGAGTGATGTAAAAAGAACTGGGAGATAAGGCTGGAAATGTAGGCAGTAGCCAACTAAGCTACACTTTAAAGGATAAACGATAGAATTAGAACTTATCCCAGAGAAAACATGGAGCCACTAAAAATTTTAGGCAAAGAAATAATAGCACTGACTTGGCATTTCAGGATTTGTCCTTGTCCGGCTATGGTCCCCAGAAAAGACTGGTCAGAAATACAGATTCTAAAGAAAGCTTATTAGGAAGCAATTGCAATCCTTTAGACCTACAGAATAAAGCTCTAAACCAGGCATAGCGTGGATGGATAAGAAAGGATAATGCAAACACCCAGGCTTACACTGTGGTCAGAATGCCTAAGTGAGAACTGGCAGGAAGTGCCCCTCCTCACCCCCACTGCTCTATTCATCTGGGCAAGGCACCCACGCCTCAATGTCTTGATGTATAGAACCTTCATCTGCATATTTGAACAAGACTGGCTGCATTTGAATTTTGCTAATGGGTGACAAATAACAATAGGTATTTCTCTGCTCCAGTTCTTTTCTTGTCTTAAAATAAACCACGATGAACCAGTCACAGCTGCATTTGCACAAAGAAATAGCAGTCTTTGACTTCAAAGGGAAACAGCTGAGAAGGAAGAAAACAAACAAAATTGCAAGATCTGAGATTTCATCCGGCATGAGAGTGATTTTTGAAAAGCATTTCTTACCCTAAACTGCTTCCTGTCTCATTTGAAAGCGCCCCCAGCCAGCCCGCACTGTACAGGCGGGGTGAGGGGCCAGCAGGGCAGAGCAGCTTTGCCAGCTGCTCCTCTCTGGACCCCGCCCGCTCGGGAGGAGCAAACACTGGTGCCATTCTAATATGTGCTAAAGACAACTTCGGGGGGAAAGTGGCATAATTTGTGGAAAAGTTGAAGGTTTGGATGCTTGAAGGTCACAGGCTTTACGGAGAAGGTCACAGGGTGCTACTTTTCAAAGGTCAACAGGAAAACATAGAAGATTCTCTTTTTGGCCTTCTCTGGCTATAAAGTAATCAGATGCTGCAAACATCAATAAATTCTAGGGACAGCCTTCCACGGAAAATGTAAGCCTTAATGTTATCTGATATTTGAGTTGTACAAACTCAGGGGAATTGCAGCGAGGTCTAATCCCAGACAGAATTGGAGCTGCAGATCTAATTGGTGCCTTGCACCTCTGTCCATCAGCCTCGCTTTTGGTGCAACAACGAAAAATGAATTACAATTTGGATTTTTCTAAACTTCCCAATAAGGTGAGGAAGGTATCAAGAAGGTAATCAGGTGTGATCAAACTGGAACAAGTGACTAAAAGATGGACAGGATGTCCATCTTTGCATTCACATGCATGTCGCTGATGGTGGCAAAACCAGCCTTCAGAAACTCCCCCACAGACAGCGACTCCCGTGCTCCTCTGTGGCTCCCTCCTGTCTCTACCCAGGCTGTTGCTGATGCAAAGAACCCAGGCTTCCCTGAAGGACTGGGAATTAAAAAGAACACTGTGATCCAAATCCCAGCCATGCCTTCTCGTTTCTTTTGGAAGGACTCTCCCTTCTCCTACAGAGTTCTGCCTAGCCAAACCCATTTACTGTTCCTCCCTCCTCAGCACCCGTACGGCAGCTGGCATTTGGTAGTTCCTGTGAAATGCCTTTTGTTTTTGTAATTTTGTAAATTAATTTATCATAAAATCTGAGTGTAGAATCCCAGTAGGCTCAGTCTGGCTACCTTTTCCTGTTTGAAAGCTCAGCCACTCAGGTGATTGTCTGGCTTTGCTAAGGAGACTGCGGGGACAGTGCTATTACCCCTAGAGAAGTCCCTCCTATTTTAAGACAAAAAGGTCCCAGGGGCCACTAGATAAAACATATAAATCATTTGCAATGTTCATATCCTTTGACCCCAAAATTACACTTTGAGAAATTTGTCCTGGCATATCTGCATGCAAGCTACAGCCAGGTCATGGGGGCTTCTAGATAGCCTAGATGTCCCTCTTCCAAGCTCCACAGGCAAGACAGTCCCCTTGGCAGGGCACATTTGTCGGGTGGGACAAGATATGGCATAGAAAGGCAGGAGCAGCTGCAATGGAGAGGGGCTTTCTCCTCTCTTTTTTCCCTAGAGTTCCACACAATATTTTTAGCACATACTTCATGAACTCGGAGATGCAACACAAGTGGACCTATGGCAGAGCAATAGAGGTGAAGGAGAAAAATGAGGTTTTTTTTTTTTTTTTTTAAAAAAAAAGCAGCCTAAATGTCTAATTAAATGAATTAAAGAACATCTTATACAATCTTTAAAAACAATAAGGAAAAAAACCAGAAGTATACAAGATCTTTTCAGTATAAAAATGTATGTCACTAAGTAGCTGTCAGAATACTAATCCTTTTTTGTTACAGGGATGGCTTGGGGTAAGAGAGAAATCATCCAAGACATTCAATTGGATGGATTTTTATTTTGTCTTAATTTTTGGTTTTTCAATATCTGCTAGCTTTTCTCCAGAATTCACTAAGAGAACATTAGGGCTTAACTGTAAAGGACGTGCTCTTCTCAATCCCTCACCACCACCTGCCTGCACCTGCTTTGCTTCCCTATAGCACATGTGTTTTAATATCGAGAACTGCCAATGGAGAAACAATGACAAGAAAGGCCAGCACAGAAAGAAGCACTGGGAAAAGCACAGGAGCCTATTTTCCAGCCTCATGAAATTTTAATCTATGAAGAACTATAACGGGCCAGCAAGATAGCTCTGCAGACTAAGCGCCTGCTTAAGCAAGCCCAGGGACTGGGGTTCAATCCCTGGTACCACATGCTATGCTGGCCCTGACCCAGGGCTCAATGAGCAGGCCACCAAGTATGTGTGTGTGTGTGTGTGTGTGTGTGTGTGTGTGTGTGTGTGTGTGGCAGCACACACCTGTAATCCCAGCACTGGAGAGGCTGAAAATAGGAGGATCACTACAAGTCTGAGCTGCGTAGTGAGGCCTTGTACCAAACACATTACAAACAAACAAACAAACAAAAAATACTTGTAGGGCTGGGGAGATAGCTCAACAGTCTAAGCCACCTGCCTGGAAGGCTCAGGGACTCAAGTTCAATGCCCATTACCAAATGCTGTGCTGCCCCAGAACTCCAGGAGCATTGTACTGGCCAGTGAAACCCAGGCACGGCAGCACATGACTATAATCCCAGCACCGGGGAGGCTGAGACAGGAGGATCACCATGAATCTGTGCTGCATAGTGAGAACCTGTACCAAATAAATCAATAAATTTTAAAAATAATTATATTCGGTATAGGAAATAATCAATAAACCTGATGTAAGTCAAAATAACCAGGTAAACACATTTCCTGATTTTCCCATCAAATATTCCTTTCTTAGTGTCATGACTTGGCACAGGCCCAGTGGACAGGAAACACTGCCTCCCTCTCAGGCTCTTCTCTAGGCACATCTTCCTCTGCAGAGCATGTCTTTATGGAACTACCAGCAGGAATGTTCCAGTGCTGCTCTTTGCAAAGGGAAGAGCAGATGCCAGGCAGAGCTGTATCTGGTAGAGGCATCATGAATGAAGAGCTTTGCACCCAGATGTCATGCTGGCTGAAACACCTTTCAGAACTAAGGAGGCGGAGCTGCTGTGGAACTCCTTCTCACAGAGAACCCAGGAAATGCCAAGACCCGAGGTCAGGCACTCCTCCTACAGATGATCCTTCAGCACACTCCACGCTGTGTTCAGCCCCTGAAAGTCCTGTCAGGTCTTGGTCTAAGCCACCCAGCTGCCCTCTCTACCCTGACCACCCAACTCCTCCCTCCTCTAAGAAGCTACTTCTCAAAGGCTTGATATGTAAAGAGGGCCCAAGAAAGAGAGGTCAGTGTGGAGAGAAAAGAAGACGTTCATTGTCTTCCGTGTTTTCCCAGAACCTTCTTAACACCATGGCTCAAAATGAGCTGGGGTTATAGCAAGAATTCCTTGTCCTGGATGTGCACTGGAATCACCTGAGAAGCACTAAAAAGACTCTCAACCCTAGTCTCAGCAATCAGAAATTCTCATTTCATTGGCCCACTGAGCAGCCTGGGAGATGGAATGTATTGAGGTTTCCCAGGTCGAGCAAATGCACAGCGAGAGTTAGAGAAAGCCTGTCACACTGTGTTGCCCAGGGGAGGAGAGCCTACTGCTGCTACTACAATCACTTTATCCAGACACCAGAAACACCAACGCTAATAGTCCCTGCAGCCTTGGCAGAGTTGGCATTAACAGCACCCCACAGTGTGTCCTGAATTATTCAGAGACTGGTTTCTGGCTACCCAAGGATTTCCAACCCCTCCTCCACCATCACCACCAACCTTTTTCTTTCAAAAGAAACTCAAAGCATCTGTAAGTGCTTCAAAGGGGGCCCACTCCACAGCCAACACATGACGCCATTACAGAATTCAAAAGGCCCTGGGAAGAGGCAAAACCACAGATTTGAAGGGGAATTTCTCATGAGGTGAAATCTTAGAGGCATGTGGTGATCTCTTCTGATGTGAACTCTTCAAAAGAATAAAGCATTCCATCTCCCCCTGGCAGGGTGAGACAAGCTGCCAGAAGCCCAGAGAGAGGGGAAAAAAACGTTCTTTGTGATAGAGAAACTGATAAATTACCAGATATAATGGGCCTGATTCTTCCTCCGTTAGATCAGAAAATAAAATCCTAATGCTATTAATGGAACAGTGGCCAAAAAAATAGTGCAAAAATATGGGGTAAGAGGGAAAAGAACATTCACATGAAATATATTCCTTCTTCTAAAAGCTCTGAAGATGGATTTCCCCTCATGGAGGTGGGGTTGGAGGTTAAAGAGATAGCAACTGCATAGTTAAACTAAAAAGCTTTCCATTAACACTGCTCATAAATTTTAACGCTTCAAATGAGGACAAATTAAGGTTATCCAAAAAATAAGAATAACTATCATTATTTCCAGTGTAGTTTTTATCAAAAAAAATAAATAAATAAAAAGGAGCAATGTCTATTTACCAAAGCTGCTCACACTCCACTTCTCAGATCTGATTCTGGGAAAACAAGCAAGTGTAATTGTGGCTACTTCCAGCAATTCCAAGGAGTTATTGCTCTGATATATAAAGCAATTCTTATTTTTCCTCCTGTATCTGACTATAGATTCCAATGCAATCTCTAAGTCTGAAGCTGCCTTCTGTCCCACCTGACTGGCCAGGAAATAAATCTGTAGGGAATGCTACCCCAAATGACAATCTGTTGCTTGAATCATTTCAGGTCATATTCATCAAGGCATAGCTTACAAGGACTAAAGATCGAGAGAAACTACAAATTTTCACAAAAGAGCAGAAAGAGTGTAAGTACTGGTTCCACCTTCAATTGTCAGTTCAGATTCTCCCTCTCCTAACTCCAAATAGGAATAGCTGTGCTTCCGATATCAGAAAGTCACCTTTGAATATTAGCTGGAATATTACCTAGCAATGTCTAGAACCTGAAAAGAATTATGTTGACAATTCCTCTGTAGAAGAAAGACACTGGGTATCGAGAACACTCCATTAGCAATTAGATGCCTGTATCCTGGGGTTCCAGGTATTTCTCTTTTTGTTTGGTGGTATTGCATACGTAATTATGGTTTATCAGAAAAAGCATGAGCTCTGTACTCTGGCAGAACAGAGCTAGTATCAGGCTAATATCATCCCTTAGTTATTTCAGACTGATCAGGCTAGCAATCTCCCAAGAGTAGACAAGGATAGCTAACTAAAAGAGACAAATGGTGTGATCTCAGCGCTCCAGGAGGATCAAACACCCTCTTACAGAATTCAAAATGCTCTGAGGGGCTAAGACAAAGTTCTTCACTGGGAAGCCCATATTTATTTAATTATAAGAACCAAGATGGGGAATGCTGAAGAAAAGCAAGAATCTCTCAGGGGCTTCTCTAAGTAGAACACTGTGTTAATTTAGGAGAACTATGCTATCTCTAGGAAGGTCTCCATCCAGGAGTGAGGTGCCTGCAGCTACCGTCTCTATCTAGTTAACTGAGGTTGGGACCAGGTGTTCTGGCTGTGGCCTTGTCCTGTCCTTGACTTCTCTGGCCACTATAGAGCTCAGCCAGTTGGAACCAGTGACCCATAGAGTTTCCCTTATTATGAGTTTGCTGCCCATCTCTAGACAAGGGACCTAGGCCTTGGGCAGACTTATGAGAATACATGAAAAGACAGTTAGTTAATATGAATTCTTCTCAGAGCTGCTTCATAGTAGTCTCCATCATGTTTGGTCTTGTCTTTTGTAATTTACTGCTTCTATAATTGAGGGCAAGTTATTTAACGTTGCTAAACCTCAATGTACTGTTCTGTAAAATGGAGGTAATAACTGCAATACTCCTTTCTATTATCATTATTTTTTTTAAATTTTGGTACTTTTTGTGCCCAAAGGGGGTGGAGCTAGAATATGTGCAGAATTAATAAATAAATTTTGATGAAAATTAACTAGAAGCAAGGTAAGTGAGTCTCTTAGTGCACTCTTCGGTACAGTAATCACTCAACGTTGGCTATTGCAATTATTAATTTTGGCAAAAAGGCTAAAATATATCCACATTATATCTATAGGATAAGCATTTTAGCTGCCTGAAAGGAGGTATTTTTGCTCACTGATCAAACTGAGCAAGTTTCACCTTGCCTACAAGAATTGTTATTATAAGGTGAGACAACATGCGGCTTTTGAATTAAGAGAGGCAATCTATGCCTACCGCAGAGGCACCATGACCACTGGCTGCTATTTCCATCCATGTTCATCACCATCTTCCTCTAAAGCGGGAGTGTGGAGGACGTGTGATCACTGGGTTTGATCCTCTTCCCTTTGCAGGCAACTTGTGCCCCTTCCCCAGTTCCAGCTTCTTTGAGACACTTGCCTTAGGCATTGTGCTCCACAAACAATTGTGTTCTACTCAGAGGGGTGTGGTTCATGCACAATGTGGTATTAAGGGCAGCCGCCCAGCAGATGGAAAGCCAGAGTGAAGTGTCAGAACCCGAGTGATCAGGGTTCAGGACTCCTCAGCTGGTCCTCTGTGCTTCTGTCCGATCATAGTTACCATCTTGAGATCAGCTATAGATATAGATATTGATGAATGTAGTCCCGGCTGGAAGCCTTCAGTGTATACTAGGCCACTACAGAGAACACTGAAATAGTTCATGAATTATGAGCTAAGAGAGCAGCATACCAGAGTGGAAGAATAAAGTGAGAGCAGCTCTAGAATAAACAAGTAAATTTCCACTGCAGTAATCCACGTAAGAAATAATGGGGCCTCACCTAAGAACATTACACTTAGATTATAAAGGGATCAATATGGAGAGAGATTAAAGAGGCCGAATCAATGAGACTGTATTATTTTCATAGGGCTGCCTCCTTTGTTACCACAAATGAGGAGGCTTAAAATAACACAAATCTATTCTCCCTCAGGTGTAGAGGAAGAAACTGACAGGCAAGCTTTCAGCAGGGCCGCACTCCCTCTGAAGCTCTAGGGGAGAATCCCCCCTGCCGCTGCTGGCTTCTGGGGCCACAGGAGCTCCCTGGCCCGCAGCTGTGTCACCCCAGCATCTGTCTCTGTCATCACTCGCTGTCCTCCCTGTGTGTGCAAATGCTGTGCACAAATGCCAACACACCCGTCTAGGCGCTGACGTCATGCTGGCCAAATACCGGATGCTGAGAAATCAAATTTCAAATACATTAAGTGGGAAAGCAGGGAAATGGAGAGGGGCAGGGAATGGACTAAGCTAGATGCTTATGGCCCCTTTTACAAAAAAGAAATCAGCATGTACTATCTAAAATTAAAAAAAAAAAAAAAGATGGTTGTATATTATTTAGACTGTGGAAGTGAAAGCTCAAAGAATTACCTAAAACAGGGGAAATAGTGGAAGTAGGTGCCCCTGGACAGATCAAGGGAATTTAACAATTTAATGGTTATATTAATGTCTGACTACAAACCACATGTATGTATTATTTAATAAAATATAAATGTACTTGTAATCCCAGCACTTGGGAGGCTGAGGCAGGAGGATCAATGTGTAAACTCAAGGTCAAATCAGGCTGCAAAGTGAGTTCAAGGCCAGCCTGAATGCATAGAGAAGCCTATCCCAGGCAGGCAATAATAATAATAATAATAATAATAATAATAATAATAATAATAGATGGATGGATGGATTAATTAAAAACAAAATATACATGTAAAAAGAAAAGGAAGTTCTGATCTAATGCCCAGGAAAGCAAGACCAGTTGACCTTCCCTTCACCTAAGCCCTCAAGGCCAACCCTGGGGAACTCCACCTGGCTA
>NW_004524688.1:1016485-1038609 GCF_000260255.1 Octodon degus
TATATGAATTTTATTCAGAAATAAATAATGTAATCACATCATTTTCAGAAAAATGAATAGATTTTGAAACCATAAAAGTTAATGTTGTATAGTTTCTCTTATATGAGAAAAACCCAAGCTATAACTTAATTAAAGAGGAAAATAAATGAGAGATTACAGGAAACAGGGAAACAATCATTTTGGAGAAAGAAACCAGGGGAAGAAGGTGGGAAGGAAGAGAAGCAAACATGATCCTGAAATTATATATATATATATATATATATATATATATATATATATATATATATATATGTATGTCCCAGTTCCCCAGAGCAATGCAGCTACTTTGTATTACAAGCATACACTAAAATAATTGAAAGAAACAAAAAATGGAAAATGAATAAAAATTTAGAAAAAAGGAAGATAATATTTGCCACTACAAATTACCAAAAGGGCATGTCCATAAAGCAAGAGGGACACATGATTTGAACAGTAAGCGCCCTCAGATACTGGTGGCTGAGAGTCCCCGAAATGCTTCATGCCCATCACCTCATCCGCCACAGCTCTGATGAGCAATTCGTGTTTTCATTTCTATTTTGCAGATGACAGAAGTGGAGTCTTAGACAAAGCAGGAAGTTGAGAAAAGCAAGCATCTCACTGCAGTATTCCTGAAATAAAATCTCCAACAAAGGATTCAAACTCTGTAATGCTATGAAGCCCCCAGATAAATCTGTGGCACGACCATATTCAGAATCACCATTTAGACCACATTATTAAAGTAGGTTAAAATTAATTATTGAGATTAGCCATCTTTATAAGTCCCATTCTAAAACCAGGATGATTAGCTGAGTGTTTTTCTGTTATTTATTTTCAATCTTTGCAGGTAGTATTGGTTTTATCATTAAAACTAAAAGTTTTATAAAGGAACATTCAGGTAAAAAGAAACATTTTTTAAAACTTAAAAATGTGATGTTATAGAAATAAACATAGTTGTTCTAAAAAAAAAAAAAAAGAACAATACTTTGCCATTTATTTCCTGGGACTGAAGAAGAAAGTGGCTGTAAAGAACCTGGCACTTGTAAGTCCAAGTAGCGAAGCCTGACATCTTGGAAAGACTACGGGCTTTGGGGTTCGCTGATCCAAATTCCAATTCTGGTTCCTCAGCTCAGGTGATGATGACCACTGAGGATATTATCTGCCTTGCAAGATAATTCTGCGAATTAAAACTTAAAAGTATGTCTAAGGCCCCCCAGTGCGAACTTTGGAAATTAATTGTGCTCAAAATGATACTAGTTTCTCCCACACAGCTGGTGCAGCCCACCGCGTTTTGTTCCTTTCTCTTGCCCCTTCACCCAGGCTGTCTTTCCCTGGCCTGGCCATGATTTTCCCCTGATGGCCTTTTCCACCGACCCAGGAAGCAATGGATGACTTTTCTGTGTTTTGAATTCATTGCATTTCAATTCTTTGAGGATAAGAAGGTGTTTCTTAAGACATCTCCAACATTTTCTATGGGTTATTTATATATTTTAAAGCTAATCCCTTTGAGGTCTTTTTCCACTAATGAAATTTGTGCAGTTTCACTTTTCTCAAATTGAATAACCTTTGTAATGGTTGGCTTTAGTTCTCTTTCTGACTGGTTCATGAAACTTAATCCGATGATCATTATCACCCAGTTATTCATCTGGGAATGTATCCCACGTGGCTCTTTACCTAGGACCAAACGCAAGATTGTGTATGGTGACCGTATGTCCTGAATTTGCCAAAATAGATTTAATATTGGCTTCTTCTCAGTAATTGGAGCTTATTAAATGTATAACTAAATATGATTCAATTTTTACCCACTTATATGATTTCTCATATGAATCATTTGTATGGTTATATGACTAATGTGATTTTTTCATATAAATTATTCATCTTAGTTTGTATTAATAAATCATACTATTTTTATATGTAAATTTGTTCATGCTAGCATCCCAAAGGGGCATAAAATTAGATAATGATTATTTGACATATAATGAAATGAATGTAATTTTATAAAATTGGAACTGTTTTGAAAAATCTGGGACATGTGGTCATAATAAACAGTGGTTTCTTTCCTTTGGATACAGGGAAGTTGGCATCGTAATGGTTCTACGTTAATCAGAGAAACTTATAGGAAGAAAAATTAAAGTATAACCACATTGTTCAGAAAAATTCCCTCCATTAGAAATTAGCCAGGGGCTGGTGAGATGGCTCAGTGGTCTAAAGCACCTACTTAGAACAAGCCTAACAAAGCACAGGGACCGTGGTTCAATCCCCCAGTACCACATGCCAGCCAGCCCCGCCCCCTGGTGGGCTGAGCTGGCCACACACACACACACAAACACACACACACAAATAAATAAAAAATTAAAAAAAAAAAAGGAAGAAAGAAATTAGCCAGAAGAGACTGACTAAAATATTCAGCACTAATGGTCTAAACATTTGAATAAATTAACTTAGTACTGACTAAATAGGGTTCATAAACTCTGTCACCATGGTCATTCTTAGTTGCTCAAGTGGTGTATAATATGAATACGCAGAATTATAAACCCAAGGGGACCCTGAGCTTCTCAAAAAGACAATATGAAACAAAAAGGGCTCTGTCCTTAGGCTTTGGGAAACAAGAATCCAGGTCAAGAAAAGCAGCAGAAAGATTGGCCGAGTCCTACCACCACCAGCCCTCCCAACTCACTGGCTTGTCTGCCAAAAGCAAGGCTCTGGGGTTTCTTACTACATTCTCCACACTGAAGTCTCATTCCAACTTCCACTAAATTATTGTAGCAGCTCATCCCGCTTCTTTAGTCTCCCAGATGCCACTCTGTCAACCAAGGGACCACCTGCACGGCCAGCCCAGCGTCCACCTGAGTGGGCGCAAGGCTGAATTTTGAATTATTGGAACATAGACACATGGACAGAACACAAGGGAGGGAGACTTCTAGGCAAATTTATCCAAGTGTCTCTTCTGTATAAAAAATTCCTTGTAAAACATGTACTTTATAAGGTTATTAGAAGATTCACACAAAATGCATGTCCTTATTAAAACATTATTTACATGGAATAATACCGTCTAATAAGGGATAAGCTATAAGGTGTGATCAAATATAAGACAAATGCATACATTTTTTTAGAAAACTTCTCAAAGTAGGACATACATTATCACTAACCTCCACTGAAATAGTGTTCCTCCCTTCCAGCACATTTATCCCCATGTTCTTGGCCCTTTCCTCAAGCAGTTCGGAAAGTCTTCTTTAATACATATCTTTGGTTGTGCTCTTGTGGCTGCCTCAATGTCCTGAACTGATTCAAAATATTTACCTTTCATGGTTATTTTGAATTTGGGAAAGATCCACAAGTCTGACAGTGCCAGATCCATCAAATAAAGTGGGTAAGGACAAACTGTAGTTCTTAACAAGGCTGCCTTTGCATTGCATGACACTAGGGAGCAGCATTCACTGGATTTTTGATCACATGTAGAGACACCACATGTCAGACCACTGCTAAACTCCAGTGACACAGTGGTGACTGAGAGATAGCCCCAGCCCAGTGTCATTGGCGATCGAGTGAGAAGTCTTCCCAGGCATTCCTCCTTACGTGAAGTTGAAGCTAAAGCAACAGGGGCACCTGAGTAGCTCAGATTCTGGAGGTCACCTGCTCCTTCTGGAAGGAAGAGTCAGCTGCATGACACTGGCTTGCCACATGTGTCCCATTAATTCCAGAGCCTTGTCAAGACACTCATAGAAGTTCTACCCAGATATTTTGATTTCCTAGATGTTGCGTAGGATGCGACATTTGGGTGCTAATCATACCCACAGGTAATTCTGCAAAGGGACAGATGTGAACTGTATTTCTCAGATGTTTTCTATCAAGACATTAGAAAATACAAAGATGATACCAGTTCCATGTATCTCTCACTTACTCCTTAGTATTGGGATAATATTCAGACCCTAGGAGTGATGCTGAGCCACTTTAATACTCATTTTACTCATTATTAAGTATAAAACTTTCAAAATTAGTTGCATGCAGTGTTTTAATAATCTTAAATCTTATAACCCATGTTTCCATTTCTTATAAACTTGAGTTGAAAATTTAGGTCAGGAAAAAAAAAGAAAAGAAAATTGAGGTTGGTCACTTTTTCCCTAAACTCTGCAACTTTGATAACAATATAACATGCTTCCTCTCTTCTTAGTAGGGAAAGTAAAAACTGTATAGCATGGTTACAGTCAGAATATCATCCAATGAATAGCTTACCGGAGACTAGGAAGCTCCCCCTGGGACTCCACCCTAGCAACAGCCTTAACAACAAAGCTTCCGCGTGTTACTCAGGTAGGAGCATACTGAGTACCACCTTCCACGGGCACATTTGGTGACTCTTATACACTGACATGTCTCTACCCATTTGGCATGTGACAGCTCAAGAAATGGAGCTGTGCATGAGATACCAGAGGCACGAAACAAGTGATATTAGCCTTACAGAATTTTAGAAGGTCCACACGCCTCATTTTACTAATGATGAAAATGCAGTTCATTGGATTAAAGGACACATTCAGAATAGAGTAAAGCCAGCCCCAGAACCTGAGTTTCTTTTGCTCAAAGCTCTTCTACTAGCTCAAAGCACAATTGGCCATATTTTAATGATGAACTACAGTGTATATTTTCTTCATGTGTGATTATAACTTAGAAATGAATAATTTAGTTTAAAAATAAATTATAAGACTGGACATGGTGGCATGCGCCTGAAATCCCTGCTTGGGGAGGCTGTAAACAGGGGGATCACTATGAGTCCGATCTAGTAGTGAGACCCTGAACACCCTGTAAGACATTTCCCTAAAATACAAAAAAAAAGTAAAAATAAAAATAAATTATAAGCTAAAATATATAACATATGGAAACAATTACATATAAACAAGAATCTAGCTGTAAATAGAATTTTAATTAAATTTAGAATAAATTAACATTTTTAAACATACTATACACTATATTGTTAAAACTTTAGAAATATTTGGAGATACTCACCTCATAAATTACTTTCATCTTTTAAGTTCTAAAAAAACCACATTTATATGAAATGAATCAAAGCAGACAGCTATGCCAAAAACAATGGCAATAAAAGTAGAAAAGAACAAGATGAAGATGAAAGGGGAGGGAAAGACAGAAGAGGAGGGAAGGGAAGTGGGAAGGAGGGAGAAAAAGAGGGAGCCAGGGAAAGAGGGATAGAGGGGAAGTGAAGGAAAGGAAGGAAGGAAGAAGAAAAGGAAAGAGGGAGTGGTAGAGAAAGGCCAGTTAGACCTACAGAGCTTTGCCTGAATCTTACTGAACACACTAAAATGTCTCACTGCAAACACTGAGTAATAGGTTGACAATGAGCTTCTAGAATGCCAATTGGTAAAACAAGACATTCTTCACGTCAGCTTTTCTCAGGTAAAAGCCAGCAAATTTCTTGGCTCGTTTCACCTCCCCTCCCCGGAAGCTGCGTGCATAGCGACTGTACACGGGTGTCCAGGCCTCGCCCGATGCCCTTGTCTGCAGGGAGACGGCACAAACACTGGACTCTGGATGCGGGAAGCAGCTGGTGTGCATTTATTATGAAAAGCTAAATTCACTGGAAGTGTGTAGATGCAGGACAATAAGCATGGATACCAGAGGCCGGGGAGATGGCTCAGGAGAATAAGTGCTTGCCTGGCAAGTGCAGGGGCCTGAGTTCAATCCCCTGCACTTGCCTGGCAAGTGCAGGGGCCTGAGTTCAATCCCCGGCTCCGCCAAAAAATATAAATAAATAAACATGGCTATCAAATCCACCAGTCCTCATATTCACTGCAGATTTAAGACACTAAAATATTTCAGACAGGACTCATTCTCTTTGTACACCTCTCCAGCCATTCCTCCTCCTTCTCCTCTACAGAAAGTGCTTATTCTGACTTTAATGCTTATTTTTCAAATATATGATTTATTTATTTATTTATTTATTTATTTATTTATCTATCGGTGGTAGCAGGAATAGAACACAGGACTTTGTGCCTGCCAGGCAAGCACTTATTCCCAGACCCGTCAAACATATATTTTAATAGTACAACTGCAGTGTACATACACCCATGTGTTAATAAAACTCATAGTAATATCTCACATACTTTAAAACTTCATGTGCATAGTATTATATTGCATGGAACACATACTACTACAAGTTGCTTTCTTTCCAAATATTTTTTTCTGAGATTTCTCAGAAAACAAACATCCGAACATTTATCTGGTGACATTTATCTCTTAAAAGGGTTTTTTGTTTGTTTTTTTTTTGTTTGTTTTCGGATGGCTCTAATAGATTTGTCTGAGGCTCCTGCTACAGGTCTGTGAGTGTATCTTCCCCTGGAAATAAAGCACACAGTACTGCAAACATTCTTCCTCTTCTTCCTCTTCTTCCTCTTCCTCTTCCTCTTCTTCTTCTTCTTCTTTTTGTGAAACCTGAGATTGAACTCAGGCCCTCGAGCTTGCCAGGCAAGTGCTTACTCTACTGAGCTGTCTCCCTGGCCTGTACTGCTTCTTGATTATACATCCTTGCTGCTGCTGCTGCTGTAGCTAGAACTCTTTGTTTGGTCTTTATTTTTATGAGTTCATGTTTGTTTGCATTATGCAATTATTTCATTTACTGCAGGGGAGTCTGCACATGCACATGAGCCATCTCAGGTCTTTTTTGTCCTTGCCGTCCCATCCCTCCTTGCTCCCTCCAACTCTTCTTCCTCTTCCCTTTTGCAGCAGCTCTGTTTCCATTTTTTTATACAGCTCTCTTTTGGATGTCTTCTCCCTCTTCCCGCCTCACCTTCCTATCTTTTGTTTTGCTCTTTGTGTATATTTTGGGTTTCTCATCATTTTGTCTGTTGTTTGCTGAAGGGCTAACATTTCTATTCAGTGACAATCTTTCTTCAAATCATACTATACCACTGTACGTTTTATTTTAGAACTTTACAAATAATCTGCTTCTGTACTCTCCCTCTCAGTCTGTTTCATTTTTGTCAAATACATTAGGGCTACACACTGGCTACTTTTGCCATCTCATGGGAGTCAACTGTGTTCCACTTTACAAATCTCCAGTTGGGTACTCACAAATCAGGCAAATGATCCAAATGGTCTGTGGAAACAGGCAAATGCTGCAGATGCAGGCTTTTATTTCCAGAAATCCAGTTGTTAAATATTTGTTAGAGTATAATTTTAAAATTCAAAGACAGACTTTTTTGATGAAACGTCTATTTCTTAAAGTTTATTTATTTATTTATTTATTTATCTTTGGTTTTGGGGACAGGATGGCCCTAGGTACTCCAGGCTGAACTGTGTAGGCCAGGCTAGTCTCACACAACACTTCTCCTACTTCAGCCTCCAAAGTGCTGGAATTACAGGTGCGTATGAGCATATCTGGTGCCATTTATCTCTTAAAAGGGTTTTTTTTTGTTTTGTTTTGTTTTTTGTTTTGTTTGTTTTTGGAACTGGGGATTGAACTCAGGACCTTGTGATTACCAGGCAAGTGCTTATTCTACTGAGCTATCTCCCCAGCCCCTTAAAAGGATTTTTTAAAGGAGAAAAAAAAACTTTTATGTTAACCTAAACATTTGCCATTTCCTATTTTCCTCATTTTTGTCCATCTTTGTGGATGGCAATCTCTATCTGCTATCACTTTCCTCTTGTTTAAGGATCTTCCCTAAATTCTTAGTCTTTGGAAATAAGGCAATTCTGCTTGATAAATTCAGTCTGACTAACTTCAAAGGACTTCATTTTCACTTTGCTTTTGAAAGATTCTCTGCTTTTGGTGTACAAATTTGGTTATTTCCTTTAATAATTTAAAGATACTGCTCTAGTGTCTTTGGCCTGCTTTGTTTAAGGCAGGAAAACTTTTCATTCTTATCAGGGTTCTTCTGTCCACAATATGTCTTCTCTGCCCCTTTCACAACTTTTTTATTTATCATTTAAACAATTTGATTATGATACCTTCTTGTAATTTTCCTCACATTTTTTTAAAAAAAATTTATTTATTTGTGTGTGTGTGTGTGTGTGTGTGTGTGTGTGTGTATGTGTGTGTGTGTGGCCAGCTCAGCCCACCAGGAGGCAGGGCTGGCTGGCATGTGGTGCTGGGGGACTGAACCGCGGTCCCTGTGCTTTGCTAAGCTTGTTCTAAGTAGGTGCTTTAGACCACTGAGCCATCTCACCAGCCCTTTCCTCACATTTATTCTACTTGAGATTTGTTGAAATTCTTGGAATGGTGAATTTATAGATTTACTCAGATTTGAAAAGTCTTGGTCTTCATTTTTGTTCCCCTTTCCCTCAGGGACATCAATTACAACACACATACAGTGGCCACTTCATGATGTCCCAGATTTCCACGGGTCACTAAATATTCTGCTGTTCTGTTCACTCTGGGAACATTTTGTATCCTCTATTGCTATGTATTCATAGTGCTAATCTCTGCAGGTTGCCTAGTATTTTCTTCTGTGATAAAAATATTACTCTACTATTACTCCTACTTGGTGTATTTTTTTGCCCCCAAAGTTATCTTTTTTAAAAGTTCAGTTAGGATCGTTTTTATATGTTCCATATCTTTGTTTACCACACATAAGCTTTCCTCTAAATTTCTAAGCAAGTGTAACATGGTCACAATGATTGTTTTACCGTCTTTATCTAGCCTATTAATTGACTTGTCTCTTCACATGGATTGCTTCTTTGCATGATTGGAACCTTTTAATTGAATGCCAAAAACTATAAATTTCTCTTTGTTGAATGCTGTATAATTGTTGCATTCCTATAAATAACTTGAGCTTTGTGAGAGACATAGTTATATGGCAATCGTTTGATTCTTTTGAGCTTTGTTTTTAAGCTTTGCTAAGCGAGAACTGAGCATTCTTAAGGTAATCCTTCTGAGCACACTACTCAGTGCCTCGAAATTCCTAGGCTTTCTAGCTGGCCTGGTGTGAGCAGTACTATTCTTGCCCCTGCATGAGCTTCAAAGGCTGTTCCCTCTTCTCCTTTTAGGTGGTTATTCTCTCAGCTGTGGATAATTTTCTCAAACACATGGGCTGATCAGCACTCAGGAGCAGCCCGGAGGGGAAGCTTCTGTAGATGTCTGGAGCTCTTTCTGTCTGCAACTTTCTGTTCTCTGGGGCTTTATCCTGTGGACTCTAAATGCCTTGGTCTAGTGAGCTCCTACCATCTATCTACCTTTCCTGAGCACAAGAAGTCATTCTGTTCAGAATGGGGTCCCTCTCCCTGCAAAGGGCTCAGAAGCTCTGTGGTGGTTAACCATAAGTTAACCAGTAGGTTGTTAACCTACTCTTGCCAGTTGCCCCTTTCTCTGGACTCACTGCCCTGTGCTCCCCAATGTCTAATACTGAAAAAACCATCATTTCCCATATTTTGCTTATTTTTTCCCTCTCTCAAAGGAGAAAAAATTGGATCTTTTATATTTTATCTTGGCCAAATGCAGAAGAATCAGTGTGTCTTTAAAATCATTTAATTATTTACCACAAACCGGCCTCTAGACTTTTATGCCTGGTCTCAGGGTTTGGTAAGTGAGCCTCTGTGCTGGAAATATAACCTTTGTTCTTGTGCCAGGACGTCAGCTTACTAGGCATGCAAGTGTAAGGCCACAGTCACTGAAGTGACCCCATAAAGGTCCTTGGAAGACAGTTAGCCCCTGTAGGACTTCTGTGGCAGACTGAGTTCCAGCGTGATCCCTTCCTTGAATCTCTTCATGTGCATGATTTAAAAATAAAATAGCTGCATAAATATATGTAGTCTGCAGACTGTGTATATAACCACATTCTATGATTAAAATGCTGAAAATATTTATTTATCAAAAATTTTAGATGAAAAATGCATTTATCCATACCTTTAGTAGTGCCATTAAGAACAATAACATATATCAAAAACAATACTATATGTTACTAAGAACAAGTAAATTTTTTTCCCAAAAAGTGTGGTTATGCTTGAAATTATTTTTCATTATACTATGTTCCTGTTTTCAGTCCTGAATTTCCAACCACAAGCTTTTAGAGAGGAAATTTATTAGCTTTACTTCATGTTTGTAATTCTGGTTGGTAGTTATTGTAATTCTACTAAAGAAACTCTCCTCAAAAGCCGTGTGCCTTCAGTCTGTGAAAGTGGAGATTTCATTCAGAAGGCATGAAATACTCGATTACAGATGTATTTGACCTCAAGGAACCTTGCCCAAGGCCCCAAATGATTTAATCATCCTAAAGAATAGGATTGAGCCTATCGCAACTGGAATTTTCTGCTACCAAACACAGAGCTAAATGAGTCAGTTTTCCTCCTCTCCTCTATACCTAATCACCCCCAGTTTAACTGGAAGTTATATATATATAAAAAAGAAAAAGTGTGTGCCTGAGACAGCACATTTCTAATTCTTTGTGAATGGGTCTCATTGGCTCAGAGCAAAGCAAAGGAACAGCTCTGGGGATTCTGCGACTTGTCTTCCCCAGCTCTACCCAAACACAAACATGCACCGCTACCTGAACTGTAGTGCAGCTCCTCCTCGACTTTCTTAAGGTGTGATTTTTGTCACAATTATATGGATATGTTTAATTCAGGCCTAAAGTCAGAGTCCTCCAAATCATTAAAGGACAACAGCAGCACTCCCTCTGCACTTTCCCATCTCCTAGGAAACACACCAAACCACCACGCTAGTCTTTCCTATTTACCTCTGCATCGCTGAATTACATGAATGTTTCTCTGCTTTCACTATACATATTTGTTAGGTTTAGTCAACACCACTAATTTTCTGCTATAAATATGTATCTTTAGCTCTCCTCCCCACTCCCACTGGACAAGTCCAGGAAAGCCCCAGCCCTGCTGTGTTCACTAACACTGGACTCTATGTCAGTTCCCCCAGACTGGCATGGTGACACTTCTGGATCCTTTCCACGCATGCTCACTCTTTCATCTACATGCTCTGAGTATAAATATGTTAGTGTCAGATCAAGATAAAATATGTGCAGCATTCTGTCTAGCAAATGCTAGTCAAGTAATAGTTAGATGATTAATTTTTATTTTTTATGATTTATTTATTTATCTTGTATTTTGTGTAAGGTCTTACTATGCAGCTTAGACTCATAGTGATTCTCTTGTTGTCAGCCTCCCCAGTGCTGCGATTACAGGTGCACATCACTACACCTCGACTCGGGCACTGGCTCAGTGCATCCAGAGGAAGGGCCAGCACGGCATGTGGTGTGAGGGATCGAATTCCAGTCCCTGCATTTGCCTAAGCACGCACTTAGTCCACTGAGCTATCTTGCTAGCTCTAATTTTTATTTTCAATACTTTATTGTGGTGCTGGGGATTGAACTCAGGCTTCATATTGTGCTACAGCCCCAAATCCCTTTTTTTTATTTATTCAGAGAAAAGGCATTGCTAAATTTTCCTCTCTTAACCTCATCTGAGAAGATATATTTTGATGTTGTGGTTTACCTTCTTTTGTCACATATTTATCAATAATGTATCCCAAGACTTTCTACCTCATATCAAAACATCTTTTTAATTTAAGCAGAACTCCCATCAATTTCATCTTCTTGATGCGCCCCTCCCCCCTGCAAGCACAATGCCCCCCAGTCTGTTCACATGACCTCAGGTCAGCTACGCACATGCTCAGGCCTAGGAGACCACCCAGACCTCCATCTAATATGCTTCTTTCTTGCATTGTATTCACTCTTTCCTCCACCCCATTTTCTGGCTTCTTCCCTCATTTTGATGGTCAGCACAGTGCTGGCCCCTCCCCCGGGGTGCTCTGAGACAGCGACTGAGACTGGACATGATGGTGTACACCTGTAATCCCAGGCTTGGGAGGCTGAAAACAGGAGGATCACTATGAGTCCATTCTACACAGTGAGGCCCTATATACCCTGCAGACCCTGTACCAAATACATTTTTTAAAAAAATTGAGTGTGATAATGTTGTTCAACCTCTGACATACCCAGTAAAAATTCCAAAGCCTTTCTGAGTCTTATAACCTTGGATAGCACCAGGATTCTTCTTTGGAGCTTAATCCACCTTGTCTATCCTGAGTATTCCAGAATCTTGATGATGTGCTTCTTGGTGGATCTGCTGTAATTCATTATACTAAGCTCTTCTATTGACCTTTCAGTATGAAAATTCCTCACCTGCTCTTTGGGGAAATTTTCCCAATTGACTTTAAGGTCCCAAACCTCTCTCTAAAGCCTTTGCTACTGAGATGTTTGACATTGAGTTTGCTCTTCTGATTACTTTTGTATCACCTCATCCATTTTTTACTTCACAAGAAATTCCTAAATTCTATATTCCACTTTCCCCACTAACATTTTTTAAATGTGTATCGTATTTTGATTTCCAACAGTGTATTCTCATTCTGAAGACACCTGTCTATTGCATACTATTCTTCTTGGGTGTGAGGCAAGAGAATAGGCTGTAGTGAGCCAGCTAGGCAAGTGAGTCTGACTTGTTAATCACAGAAATGCAGGAGACATGCACCCAAGCCTTGCAGCAGGAATCAGAGAGCACTGCATTCTGCTGTTCTTGTAAGAATTCCAGCAGGGTTTGGCTAGAACGCACTGGATCTGCTATCGGCTTGAGGAGCTGAAAATACAAAGATGGTCATGATTAAACTCTTGGCCACTGTGTTCTGTTTCACAAAGAGCTGATCTCACTCTTCAGAGTACTTATTTTCTTACTTTTAGTTGACCCACACTCTGCAGAGTATATTTCTTTTACAACCTTTCATGCCTTAAATAAATATAAACTCTTGTCTCATATTTCATTTTTCTTGTCCAATTCTCTGTTCAGGAAAAAAAAGAAAGAAAGAAAGAAAGAAAAAGAAAACCTAGAGAGCACCTCTAGAAGAAGTGTATGTGCTCCAGAACCAGCATGTCAGGAACTCTGGGCATGGATCTCTCTCTCTCTCTCTCTCTCTCTCTCTCTCTCTCTCCTGCCTCACCCATAGAAGGACTGGTTTACTTTTATTCTTTTTCCCTCTCTTTCCCTTAGAAAAGCTTCAATCCCCTTCTTGTCCCTTTTGTGCTAGGATGGGCTTTTATTTGTCAAAGGGGTCAAACCAGTCTTAGTTTTTTTTTTTTTTAAATCATTGGTACATTTTATTTATTTATTTATTTTTAAACATTTATTTATTTGTGTGTGTGGCCAGCTCAGCCCACCAGGGGGCGGGGCTGGCTGGCATGTGGTGCTGGGGGATTGAACCATGGTCCCTCTGCTTTGGCCAAGCTTGTTCTAAGTAGGTGCTTTAGACCACTGAGCCATCTCACCAGCCCCAAACCAGTCTTGATTATTGGAGAAAACCAGGGGACTAGAAGACACTAAAAATAAGTGGAAGCCGAGGAACTCAGGAAGCTTTCTCGTGGCCCCTGAAACAACTTCCTAGTGTGGCCCACTATGTGGGGTGGGGAAGGAGCAGTGAACAGCTCCTAAGCTTCTGCAGCAAGTAAAAGGGCCACAGATCCACCTCAACCTTAGCTCTAGTTTTCTTTCTTCTTTGTCCTGTTTTGGTCTCTCATAAGTCAATAAAGATCAGCCAGAGAGTCGGGTATTAAACCAGTTCCAGAACATGTTGTTCAGGTTGCACTTGTGGGACCTAGAGTTTAGTATACCCTTTTATGCTCCTGTTTCTGTACTCTGTGACACTTTGCTTAGTTTTTTGGTTTTTTTTTTTTCATTCTTTTAGGAAAAATAGCTATGGGTGACTTGATTTACCACTTGAATAGTCACCTACTCCAATTCACCCCCTGTGGTGCTCCAAGTCTATTCTGGATTTTTCCAAAACTACCTTGATCTTTTATCTCTGGGTATCCTTAGTAAGTCACACTCTCAGGGCCTTGTTCCACCCCAGTATATATTTCTGTCAGTTTAATAGTCATTTTGGTCCATTGTGTGAGTTAGTTATACAGGTTCACTATGTTTGGTGGTCATTTTGTCACAAAGGCCTGCCACGTTTGGTGACCATGTTTGGTAGCCATTTTAGTGCATCATGTGAGTTAGTCACATATGTTTTGCTGCCCATGGTTTGTTGGGCATTTTGAGTCACTCTGTGGGTTAGCCAAATAGATTTTTCCATGTTTTCTGGCAATTGTAGTTGGTTGAATGGGTTTGTCCCATGGTTCTACCATGTTTATTCACCATTTTCTGTTTTTCAACTAAACTCCAAGACATAAGAAAATCTCATTTTTATAGCTAAGAGCTAAAACCTCCATTTTTAAAGAAACATATGGGCCTCTTAGCCAAATCTTGTCAGAATCAAGTTAGAAAGCTTCTCTGGGGTCAGGGGAGATAGCTCAGTAGAATAAGCACTTGCCTGGCAAGAACAAGGACCTGAGTTCAATCTCCAGTTCTGAAAAAAAAAAAAAAAAAGCTTCTCTATTCTATTTTCCTTCTAACAGAAATTTAGGTAACTTAGCAATGTATGCCTGAGGGATTGAGCCGACAAAAAGGAACAGCTAGTAAGGGTAAACACAAGTACTGTGAGTATGCAAAAGTAGAGGTATCCTTTTACTTCGAATGTTTTTTTCATGGGAGCTTACACAAGAGATTTTTATATCTACTGCTTTGAACAGGGTACCAAAAATTTTATTATTGGGACAAAATATATGGGATATTAGTTCTTAGGTGGCTAAGAATTCTCCTGAGGGATGAGAGGGGTGCTCTACCCTAATCTCCTGTGCTCAAGTCGCTGAGGAGCCCCCAAAGGGCTCCACCCTGAATTTTGGAAGTTTTAAATGAGGTCCTAGGGAACTCCACTTTCTCTAGGGAGTCAGTGGATTGTGTACATAGGTAGCCCAGAGGGCTCCTTCCGATGCTTTGAGAGTTGTTTGCTGTTTCTCAAGTGGCTAAGGGAGCCCCACAAGAGGATACTTCCACTCTGATCTTAGGCAGTACCAACAGGGCTCCACCATTCTCCCTAGGAAGTTAGTAGCCTACAGTATGGACAGTCCTAAAGATAGGCAACCTCCCAGGTACACCAGTGCTGCCCCAGCTTCAAGCAGAGAGGTTTGCTTAGTAGTACTTGAGTCTCACAAGGAACACTTTGTGAATTTGACAGGGCTCCTACTTCTGCCCAGGACACCATCTTAAGGAACTAGTTCCCTCTTTCTCTCTCCAGAGACAAGCCATAGAAAACACAATGAATAACACCCCACAAATCCTACCAACCTCAAAATTATTCTATATCCTTCAGCACTGGGGAAGCTTTGACCCTTATCTACTATTATAGTATGGCTTGAGTCCAGTGTGAAATAGGGTATGGCAAGGGATGTATACAGGATGCCAGTTTAAATTGTAATACTAGTTTTCCGTTAAATATTTTCTGCATAAAACCAAAGAAAGTAGAGTGAAATCCCTTATGTTCAGCATTTTGTGTCTTTTTATCTCTGGAAAACTTCAAGAACTGGCCCCTGAGGAAGCAGAGGATGATATCATTGGTGATCCTGTGTTCTGTTCCTTACCTGTCTGCCAGGGGATATGGGTTTTCTTTTAGTGAAAAACATCCACATTGAGTTCTCCTTGATCTCTTCCCTGTAATCCTCAGGTCAGCAAGTCAGTCTTCTTTCTTTCCATGACTCAGGAACTCCGCCCAATCATGTCACTCCAGATGAGTTCAGTATTCCCAGACCCCCTCACTGCACTCCTCAGACAGCTTTACACCTTGCAAGGTGAACTCAAAATGGATGTCTGCTACACGTCTAATTCACGACTCATCTTGTCCTTGAGAGAAATCCTAGGAACAGAGGGGATTACTTGAGTCCAAGTCCCTCTTTCAGTTTCAGATATTCAAATATGAAAAAAAAAAATGTCTGGGCTACCTTTCAGAGGACCCTAGTAGTAAAATTATGGGGATTGATGTCTCTGAGGAGGAAACTCAGGTATAGCTATCTAGGTGGGCAACTGGGTGTGACTTGTCAGTTATGGAGATCCAGGAGGTGTACACTGTAGCCCTGCACCTTAAAGCAAACAGAGAATGTTATGTTCAGCTATTCTTCTAAGAGCGCAAGTAGGTTTTTGATAGGATGGCCTACAATTGATGTCAACATGAGGAGTCGGGGATGCAGAAGGTGGCTGCCATTACACTAAGATAGTTTCTATCTTTCATATGGCAGGCTTTCGGCTTTCATAAGGTATCTAGTGAACTTCACCATCCACTCATAATGCAAGTTAGCTCTACAAAATTGAATGGAAGCCCTGAATTATGAAAAGCTTGTCAATGTCAATGGTTTTGATTTGGGGAGAGTTGTCTTTTCTCCTGGACTGATCAGATTTTCCATGGGGAAATTTTTTCTCTACTAGAGGTGGCAATGATCACGTCTATCACTGTTCTAGAAATGGGAGGGAAAGGGTCCAGGGCCCTGCACATTCCTGGGCTCATTTGCCTTTAATCTCTTGCTTTCAGTAGCATCTGAGCTCTTTCCTTTGACTAACATTTATGTGAGTCCAGTCACTTATTGTGACCCTTCCAGAGCATGACCTTGCCCTGCATCTCCTAAGATAGTAGAGGAAATCTGAGAATCTGTCTCTGAATCTAGTGACCTTTTCCCTCCTCCTCTCCATTTTTGGAGGTCCCTCATAGCTCCAATCCCTAAAATTCTGTTTGCTCTGTGTTGCTATCTGCCTTTCTCTATTGCTATCTGGAAGGCAAATTTATTGCTGTTGCTTGTTTTGGTTGCTATGTTCTCACTTGTTGGTTTGTTGATTTTTGCTTTTCCTACCGCTGATTCATTTATTTCCACATTCCAAAGTCTTTTACTTTTTGCCCTTTCTCTCTTCAACCTCTGTAGTATTTGTGCTTAAGTCATTTTAGTGAATATTGAGGCAGTATCAAAAGTAAACGTAATTATTCAACTCACTATATTTGTTTTAATTTATTTTTAATTTTAATTTTTTATGTATTTATTTTGTACAGGGTCTCACCATGCAGCTCAGACTCATAGTGATCTTCTTGTCTCAGCCTCCCCAGTGCTGGGATTACAGTTGTGTGCCACCATACCCAGTTTCCAGACTGGCATGGCATGCCCAAGGTTCTGGAGCTGGCATGGCATACAGTACCAGGGATGGAACCCAGCTCCTTGCACTTACCAGGCAGGCACTTAGACCACCAAGCTGTCTCCCCAGCCCACTTCTTTATCTTTATTATTCTATTTATTTATTTACTATTTGGTACAGGATGTCACTACACAGCTCAGACTCATAGTAATCTCCTGCTTTGAGCCTCCCCAGAGCTGGGATTACAGGTATGCAGCACCATACTGAGACTCAGTGGCTGGCTCAGTTGCCCTGGGGGTGGGGTCTGCTCAGCATGTGGTGCCAGGGATCAAATCCTGGTTTCTGCTCTTGCCTAAGCAGGTGCTTAGCTGCTGAGCTATCTCACTGACCCCCACTATCTTCATTTTAATGTTCATACATTCTAAATTTTTTTTTTTTGTTTTTTAGTTAGGGTCTAAAGGGTAGATCTGACCCACAGTGATCTGCCTGTGTTCAGCCTCACAGAAAGCTGGGATTATAGGCGTACTCCACCATGCCCAGTCTCAATCACCATCTCAACATGCCCTGGGGGCTGGGCCAGCATAGCAGGGGATCGAACCTTGCCTACTGTGTCTGCCTAAGCAGACACTTTAATCCACTGAGCTATTTGGCTGGCCCTTCTAACTTCTTTATATCTATGATAGATGGCAAAAACATTCAAGTCCTTTCCTCTTCCTTGTGTCTTTGCCATTCTTATGTGATTTTGCAGCTTCTTTCATGAGAAACTAGAGTTTATTCCCTTTCACTGATCCTGGGATTTGTTTTGGTCCATAAAATACAACAAAATTGACAGCACATTGATTCCAGGCTTAGGATACTAGACACCATCTATTATCTTAGAGCCCTGCCTAGCCATCAGTAGGAAAGACCAGCCTAGGTTCCTGGAAAAAGAGAGGCCTCCAAAACAGAGGCCATTTTAACAGCTCCCATTTCAGGCCAGAGGCCCCAAGGAGATCCCAGAGTGAGCTGCATGGCAGAGTTTGTTTGGAACCAGAAAACCCTACAATGCCTCTCACAAGCTCCCAACCCATTCTACTAAATACTATGAATACTGTGGCTCCTATTTCATCTACTAAGCTTCAGGGCCTTGTTATGCTGCAAAGGTTTCCTGGCTCTGCTGTCAAAACTGTAGTTCTAAAGAACCCTTTTTGCAGGAATAAGAAGGGAGCCTCACCAAGTCACACTCGACAGAGCCATCAGAACAGTTTAAATTTGTTGATCTTGCATTTGAACAACACCTGCATAAATAATAAGTGGGTCAGTTCTGAACTTTATATTGTTCTTATTACAAAACTACACTCCGCAAAAGTAGCAAATCAATTTCATAGCCAGTGTTTAGGCAACAGCAGACAGTTCAGCTCAACAGTAGATACCTGCTGGCTACTGTTTTCAGTGACACCAGATGCTAAAGAGCGCAGCTGTGGAAACAGCACGCTTATGCGTGCTGACTCCGCAGGGTTCCAGGAGAGGGACAGACATGGTTTTGCGCATCACCAAGCGCCTCCCCCAAGCAAAAATACTGATGTTTGGCTCTAATTTCTGTTAACTTCCTACCAGCACTAAAACATATTAATTCACTGCAAAGTTGTCCCTTTGGAGACAGTACTAGATTTTCCCACAGTGAAAACAAATCACAAGATTGGAGAAATCTGAATGAAAGCGAAGCAGACAAGGCTAGCCCTTATGACAACACCCGAGGCTCAACCCTCCCCACTCCCAGCCCCAAGCATTCAGAACTTCCAGGAGCACTGAAGAGGTGCAGAGACAGCTCTGTCTGAGCCCAGCTCCAGCGGAACTCCTGCTTCCGGGCAAGGCTAGGAGAGAGAAACCACTGAAACACAGCATAGCATGTCCAGAACAAAGGCCAAGAAGCACCAGGAGGCTAAGCATCCACCTCAAAGAAGTTAGAAGCAGCTAAAATGTACACAAACCATACAGAAAAAAGAAAATAGCATACAAGCCAATATAAGTTTAGTTTCTAGGACAGGCTGTGTGGGCCACAGGCAGTGCTCCTGTGCTGGTCTGGGCTGTCACTGTAGATGTGCTCATTTTCTATGGCTTTACATCTGTATTGCTCTATATTTTTGATTTATGTACTCTATGTAAGTTATGTTTTCATAGTACAATGGTTTAAGCATTTTCTACCTTGTGAGAAAATAGAGATGATGATTATCTCAAGAATGGTAGGGAAAAGGGAAACAGCAAGCAAAATCCACAGATAACAATTAAAAAAAAACTTCTTAGAAGATGAAGTTATGGAATTCAGTATTGTATTTAAGAAGAAAACTGAAGGAAGAATGGCTTGAGACACAGTGACATAGCAGTTCTGCAGGGTTTCTTGGAGTAGAGACATCTGCTTGGCAGTTGCGGACCTGGGTGAGTGAGGGTTGCACTGGGAAGGATGAGGTGAGGCTCAGGGGGCCACAGGCTCTTCAAGGAGAGAGGCTGAGGGATGAAAGGGAAGAAAAGGTGAAGTGGGGGCGCCCATGCCTGCTGCACATGGGCCGAGGAAGGAAGGACATCAGGGGGCTCCAGACGTGCAGGAAGGAAACCAGGAGGACTTGGACTGATGAAAGCAGCAGGGGGATGTGCCTCAAGAATTAGAAACCAGGCATGGTCGTGATCACTGTATGCCAATAGTCCCAGTACTTGGGGAGCTGAGGCAGAGGATTAGTTTTGAGCCTGGCCTGAGCAAGTGAGGCACTTAGTGAGACTCTGTCTCAGGATGTAAGAAGGACTGGGGTTGTACTCAGTGTTATGGTCCTGGATACAGTTATTATAACTGACAGAATGTGTGGTACCACAGAAAGGAGAAAAGATGAGGATGGAGAGTCAATCTTTGGCTTAGCAGGAAAGACAGGGTCTAGCCCTTCCACAGAAGAGTACCTGGAGAACTGAGGAACTGGCCACAAAAAAGCTAAAAGCCCAGCCTGACTGTGGTAGGCCCTGGAGTGCCAGGACCAAGGTGCGGGGCAGACATGGGAGACACAGGTTATTTCCTGTTTGGGGGATAGTGGGCAATTCAGGGGAAGGGGTGGTTGTGGTTAAAAGGGACAGAAAAGAGTAAGATGAAAGAGAGTTAAACAGATTTTAGTGCCACAGAAAGAAGCTGTGAAAATATGGACAAGGATTTGTGAAAACATGGACCAGAAGGGAGGTAAAGTTTTGACTGAGGGCTCTAAGGTGGAGATGAGAACCAGGCCTGATAGAGGCTGTGCTACCATTGCTGGGAAGAAGGGATGTGGGGAGGGAGCTTTTCCCTGAAGCAGCAAGAAGATGCGACATTTCTGATAGACTCTTTTGTGTCTGTGACATTTCTAAGAGTAAAGGAAGGTGAATGAGAGATTGGAGTTTTAAGGGCCAGGAAAGAATTAGAGAAAAAGATAAAAGCAGTCGTAGGCAGGAAAAGACAGCAAGGCAAGATTTCAGTCTGGCAGGAGTGGGGCCCAACTTGTTCACCAAAGGAGCTACCTTTCAGATGGTTCCGTGTGAAGCTGAACACTTTTTAACTTGCTAAAGATATTGTTCAAAGTATATATGTCTACTTCTTGTGTCCCAGAATTATATGCTTATTTCCATTTTATGTCAGCAGATTTGGTTCTAGATACAACTGAGAACATGCGAATAAAGAAAAGGCACAAAACTTCACACACAACATGAAAAATGCCCATTTCTATGGACAATGACCACAGCAACAATATGAAGAAGGGAAGCATATCCTATTGCATTACTTCAACACCCTTTTTATCTACATAAAAATTGCTTTCCTAAGAGAGCTCATGTTTTATAGTCATTAGAGACAGGGCGTGGTGGTGTACACCTGTAATCTCAGAGCTGGGGAAGCTGAAACTGGAGGATCACTAAGAGTCTGAGTGCATAGTGAGGCTCTACCAAATTCATAAAAAACAAAAATAAAGTCAATCAGGCCTGAGTTCAAGTGGAATGCCAGTCAAATGCTACTAAGTACTACCATCTTATCCTCAGCCTCCCATTCTCAAAAATTGGAAAAAAGATCTCCCTCTCAGAGTACTCATGAAGTGTACACTTGCTAGAAAGTCTCCATCAATGATCAGGGTATAGTAATAACAATTAAGTTAGTACATATACAATACTATAATATATATTTTAATAATATATAATACCATAATTTATATTTTTACTCTGCATCATCACACTATTATTACCATCATCTTTACTGTCCCAGTAATTTAGGTTTTACTGTCCATTGTATCAGTAAGGAGCTAGGTGAATCCTAATAGCATTAAGATTTTTAACCTTTTGGCCTGAGCCACCATCTTCCAGGAATTTGCCAAAATGACTAACACAAAGGGCAAGAGATGAGGAACCCAGGATATGTTTTCCAGGCCTTTAGAAAACATGGGGTTGTTCCTTTGGCCACATACATGTGAATCTACAAAAAGGGTGATATTGTAGACATCAAGGGAATGGGTACTGTGCAAAAAGGAATGCCTCACAAATGTTACCATGGCAAAATGGAAAGAGTCTATGACGTTACCCAGCAAGCTGTTGGCATTGTTGTAAACAAGCAAGTTAAGGGCAAGGTACTTCCTAAGAGGATTAATGTACATATTGAGCACATTAAACACTCAAAAAGTCATGATAGCTTCCTGAAATGTGTAAAGGAAAATGATCAGAAAAAGAAGGAAGCCAAAGAGAAGGTACCTAGGTTCAGCTGAAGTGCCAGCCTGCCCCTCCCAGAGAAATACATTTTGTGAGGACCAATGGAAAGAACCCAAGTTGTTGGAACCTATTCCCTATGAATTTATGGCATAAACTGGGGACATTGCTCTGCCATTTAGTACCTAATTGACAGCTCAAGTATTCTAGGTCCAATGTAAAAATAAAATCATCCTGTGTTGTAAGGGTGAACAGGTATGTGGTGACTTCTTACCTCAGAAATATTTGCAGCATCTCTACATGCCAAAAACTCAAACATGACCCAGGTCTATCACCATGCACTAAAGTAAAGTCAAAATGGATTAAAGATCTAAACATTAAAGCAGAGACACTAAATCTCCTGGAAGAGAAAGTAGGAGGAACTCTTGAAGACATAGGGGTAGGCA